>NC_137975.1:15128879-15541316 GCF_963924665.1 Micromys minutus | reverse complement strand
ATCTCTCTCTTTTATAAATAAAGTTGTAGGAGAAAAAAGTTCACAAAGTTATCAGCATAAGTCTGTAACTTATCACCTTTGCAGTGGTCATATATGCCTTTAATCTCAGTCTGCAGGAGGCAGAGGCAAAGCCAAAGGCAGGCAGATGTCTGAGAGTTTGAGGCTAGCCTGGTCTTTAAAGTGACTTTCAAGTTAGCCAAGGCTATACAGAGAAACCCTGTCTCAAACAACAACAAAAATGAAAGAAACAAAGGAAGGAAGACAGAAAAAGAAAAAAAACATAAAACTTTCAGCAATAGTTTTTCATGTAAATGGACTTAATTATCTAATTAAATAATACAGAACTGATTAATATTTTCTTTCTTTTTTTTCTAAGAAGGACTGAGGCTTCTACATTTTGGCCTTCCTTTTTTTGAGATTCATAAGATCTGTGTAATTTTTTTTTTTTTTTGTATTCAGAGCTTTCTGGGGTGAGTATCCAATTATCACTGACTGTATATCATGTGTGTTCTTTTGTGACTGGGTTTCCTCACTTAGGATGATATTTTCTGCTTCTATCCATTTGCCTAAGAATTTTCTAGTCACTGTTTCTAATAGCTGAGTAATACTCTGTTGGGTAAATGTACCACACTTTCTGTATCCATTCCTCTGCTGAAAAACATCTGGGTTCTTTTCAGCTTTTGGCTGTTATAAATAAGGCTGCTTCGAACATGGTATGACATGTGTCCTTGGTATATGTTGGAGCATATGTGTGAGGGTTCATTTCTGGGTCTTCAATTCTGTTACATTGATCTACCTGCCTACCCCAGTACCAATACCATGCAGTTTTTAAAACATTTGCATTGTAATATAGGTTGAGATCAGGGATGGCGAGTTTTGCAGGTATTTTCTTGTTGTAGAGAATAGATTTTGCTATCCTAGTTTTTTGTTGTTGTTGTTTTGTTATTCTGGATGAATCTGTAATTTCTCTTTCAAACTCTATGAAGAATTGGGTTGGAATTTTGATGAGGATTGCATTGAATCTGTAGATTGCTTTTGGTAAGATGGCCATTTTTACAATGTTGATCCTTCTATTCCATGAGCATGGGAGATCTTTCCATCTTCTGAGATCTTCAATTTTCTTCTTCAGAGATTGGAAGTTTTTTGATAAAAATCTTTCACGTGCTTAGTTAGGGACACACCAAGTTATTTCATATTGCTATTGACTATTGTGAAGGGTATCTTTTCCCTAATTACTTTCTCAGCATGTTTATCATTAGATAGTAGAGGAAAGTTACTGATATGTTTGAGTTATTTTATATCTGGCCTCTTTTCTGAAGTTGTTTTATCAGCTGTAAATGTTCTCTGGTGGAACTTTTAGGGTGACTTAAGTATATTATCATGTCACTGGCAAATAGTGATAACTTGACTTGGTTCTTTCTGATTTGTATCCGTTTGACTTCTTTTTGTTGTCTAATTGCCCTGTCCAGGATTTCCAGTACTATATTGAATAGGTAGGGGAAGAGTAAGAAACCTTGTTTTAGTGAGATTATACTGAGATTGCTTCAAGTTTCTCACTGTTTATTTTGATGTTGGCTACTGGTTTGCTGTATATTGCTTTTACAATATTTAGGTATGGTCCTTGGAATACCGCACTCTCCAATACTTTTAACATAAAGGGTGTTGACTTTTTTCACATCCTTTCTCAGGACCTAGTGAGATGATCATGTGGTGTTTTTTTTCGTTTGAGTTTGCTTATATGGTAAAAATTTTAATGGATTTCCATATATTGATCATTCCTGCATCCCAGGAATGAATACTACTTTATCATGGTGAATGATTGTTTTGATGTGTTCTTGGATGCAGTTTGCAAGAATTTTATTGTGTATTTTTGCATCAATGTTAATGAGGAAAATTGGTCTGAAGTTTACTTTATTTGTAGAGACTTTATGTGGTTTAGAAATAAAAGTAATTTTGGCTTCAAAGAATGAGTTGTGTAGAGTTCCCTCTGTGTTTATTTTGTGGAATAGGTTAGAGAGTATTGGTATTGGCTATTCTATGAAGGTTTGATAAAATTCTGCACTGAACCCATCTGGTCCTGGGCTTTTTTTTTTGGGGGGGGGGGAGACTTTTGATGACTACTTCTATTTTTTTAAGTGTTATCAGATTGTTTAGATGACTTATCTGATCCTGATTTAACTTTGGTATCTTGTATCTATCTATAAATTTGATAATTTTGTACAGATTGAAAAGTTTTGTTTACTATAGGTTTTTGTAGTAGGATCTGATGATTTTTGGATTTCCTTAGTTTCTGTTGTTATGTCTTCCCCTTCATTTCTGATTTTGTTAATTTGGATACTCTATCTGTGCCCTGTAGTTATTCCAGCAAAGGGTTCATCAATCATGTTGATTATCTCAAAGAACCAGTGCTGGTTTTGTTGATTCATTCTATAGTTGTTTATTTTTTTTTTTTTTTTTGAGTTTGGTCATTTCCTGCTGTCTGGTCCTCTTGGATGTATCTGTTACTTTTCGTTCTAGAGCATTCAGCTGTGCTATCAAGCTTCTAGTATAAGTTCTCTCCAGTTTCTTTTTGGAGGCACTTAGAGCTATTATACATCTTCTCTAAGTAATTGCACTCATTGTATCCCATAGGTTTTGGTATATTGTGCTTTCATTTTCATTAAATTCTAAGAATAAATTTTTAATTTCTATATTTCTTCCTTTAACATGTTATTGTTGAGTAGCACATTGTTCAACTTGCATGTATTTGTGGGATTTTTGTTGTCTTTGTTGTTATTAAAGACCAGCCTTAGTCCATGGTGATCTGATAGGATGCATGGGACTATTTCAATTTTCTAATATCTATTGAGGCTTCTTTTGTGACCGACTGTACAGTCAATTTTGGAGAAGTTGCTGTGAGGTGCTAAGAAGAAGGTATTTTTTGTTTGTTTGTTTTAGGATGAAATGTTCTACAGTTGTCTGTTAATTCCAATTGGTTCTGCTAGTTTTGTTATGTCTTTGTTCAGTTTCTGCTTCTATGATCTGTCCATTGATGAGAGTGGGGTGTTGAAGTCTAATATTACTGTGTGTGGTTCAATATATGCTTTGGGCTTTAGTAGTGTTTATTTTATGACTGTGGGTGCTCTTGTATTTGTAGCATAAATGTTCAGGATTGAGAGTTCATCTTGATAGATTTTTCCCTTGATGTATAAAGTGTTTTCCCTTATTTTTTTTGATAACTTTTGGTTGAAAAATCTATTTTATTCGATATTAGAATGACTAGTCCAGCTTGTTACTTGGGACCATTTGTCTGGAATTTTTTCCCCAGCCTTTTACTCTGATATAGTGTCTATCTTTTTCCCTGAGATGAGTTTCCTATATGCAGCAAAATGTTGTATCCTGTTTGCATATCCAGTCTGAGAGTCTATGTCTTTTTATTGGGGAATTGAGTTCATTGATGTTAACAGATATTAAAGAATGATTGTTTTTTGTCATTTTTATTTTCAGAGGTGGAATTATGTTAGTATATCTTTCTTCTTTGGTTTTCTTGCATATTTATTTTTATGCTTTTTCTAGAGTGTAGTTTCCTTCCTTGTGATTGATTTTTTCATCTATTATCCTTAGTAGGGCTGGATTTGTGGTTACATATTGCATAAATTGGGTTTCATTTTGGAAAATTTTGGTCTCTCCATCTATGATAATTGAGAGTTTTTCTGAATATAGTAACAGGTGCTAGCATTTGTGTACTCTTAAAAGTCTGTATGATTTATGTCTGGGATCTTCTAGCTTTCATAGTCTCTGTTGAGAAGTCTGGTATAATTCCGATTGGTCTGCCTTTATATATTACATGTCTTTTTCCCTTACTGCTTTTAGAATTCTCTCTTTGATTTGAATATTCAGTGTTTTGACTATCATGTGTCAGGAAGAATTTCTTTTCTGGTCAAATCTATTTGGAGTTCTGTAGGCTTTGTGTATTTTCATGGTCATCTCATTCTGAAGGGTAGAGAAGTTTTCTTCTATGATTTTGTTGAAGATATTTACTGTGTCTTTTACTTGATATTCTTCACCCTCTTCTACACCTATTATTTTTTACGTTTGGTCTTGTCATTGTGTCCTGGATCTCTTGGACATTTTGAGTAAGGAGCTTTTTCTCTTTTGCATCTTCTCTGACTGTTTTGTCTATTTTTTTTTTTTCCTGAGATCCTCTCTTCCATCTCTTGTAGTCTATTTTTTATGCTTGTATCTATGAGTAATTATTTCTTTTTTAGGTTTTTCTATCTCCAGTGTTGTCTCTTTTTGTCATTTCTTTATTTTATCTATTTCCATTTTCAATTCCTTCACCTGTACATGTTTCCCTGTAGTTCTTTGAGTGATTTCTCATGGTTCTCCTGTAATTGTTTGAGGGAGTCATCCTAGTGCTCCTCAAAGATGCCCAAGATTATCATGAAGTATGATTTTAAGTCTAAATCTTGTTATTCTGGAGTGGTGGGAAATCCACTACTTTCTCTGGTGGGAGAACTGGGTTCTGATGTTGCCAGGTTGTCTTGGTTTCCATTGCTTGATCTTCTGTGCTTTCCTTTTGCCATCTTATTGTCAGTGATTGTAGGTGATCATTTTGTTTCTGACTGGTGCTTGTCTCTCCTGTGGGTCTGAAGGACCATGGACTCAGGAGAGAGATTGGTCGTGGGACTTCTACTCTTTGTGGGTAGGCAAGGTGTTCTGATCGCAGTGACTCAGGTCTGCTTCCTGGGCTCAGGTGTGAGAACTCTTATGAGGTTGTTGTGGGAGCTCATCCCTCTGCCCATAGATCATGAGTCCTAATGGCAGAGACCTGGCTTATTCTCTAGGTCAAAAAGGACCTTTTTCTAGAGAGCACTGTGCTCTCTGAGCTCCAAGAACTCCTGGTGTGATGTCCCCAGGCCTATGCCTCAGGCACAACATTTGTTCAGGTGGAAAAATACCTGTGCAGCTGTTTTGGCATCTCAGCCTTCTGTGAGCAGATCCCTAGTCCAGACGACAGAGGTCCAGCCCTCTCGGTAAGCCAGAAAGGACCCTTTTCCAGAGAGCACCATGCTCCCTACACTCTGAGAACTCCTTGTGTAACCTCTATTTATTTGTTGAATACATAGAATTAAAACACATATTATAAACTATACATGAGAAGCAAACTCCAGTGAAGAATCAGCAATCACTACATTAGATATGATATTGGTAGATTTTACTATATTTTTACCAGCTTATATTTATTTTTCCTCCTGTTTTTATTAATATAATTATTTATTTTCACATTACATCCTGGTCAAGTCTCAATCCTCACTTCTACACTCAGTCTCTCGCGTACAAATCATTTCTTTCATTATTTATTTCCCCTTGCCTTAAATCAGAGACCCCCCCCCCCCATACCACTCTGCTCATGGGCATGAAGTTGAAAGAAATTGGACAAAGTAGATCCCCTTCAACCTAAGTTCAACCAGGCAATCCAGTTAAATGAAGGGAACTATTGGCAAGCAACAGTCAGAGACAGACCCTGCTCCATTGTTAGGGACCCACATTAAAACAAGATACAGATCTGTTACAAATTTGTAGGGGGCCTATGTCCTGCCCTTACATGATATTTGGTTGGTGTTTCTATCTCTGTGACCACCTAAGTGCCTAGGTTAGTTGATTCTGTGTGTCTTCTTGTGGTGTCATTGACCCTTCTGGCTCATTCAGTCATATGCCCCGTTCTTCCACAGAACTCCCCCAGCTCTGCCTGAAATTTGTCTGTGGCTCTCTGCTTCTTTCTCCATCTGCTGCTGGATGAAGCCTTTTAGGAGACAGTTATGCTAGGCACCAGTGTGCAAAGCATAGCAGAGTATCATTAATAGCTCTGAGGGATTGGCTATCCTACATATGATGGGTTTCAATTTGGGTAAGACAAGGTTGGCTGTCCCTTAATTCTCTGTCCCATACTTATCCTTTCTCATCCTGTAGGTAGAACAAATTTAAGATAGGAGATTTTGTGGGTTGCTGAGGCCCAGGCAGGAGAAATGGCAAATAGCTTTAGAACATCTCATGGAATTCGACCCACTGGTTACCACAGCTACAGTGGGTAGTTATGGTATGGCACGATCCTGAGCATTTTGTATCTGGAGGATTTCATACTGTTATAAATTCCTTCTCTACTTGCTGTCTACATATCCTTCTTAATCTAAGAATTATGTGAAAACTTTAAGGGGGTTCTGGTCACTCACTAGACTGTATCTCTGGCACTCATGATAATAATTCTTGATATCTTTCAGACTGCGCTGGAGCACATTAATGGTTAAGACAGCACCCTTGAAAAAAACTCAGGTTGACAACCACAATTTGAAATCATTTGGAAAATAGAAAATTGTTAATGAAGCTAGGCTGAGATGTTTTTATTACTGGGTGTGATGTAAAACATCTTAGGAAACAAATTGAAATCAGAAAGGCACAGTCTCATTAGTTAGGTAAGCTAGAGATAGTTTATGGTCAGAGAAAAAGCACAATGGTGTACATGACTCTCACTGAGGTTGGATTAGTGATTAGTAAATTCTTATACTCATTTCTACACTCAGCTTCCTTATATGATTTATTAAGAGTGGCTGCTGAGTAGATATGCATTTTGAGGATTTAAGGTAGGTATAACTGATTTTTATATAAAAGTTTAGATTTGTGAGTTTTTAAAGATTTTACAAGATTACTTTTAAAGATAAATAATAAAATAATGACTCCCTTTTTATAACTGCAAATTGCTTCCTGATGAGAAACTGGCTGAAAAAATTACATCGCTTGCTTACAGTTTGTTAATCTATAACAAGTTGTTCAGTTACGAATGTGTACGGTTTCTTGGATATAATTTATTTTTTCTTTACCTGTACTAAGTAATGTTATTTCTTGTAAAAATATTGGAGGACACACTTTTTTTTCACTCTAATTCACCACAAGACAACTAAAATGCAATCACATTGTAATTTTGTACTGCTTACAATATGTTCTGGGATATATAAGCTATGGACGAAAACAGAAATTGTGGGGTTTGGAACACTGTTCCTTCAACCCATCAACTATGTGTGTGTGTGTGTGTGTGTGTGTGTGTGTGTGTGTGTGTGTATACATATATATTTATGTGTGTGTGTGTGTGTTTATGTGTAAAATTTGTTGGAGCATTGTGCCTTTCTGATTTCAAATGGTTCCGTAAGACTTTTTCTGTCACAGCCAGTAGTAAAAAAAATCTCAACCTAGCTTTATTAACAATTATGAATACAAATATGTGTACAGACCTACAGACAGACATATACACATTTACACATTAAATGGTTAGGAAAAAGCTCCAACAAATAGGCTCCAAGTATTTTACATATGCTCATACAAACATATACACACATTGTGTGTATGGAGCAAGCTTCAACACATACCCAGGCAGGCCTTACATATGTTTTCTATTACCATGCATTTACCTACAAATTCTATGATGTCTTTTTTTTTAGTAGCTAAGATGTACATGGTATAGAGGTATCACATTTTTTAATCTATTCTTCAGTTGAGAGGCATCTATGTTGTTTCTAGTTCACTGGCTATTAAGAATGAAGTTGTTATGAGCATAATTGGGCAAGTGACCTTGTGGTATATGGTGGAGTATATTTTAAGTATATGTCCTTGAGGTGAATGGCTGTTTAAAATAACATAAAATAACCTTATTTCCATTGAGCTTACAAATGAATGAGGTTCAGACTATGTTTTATTTATTTAATTTGTGGCAATTACTGGGGATTACTCCTAGTATATTTTTCTAAGGGCTGCAATGTCTATTTCCCCAGCTGTGTACCCCAAATACTTGCTGTTTAAATCGTCCTGGATTATTTCTGCCACAGGAGTCCTAGGGGGGTAAATTTCACTTTTTTGTTTGCTGCTGGCCCATCATGACTAATGGAGACTTCTTATTTTCTCTTGGTACTCCTCCTCTACTTTCCTTCTCTCTCTGCCTCTCAAATTCTTACTAGTGACCACCAGTCCAGAAATTCTCTCTATTCTCCCCAGTAATTGGCCATCAGAAGTTTTATTTAATCAGTAGTTTAAAATTGAGGAGCTAAGTTTACACAACAAATGTTGGTGTAGGTGAGGATTCACCTGTCTTGGGGCAACCAGATCCTGGGGAACAGAATTTAGCATTTGAACACATAGAAGCATCAGATCAATTCCAAGCATAACTGGGTCTTAATGGAGAAATATTTTCAGTTCTCTGAGAAACTTTCAAATTAATTTTCAAAATGTTTATTCTAATTTGTACTCCCACTAACAATGGAGAAGTATTTCCCCTGGTCCTTGTCTTCACCAGTATGTGCTGTCACTTAAGTTTTTGATCTCAGCCATACTGACAGATTTAAGATGGAATATTACAGTCATTTTGGTTTGTATGTCCCTGACAACTAAGGACATTGAACATTTCATACAGTGTTTCTTGGCGATGAGAAACTACTTTGTCAAGAATTTTCTGTTTAGTTCTGTCCCCAATTTATTTAATTGAGCTATTTCGTTTGTTGATGTCTAATGTCTTAAGTTATTTGCATATTTTTATATTAGTCCTCTGTTCCATGTAGGGCTGGTGAAGATCTTTTCTAGTCTGTAAATTGCTGTTTCATTCTATTGATGGTGTACTTAGCTTACAGAAGTGTTTTAGGTTATTGAGGTCCCATTTACTAATAGCTGATCTTATTACCTGAGCTATTGGTGTACTGTTTGGAAATATGTCTCTTGTGCCATTGTGTTTAAGGCAGTTACCTGATTTATCTTCTAGTAGGTTTCATGTGTATGGTTTTATGATGAGGTCTTTGATTCGCTTGGACATGAGTTTTGTATAGGGTGAAAAATATGGGTCTGTTTGTGTTCTTCTACATGCAGACATCCAGTTATAACACCACCATTTGTTGAAGATGCTTCCTTATTTTCATTGCATATTTTTTACTTTTTTTTCAAAAATCAAGTGTCCATAGGTGTTTGGGCTTACTACTGGGCTCTAAATTCTATCTCATTTATCATTTTGTCTGTTGTTATGTGAATACCATGCGGGTTTTATTACTATTGTTGTCTAGTCCAGTTTGAAATCAGGGAAGATCATGCCTCCAGAAGTTCTTTTATTATACCAGAGTGTTTTAGATTTCCTATGCTTTTTGTTTTTCCAAATGAACTTAAAAATTTTGTTTATAAGGTCTATAAAGATTGTGATAGAATTTTGATGGGGATTGCACTGAATCTGTAGATTGCTTTTTGTAAAATGAGCATTTTTACTATGTTAAACCTGCTGATCTATGAGCAACGAAGATCTTTCTACCCTTTGACATTTTCCTCAATTTATTCCCTCAGATATTTGAAGTTCTTGTTCTGTAGGTTTTCCACTTGCTTGGTTAGAGTTACATCAAGATATTTTATATTATTTAAAGTTACTAAAAAGATGTTGTTTCCATAATTTTTAACAAGTTATTATTTATATAAATGAGGGCAATTATTTTTGACTTTCCTAAAGAAAGATCTTGGCTTAGTTGACTCTTTGTGTTGTTCTCTTTGTTTCTAATTTACTGATTTCAGTACTTGAATTTGATTATTTTTTGGCCTATTTTCCCTTGGGTGTGTTTGATTCTTTTTGTTTTAGAGCTTAAATATATGCATTTAAATTACTAGTATGAGATCTCTCCAAATTCTTTATGAAGACATTTAATGCTATGAACTTTGCTCTTAACTCTGTTTTTATTGTGTTACAGAAGTTTAGATGTGTTGTATCTTCATTTTCATAGAACTAATGAAAAATTTTATATTTTAATATTGCACAAATATTTATTGGTAAGAGCCATCATCATTTGAAAGTGTATATGCCAACATTTATGGAGAAAGAATAGACAAACATTCAGACATTTTAATCATAGAATACAAAAAAAGTAAGTTTAAGATAAATGTCAGATGCATTATTTTTGATGCAAGTTTAAAAACAACATGCAAAAGAAAACATAATATAGTAAAACACTTATCAATAAACAACAGAGTTAAACTACAACAAGACTATAATGGTCCTACTATACATGTCAAAATAACAAAGAAAAAGCCCAGATCCAGAAATGTCTTACCTACTTTGGAACTGATGACAACCAAAATTATGGAAATTTAATACAACTTTCATTGTCTTTTTTATTTCTTCTCTGATGCAGTGGTCATTCAGTAGTGAATTCTTCAGTTTCCATGAGTTTGTAGGCTTTCCTTTGTTTCTGTTGCTTATTGAATTCCTGCTTTAATCTATAGTAGCCTGATGAGTCACAAGGGGTTATTTAAATCTTCAAATATCTGCTGAAGTTTGCCTTGTGACAGACTATATAGACAATTTTGGACAAGGTCTTGTGAGATGCTTAGAAGAAGGTATATTCTTTTGTGTTTAGGTGAAATGTTCTGTAGATATCTAATAGATCCATTTGAATCACACAATTAGTTAATTTCATTATTTCTTTATTTAATTTCTGTCTTGATTACCTCTCCATTGGTGAGAGTGGAATGTTCAAGTTTCTCATTACTAATGTGTGTGGTTTGATGTGTGATTTAAGCTTTAGTAATGTTTATTTTATGATTTTGGGGACCCTTGCATTTGGAGCAGAGATTTTTAGAAACAAGATTTCATCTTGATGAATTTTTCCTTCAATAAATAAGAAGTGTCCTTTCCCATCTCTTTTGACTCAGTTTGCTTAAAAATATGTATTCTATAGTATTAGATATTAAAATGTCTACTCCAGATTCCTTCATGAATTCGTTTGCCTGAAAAGACAGGAGAGATGGCCCAGCCGTTAAAGGCTAGGAGTTCAGCTCCAATTTACATTAATAACACCTCCTGAATTATTGACATTTTTTCCTGACTTTACTTGAGGAAGTTCTTCAACAAAACATTTTAGCATGATAACAAATGCATTTGCTATCTTTGTGTTCTGATTCCGGTTACTTGCTGACTACATGTTTATTAATATACCATTGAATCCAGGCACCTAATTTTCACTGAGTTTGACACTATGGTCCTTATGAGATTTAGATCTACCTTACTTTTGACAGACAACATCTCATTGGCCCTGTAACTCACTGATTGCTTAGGCTGGCCAAAAAGGCCTGCGAACTATTTTTGACACTTTTTTTGACACCACTGCAGTTGGAGGTGTATGCCATCATACCTGGTATTCTCATAAGTTCTGCATCATTCTTGCTTCTCTAGTTTTTATGTCTGTAGCTTTTTAGTTTGGTATTCATAGTTAGTTCAAATAACATCCTCCTCCCCCCAAGACATCTTAGCTCTTCCCAGAAGGACTATATTTGCTAGATTGTAGGTTTTACCACACAAGTTTCTTACTTCCATTAGCAGCAGCATTGACAATGACTGAGTCATTAGAGAAATGCACATACAGAAACAAAAGGCATGAAGAGTGTGGCAACAATCTTCTTGTATGTACTCATTCATGGCAGCAAACTCTGCATGCAGAAACTGGGAGACACTGTCACTCAAACAGTGGCTGTAAGTGTGGATTCCTATACTACTTACCAATATGACATCATCTACTTTAAAACCATGGATTATTTGAGTACTCACTGAAACTGGGAATATGCCCATTGGATATGTTATAGAATATCACTACTTACATAAAGAGTTTTCTGTAGAATTTTTCAAAGATAAAGCTTTAAAGATATTTTAATTTCTATTAGCTTATGAACTACCCAATAAGGAAACATTGGGAACATACACACACACACACATATAAAGAACATTGGGAAACAAGTAGAGAGTGTACTGACTTCTATTAAAAAACTTTGGTGAGCTAAATATGTCTTTCCATGATTGTTGGATGCTTATGATGTCCTCAAGAAGCTTGATTCTTATCTGAAAAACTAACTGGCTATATAACCTTGGTCACAGTATTTACTGCATCCATTGTCTCTTTTCCTTTTATTTAGGAGAATTTGATTGATACTATCCATAGGTATATCAGAGCATTTGTGAGAAGTCAATGAAACTTTTTGAAAATGAATAAAGTCCTGCAGCTGGAGCTGACCTTGTGCCCCAGTTCTCTATAACCAGACCCTGCTAGGAGAAAGCTGGTGTCCCAGGAGTGCTGACACATCTGAGAGAACAGGTCAGATCACCACCACTGCTCAAATTCCTGTCCCAAAATGAACCAGACTAGAGCCATCAGGACACAGGAAGCACTCTGAAACAGGATCATTACAGTTTCTGCCTGTGCTTTGAGCTGTCACTGTGCCACAGCCCTCTGTACCCAGATATGGCTGGGATAGAGCTGGTCTCCTACTAGTGTTGACACGCAGGTTTACAGGAGGGCTAAGCCACTGTTAGAATCAGGAAGGCCAGTTAACACCAGAGATAAGCAGATTTTGAGAGGCAAGTCCAAGAACCTAAGCAACAGAAACTGAGAACTGATCAGAACCCAGTTCCCCCACCATAGCCAGTCCTGGATACCCCCAACAAAATGGAAAAGCAAGATTCTGGTTTAAAATCATAACTGATGATGATGTCAGAGGAATTTAAGAAGGTCATAAATAACTCCTTAAAAAATAAAGGACGACAAAGGTAAACAGGAAGAAACACAAAGAGAAAATAAGCAAAAAATAAAAATTAAAAAAAAAAAAAGGTACATGAATGGAACAAAGCTATCCAGGATCTAAAATTGGGAAAAAAAACAATAAAGAAATAACAAAGGGAGACAATCTTGGAGATATAAAACCTAGGAAAGGGATCAGGAGTCATAGATGCAAGTATCCTCAATAGAATATAAGAGATGGAAGACAGAATCTAAGGGACAGATAATGGCATAGAAAACATTGACACAGCTGTCAAAGAAAATGCAAAACACACAAAGCTCCTAACCCAAAACATAGAAGAGAATAAAGAATCCCAAATTAAATACCCAGTAAATATCTTCAGCAAAATTATAGAAGAAAACTTCCCAAACCAAAAACAAGAAGAAGAAGAAGAAGAAGAAGAAGAAGAAGAAGAAGAAGAAGAAGAAGAAGAAGAAGAAGAAGAAGAAGAAGAAGAAGAAGAAGAAGAAGAAGAAGAAGAAGAAGAAGAAGAAGAAGCCTATAGACCTCTAAATAGATTGGACCAGAAAAAATATTAAAAGCAGGAAGTGTGAAAGGCCATGTAACATATAAAGATAGAGCTATCATAATCACACTAGACTTTTCAATAGAAACTGTGAAAGCTAGAAGATTCTGGGTAGATGTGATACAAATCTTGAAAGAACACAAATGCCAGCTACTACTATAACCAGAAAATCTCTCAGTGAACATAGATGGAGAAAACAAGAAATTCAGTGACAAAACCAAATTTACACAATATCTTTCTACAAATTGAGCGCTACAGAAGATAATAGACAAAAAACTCCAAAACAAGGAGGAAAACTACACCCTAGAAAAAACAAGTAACCCTAGGGGAGATGGCCATACAAACATAACTCCACCGCTTACAACAAAAATAACAGGAAACAACAACCATTGGTTTCTAATAGCTCTGAACATCAATGTGATCAAGTCCACAATAAAAAAAAAAAAAAAAAAAAAAAACAAAAAAGAAACAAAAAAAAAAAAAACAAATACTAAAGGACTACATACAGAAACAGAACACAGAATTTTGTTGCATAAATGAAACACACCTCAAAGTAAAAGGCTGGTCAGAAATTTTCCAAGTAAATGGTTCCAAGAAACAAGCAGGAGTGCCATTCTGATATCGAATAAAATCAGCTTTCAATAAAAATTTATCAAAATAGATAAGGAGACACACTTCATACATGTCAAAGGAAAAATCTACCAAGATTGATTCTCCATCATGAATATCTATGCCTCAAATCAAGGGCATCAACATTCATAAAATAAAACCTACTAAAGCCCACTTTGCACCTAACGCAATAAAAATAGGATACTTCAACACCCCACTCTTATCAATGGGCAGATTATAGAAGCAGAAACTGAATAGAGACACAGTGAAACTAATAGAACTTATTAACAAAATAGATTTAATAGATACCTATAGAACATTTCATCCTAAACCAAAAGAATATACCTTTTTTCAGCACCTCATGATACTTCCTGCAAAACTGACAATATAATCAGCCATCAAACAGGCCTCAACAGAAAAAAAGATTGAAATAATTTCATGCATCGAATCAGATTGCTGAGACTAGTCTTCAATAATAATAAAAACAACAGAAAACCCACAGACACATGGAAGCTGAACAATGCTCTGTTCAATGATATCTTGGTAAAGGAATAAATAAAGAAATTAAATATCTTAATAATTTAATGAAAATGAAGGCACAACATACCCAAACTTATGGGACACAATAAAAGTAGTGCTAAGAGGAAAGCTCATAGCTCTGAGTACCTTCAAAAGGAAAATGGAGAGAGCATACATTAGCAGCTTGACAGCACACCTGAAAGCTCTAGAACGAAAAGAAGCAGATACACCCAAGAAGAGTAGACAGCAGGAAATAAGCAAATAGGGCTGAAATCTGCCAAGTTGAAACAAAAAGAAACTGGGTCTTTGAGAAAATCAACAAAATAAATCAGCCTTTAGACAAACTAACCAGAGGGCAAAGAGAAGATATGCAAATTAACAAAATCAGAAGTGAAAAGGGAGATATAACAAGAGAAACTGAGAAAATTTAAGAAATCATCATATCCTGCTTCAAAAGCCTAAATTCAGCAAAATTGGAAAATCTGGATGGAATGGACAATTTTCTAGGTCCATACTAGCTTCCAAAGACAAATCAAGATCCGATAAACCATCTACGAAGTCCCAATACCCCTAAAGAAATAGAAACAGTCATCAAAAGTCTCCTAACCAAAACAAATCCAGGACCAGATTGGTTTTGTGCAGAATTCTATTAGCCCTTCATAAAAGATCTAATATCAATACTCTTCAAACTATTCTACAAAATAGAAACCAAAGGATCACTACCCAATTACTTCAATGAAGCCACAATTATGTTTTTACATAAACCACACATAGACTGAACAAAGAAAGAATATTTCAGACCAATTTTTCTTATGAATATCAATGCAAAAGTACTCAATAAAATTCTCAGTAACTGAATTCAAGAACACATTAAAATGATGACCCATCATGATCAAGTAGGCTTCATCCCAGGTTTATATATATATATATAGAAATCAGTCAACTTAATCAATCCACTGTATAAACAAACTCAAAGTTAAAAATCAAATTATCATCTCATTAGATGCTGAGGAAGATACGGCAAAATTCAACATGTCTTCCTGTTAAAAGCCTTGGAAAGATCAGGATATCAAGGCCCATACCAAAAGATAGTATAAAGCAATATGCAGCAAACAAGTAGCTAGCCTCAAACTAAATGTAGAGAAACTTGAAGCAATCCTGCTAAAATCAGGGATTAGACAGGGATGCCCACTCTCTCCCTACCAATTAAGTATAGTACTTGAAGTCTTAGCCAGAGCAATTAGATAGCAAAAAGAGGGCTAAAAGGATATAATTAGAAAGTAAGAAGTCTAAATATCAACATTTGAAGATGGTTTGATAGTATATTTAAGTGACCTCAAAAATTCCACTAAAACCCCCCTATAGCTGATAAAGAACTTCAGTAAAGTGGCTACATATAAAATTAGCTCAATCAAATCAGTAGCCATCTTCTACTCAATGTATCAACAGGTTGAGGAAAAATTTAGAAAAATGAAAACAGTAACAATACTCACAAATAATATAATATACCTTGGTGTGACTCTAACCAAGTAAATAAAAGATCTGTAAAACAAGCACTTCAAGAATCTGAAGAATGAAATCAAAGAAGATCTCAGAAGATGGAAAGATCTATGCTCATGGACTAGAAGGGTCAACATAGTAAAAACGGGCATCTTGCCTAAAGCAAACGACAGATTCAATGCAATCTCCATCAAAATTCCAACTCAATTATTAGATTTAGTAAGAGCAATTTGCAAATTCATTTGGTACAAAGAAAAACAAGAATAGTGAAAATTAATCTCAACAATTTTAGAACTTCAGGGGGGAATAACCATCCCTTACCTCAAGCCTTATTACAGAACAATAGTGATAAAAACTGTATGGCACTGGAACAGAGATGGGCAGGTCAATCACTTGAATAGATTTGAAGTTCCAGAAAGGAACTCACATATCTATAGTCACTTGATCTTTGACAAAGTAGCTATAACGGTCCTGTGAATAAAAGACAGCCTTTTAAACAAATGGTGCTGGTTCATCTGATAGTCAGCATTTAGAAAAATGAAAATTGTTCTATTTTATTGCTCTGTTCAAAGCTCAACTTCAAGTAGATTTAGGACCCCCAAGAAAAATCATATACACTCAAACTAGTAGAAGAGAAGATGGGGAAATGCCTTGAACACATAGGAACAGGGGAAATTTTCCTAGACAGAATACCAAAAGCACATGCTCTAAGAAAAACAATAGACAATGGGACCTCATAAAATTCAAAGCTTCTGTAAGGCAAAGACACTGTTATTAGGACAAAATGACAACTAACAGATTGGGAAAATATCTTTACCAATCCTACATATGATAGAAGAATAATATTCATTATATACAAGGTATAGAAGAAGTTATACTCCTTAGAATCAATTAACCCTATTAAAAAATAGGGGACAGATATAAGCAAAGAATTCCCAACTGAGAAATATGGAAGGGCTTAGAACCACCTAAGGAAATGTTCAACATTCTTATTCATCAGAGAAATGCAAATCAAAACAACCCTGCGATTCTAACTCACACCAGTCTGAATGAATAAAATCAAAAACTCAGGTGACAGCAGTCGCTGGCAAGGATGTGGAGAAGAGGAACATTCCTCCATCATCCACTGTTGGTGGGATTGCAAGCTGGTATATCCACTGTGAAAATCAGTCTGGTGGTTCATCAGAAAATTGAGCATTGCACTCCCTTATGACCCAGTTATACCACTCTTGGGAATTTATTCAAAATATACTCCAAAATATAACAAGGACACATGTTCCATTATGTTCATAGTAGCTTTATTTTTAATAGCCAGAACTTGAAAGAACTCAGATGTCTTTCAACAGAGTAATGAATACAGAAAATGTGGTACATTTACACAATGTAGTACTACCCAGCTATTTAAAACAATGACTTCATGATATGCTTAGGCAAATGGATGAAGCTAGAAAATATCATTATGAGTTAATTAACCCAATCACAAAAGAACACAGAGTGAATACACTCGCTGAAAAGTGAATATTCGCCCACAAGCTCGAATTACATAAGATGCAATTCACAGACCTCATGAAGTTCAAGAAGGAGAAGCAAAGTGAAAGATCTTCAGTCCTTCTTATGAGAGGGAACAAAAGTATTCACAGGAAGAAATACGGAGAGAAAGTTTGAAGCACAGACTGAAGCAAAGGCCATCCTGAGACTGCCCCCTGGAGATCCAGCCCATATACAACCACCAAACCCAGACAATATTATGGATGCCAAGAAGGGAATGATGACAGAAGCCTCTTATAGCTATTTCCTGAGAGACTCTGCCAGATCATGACAAATTCAGAGGCAAATACTCATAGCCAACCATTTAATTGAGAATGGAGTCCTGTGTAGAAGAGTTGAAGTTAGGATTGAAGGAGCTGAAGGGGTTTGCAACCACATGAGAACAACAATGACAACTAACCAGAGGTCCCAAGGACTAAACCACTATCCAAAGAATACACATGGAAAGAACCATGGCTCCAGCTGTACATGTAGCAGAGGCCCTGTTGGGCATCAATTGGAGGGGAAATCCTTTGTTCTGCCAAGATTTAATGCCCCATTGTAGGTGACTGTCAGGGTGGGGAGATGGGAATGGGTAGGTAGGTTCGCAGGTGAGCACCCTCATAGAAGCAGGGGGAGGGGGAATAAAATGGCTGTTTATAGAGGAGGAACCAGGGAAAGAAGATAACATTTGAAATGTAAATAAAAAAATATCCAATAAAAAATAGAAACACTAAAAGAAAAGAAAAAAAAAATGATTTCCTGCTGATTTGATATTTAATGATAGCCCCAATATTTGCATACATGTTAAACTTGCTTAAAAGCACATTTTCTTATTTCAAATGGTTTTGGTTTTAAAGCTCCATGTATATCCCAAATCAATACTAATTTATATCTAGCTACTACATGGTATATATTTTTGATCCTGCCCTTCCATTCCTTGTCTAAAAAATAACAAAACACAAAATTCATAATATAAATATAATTCCCCCAAATATAGAGGGTTTATGATTGTATGGATCTGAAATATTAAATAGCTTCCAGTTTGAAAAATAAACAAATAAAAATAGATTTTAAAATTCTTGGAAGATTCCTGAAAGATAGGAATACTAAAAAAAGTTGATCCGTATTATTCCTAATAACACAACATAAAGACACATCAATTGTTTTTTTAAAAAAGGTAAATTGTCTCTTAAATATTTTCTAATTTATTTATATGTTTGTGTGTGTGCATAGTGTATGCATGTTTGTATGTATGGTGTGGTGGTTGTGGTGTTGGTGGTGTGTGTGTTTGTGTATGGGGGGGAGAGTGGGGACAGTATTTGTTACTTGTGTGTGTGTGTGTGTGTGTGTGTGTGTGTGTGTGTGTGTGTGTATGAGTATGTGTGAGGGGGAATAGTATTTATTATGTGTATGTGTGTGTGTGTGTTTAGCATGCACCCAGGCTTATGTGTGCTTATATGTGCTTTTGTGATAGGCACAAGCACCTGAGTATGGAGTGTGTGCACCTCTGCCTGTGCATCCATATTCTAGAGCAAGGGAAAGGATAATGTGCTGTCCTGTGTTGCTCTCTGCCTGTTCTCTTGAGACAATCTCTCACTTGAAGCTTGCAGGTTCTGTTCTTCTGAAAGGCAAGTGAGTTTCCCAGACCTCTCTCTGTGTTCTTATGCATTCATAGCATGCGCTCTTACCTTGTGAGCCAGCACCCTGGCCCCTAGATTGTAACTGTAAGAGTGCCACTCAGTAAGGTCATTGAAGAAACTCAGCTACGGGTGGATAGTGCTTTACATTCATGTGTACCTCTTTCTTACCCTAAAGGGTCATTGTATTTCAAATATCAAGAAAATAGAAGCTAATCACTTCTGACTGATATCTCTCTCTCTCTTTCTATTTTATTTCCTGCCTTTCAAATGGAAATTCAATCACAGCACATAATTCTCTGGTCTCAATAGAGAAGAGAAGAACTAAGCATTTGGCTAAAGATGGCCAATCAAAGATTTTATTTCTGAATCACGATCATGTTCTTTTTGCGGGACTAGGAGAAATTGCCCAGAAGAGTCGCTTTGAATGGCCTTTGCATCCATAATCCTTTTGGTCACCCGAAAAGACAATATCCTCTTTCACAGGTGTGCATGTCATGACAGTCTAGCTCTTCTTCCTGAAAGTAAGCAGAGCATATTCCCTATCATGGCTGCCGTCCTGGTGCAAATTTTTTCCTGAATTCACCCAGCAATATACTATATAAAAAAATAAACCATATTAGTATAGTGTGTGTTTGTGTGTATATAGTGAATGTTTGTATAAGAACTAATCAGGGTGTATGTATGAAAATCAGAAGACAAACCTTGAAATTCAGTTCCATCTTTTACCCTGTGGGTCTTAAGGGTAGAACTCAGGATGTCAGGTTTGGTAGCAAGCACCTTTACCCACTGATCATCTCATAGGTCCATACCCAAATCCTTTTAAATAACCTCAGTTTTATAAAGCAACTAAACAATATATAAATGAATCATTTTCTAATAGAACATAAGAAATAGAAATAAAAATGTATTTTCATTAGTTCAGTAGCATACATGTTTTTTACCATTATTGAAGGCAAAAGCAAACCTCTGTGCTAAAGAGATGCCTCCTTAGGGACTATGTTAGAGTCATATAGATACAGCTGAGCATGCTTGCAGCTAACCATTGGTCTGAACCTGAGGACTCCAATAAGAGTGGTAAAGAAAGGACTGATGGAGCTGAAAAGGGTGGCAACCTCATGGAAAAACAACATGATCAAACAAACAAACCCTCCAAAACCCCCATGGACTAAATCACTCACATCTGTGCACACATTGAGAGACCAATTGATCCAGTTGGGTACGTAGCAGAAGATAGTAGTGTCTGGCATCAATGTGAGAAGAGGTTTTTGGTCCAGGAAGGGCATGTTTTTCCAGTGTAGGGGAATGCAAGGCAATGGGGTGGAGAGGGTTATTAGGATGGAGTGTACCTTTGTGAAGGCAAATGGAGGGGAACTGGATGGGAACAGGGCAACGGCGTGATAACATCTCAAATGTAAATACAGATTATCTAATAAAAAAACTGGATTTTGCTTATGTATTTTTATATAGAGGATGATGTACTGGCTGGATACTTGATACTCTGCGCTTAAGAGCATCTCAGTGTGTGTTATTTGATTGGCATTGATTTCGGTTGGATATGTCTGTGGCGTATGGTATGTAATTCTTCCTTTTCTTGATACTGGACAAGTTAAGGGCAGGAACAAAAGCTGATTCTGAAGAAGTCCTCCTTGTACTGCCTCTAAACCACTAGTGCTTGGCCAGCTGCCTATCAATAATGAGGATAACGCTAATTTAAGTAGACTCTGGCTGTGTGGTGAGGTGGGGCCTGATGATGCAGCCTCTGAGTTTTTCTTTTTTGGCACTCGTGTGCCTAGGTACTGTGAAAACCTCAGGGCAGTGTTTGTTCCATCACTACAGAGACGGAGTTGGCTACTTCCACCTTTTGTATATGTAGCTAGAGACACTGCCTTTGGCATTTGCTTGTTCCTATGTCAGTCATATCGTGATGAAGCCCAGTAGCTTAGGCTTATTTTAATGAGCTTCCCAGGACTTTAGCCTTGTGTTAATTTTCTTCTCCAGAGGGTGCACCTGTTTAAGAGCAATGCCCAGGGCTCTTAAAATGAATCTTTCCCCCCTACTCCCAGCAAGAAGCTCTCGAGGACTTTACTTTATTCTTTTCTTTTTCTTTCCTATTAACCTGACCAAAATGTAGAAATAACATTGACCAAAGCCTGGTGCCTGCTGGTACAGAGGCAGTGGAGGGTAGAATGCCTGTGTCACGTCGCTGCTCATGGTGAGCTGGCAGCCATCATGGTTAACCTCTCTGGCATTCCTCGCCAGCAGGAGTCCCTGATCCAATGGAGGCTTCTTAGGTGCATCTTTATGTCTCATATTTATCTGGCCTTCAGTGCAGTTGTGGGGCCCCAGAGAGCTTGCCTGCCATATTCAGGTCTAAGTGGTTGCTTTTCTACTTCTGAAAGAACAATCTGGACTTCAGAGTGAAGCACAATGGAAAATGCTCTGGTACATGTTTATTTTCCAGGCTTTACATCTGTAAAAAGCATAACTGTTCATCTGGAGGAATTTGTGTGTGTTGTGAAAAGATCAATGTAGTAATTTAGGAAGATTCTTGAAGGACATGGAGTCATACACAGGAGACATTAACATGGGTTTTGGAAGGTGCTACCTCAGGAAGTTCTGTCTAAAAAAATGTTTCAGAAATTATGAATACAGGGATGATAGATAGTTCTCTTATGCCCAAGTTGCAAGGACCTCAAAGACCACCAGCAGGCCAATTTCTATGCAAATACAAAAGGGACTTTATTACAAGTTTGCAAGTAAGGACTCTCACCATCACCACTGTAGCCAGTCAGAAGAGACCGCCTCCAGTCTAGGGGTGCAGGGTATAAATTGTGGTTACAACAAGCTTGGGGGAATTCCATACAGTCAGCAAGTTAATATTTAAAAAAAAATGCATTTCTGGCATATTGGTAGATTCCAAAACTCAGCAGCATAACTAACTAACAAACACAATGTTTGGGTTATCTATTTTCTGCAGGATGTCTTAGGTTTTCTATATGTACCCTGACTCTACTGTTGTACCCTGACTGGCTGTTACTAAAGGGGACTGCCATAGGCTATTTCCTCAAGTCGATGTTGGACACTCTCAAGAACAAAGTTGGTTTGCCTTCACAGTTCAGTGGCGGAATGGTAGTTGCTGCCAAGTATGACAACCTGAGTCATTGTCTGTAACACAGAGTGGATGGAGGGAACTTCCTCCAAAGAATTGACCTGTATTCTTCACACGTCCTCTGGGTTATGGGCATGGGTGAGCGTGCACACATGGGCACACACACACACACAAACAATACACACACAGTTAAACACAATCTTTTTGGAAATTGTGAATATGACCACTGCTTTCCAAGTTACTGAAATCTACCAGGTTCCTATTCCAAAGTCTTTCCTGGCTGGGAACCATCACGATCTCTTCACTCAGAATTCAATGCTGGGGACACAGACATTTAACTTTGAGTCCTAGTGACTCTCCTGCAGCCTTGAGGCCTCTGTGGAAACCTGTGTTGAGAGACACACAGCATTCCACATAAAGTCCAATAAGATGACATTCTATCTAAATCAGAGCATAAAAGAGATGAAGAAAAGCCTGCTGTGTAGATTTATTCATTATTCCTCCCATTAATTTTCTTAAACTCAGCCCATATTCAGGATTAGTCAGTGAAGACATGCAACACTGGGAAAGCACTGTTGAACATATCATGATTACCCTGTTTACAGGACTGGAGCTTGGACCACCCCCACATAGAATAAATGAGGGAGCAGCTTTTCCCCGAGTTGCATTCCTGCTGCTTAATCTATATCAAAGCAGTATACACATATCAACTCCTCCCTATCTTAACTCAACATGAGGCTTCCAAAATTGAGCCATAAATCATTTTGAAAAAGGACTCCAAAAGAGAAATGATTTTTATGTGGGAAGTAGTGTTCTAATTGAATTTTCGAAGAGTCTCATTGAGAACTTGGAAAGTGGTAATATGCACAAAACAGAGAGCTGCAGACACAAGGTCATACTCAAACAAGCTTGAGAAAAGCCGATGGAAGAAATATATTTTGGTGTCTAACTAGAGAAAGGCATATAAGTAACATAACCTGAAAGGTGATCCGGAGACCCTTTGTGTGCTTTTGTGTGTTTCCCTTCTGGATTAACTGCTAACCTATGCCATGGATAAGTTAGGTTTTTGAAAATGCAGGACAGCTCATTACAGAACTACCAAGGGAGACATCTGTGAACTATTACACCACTTTCATGTAAAATACTGGTTTCAAAATATATTTAGAGAGAAAGTGTGTGTGTTTGTGCAAGTGTGCCTGTGTGTGTGTGTCTTAGGGTTTTCTTTGATGTGAAGAGACACCATGATAAATCCAACACTTATAAAGAACTGCATTTAACTGGGGCTGGCTTACAGTTTCAGAGGTTCACTCCATTATCATCAAGGCATCAAGCATCGGAGCATGGAGGCAGGCTTGGTGTTGAAAATTCCACCTTTTGTTCCAAAAGCACTTAGAAGACCCACTCCTATATAGTTACAAAAAGGGTCTCGTTGCTCAGTCTCACAGTGACACAATATTCCCAACAAGGCCATATCTACTCCAACAAGGCTACACCTCCTTATAGTACTGTTCCCTATGCCAAGCATATTCAAGCCACCACTGTGTGTGTGTGTGTGTGTGTGTGTGTGTGTGTAGGTGTGTAGAGTAAAGAACAGCTTTCTGTAGTTGTTTCTCTTCTTTTACCATATGATACCTGAGGCTTGAACTCAGGTCTTCAGGCTTAGTAGCAAGTATTTTTATCCGCTGAGCCATCTAATTGGCCCTAATGTGATGATTTTAATCAATTAAATTCAGTAATACTGGAGACTTTGAGGAAGATAAATTTATAAATTATAGGTAAAAAAGATTTGTGGTCAAAATAATATTCATGGTTGACTTAATCAAGCATAAGTTATCTATATCTATATCTATATCTATATCTATATCTATATCTATGTCTATGTCTATGTCTATGTCTATGTCTATGTCTATGTCTATGTCTATGTCTATGTCTATATTGCTATCTCTATCTCTATCTCTATCTCTATCTATATCTCTATCTCTATCTCTATCTATATCTATATCATCTATATCTATATCTTCTATATCTATCTCTATCTCTATCTATATCTATATCTACATCTAAACCTATATCTATATCTATCTATATCTATCTATAACTATAGATATAGATAGATACAGATACAGATATAGATAGATATATATTGAGCTATGGTTATAAGTGTAAATCTTGCTAGTAAGTTTGAGTCCTATTGTAAAAGGAAGAATGCTGAGAATGCTGGTTAATTTCATCAAGAGAAATTAGAGAGGCCTATAGTGCAATGTAATTTTTAAAAGGGACAGAGAAATTAAAGCCATATGTTTTTTGCATGGACAAGCAGAGAGAGGCAGAAGCAAAAGAACTGGGTATGTGGAGACACCTGTGGCAAATTGTTTACTTAATTGGTTCCTGCAATGGAGAGAGCTCCTAGGCTAGCACAATATATTCTTTACCTTGCCTGAAAGGGTCTGACTGCAAATTGCATAGCCAACCCCATTACACACCTTAGGGCTCTGCTCTCATCCCCTCATCTCTCTAAGACTGACAACAAGCTTACTTGACTTCTAACTGCCGGAAACCATATTACTCTGCCTGCAGCTTTATCTTCTAATGAGCAGACTTCAAGGGAGCTGAACACAAGGACCATCTTTGCACAGGAATCAGGTCCCCTTGAGTGCTTAACTGATAAAGGGAGTTGAAGAAACAATATCCCACTTTTTTGGTTCATTGGGTAGGTGGCTTGGGAAAACGACTTTCACACTAGCTCAGAGGCAAAGCCTCACTGACCACCCTCCCCCCAGAGGTAGCTGCCTAGGTAAAGTGCCTTTCTGTCCTCTTAACAAGTGATTTTTTTACATATTTGAAAATTAACAATTTGCAAAAGAAGCTTGTCTCAAGGTGTAAATCTATAGAAGCTTCACTAACCTGAAAAATCAGTGAGCTAGTGTGTAGAATGTAACTCTAATGTTTATATGGGCACCTGTTCATTCTGGTGTGTGAGGGCATTCATGCTAAATTATTCACACCTGTGTAGGTGCAGAGGTGTGTGTGTGTGTGTGTGTGTGTGTGTGTGTGTGTGTGTGTGTGTGTGTGTGTGGACCAGAGGACAATTTTTGTGTCATTCCTTAGGTGCTATATACCTTTTTTTGTTTGCTTGTTTCTGAAATAGGGCATACCGTTAATGTATGAACTCAGTGATGAACTCAGCAAGTCCCAGAGATCAACCCACCCAAATCTTGAGTTAAAAGGTGTCCTTTTTGTTATTACTGTTGTTTGTTTGTATGTTTGCTTAGAGATGGGTATTGTCCTGTAGTTATTGCTGGCCTAGAACTTATTGTTTAGGTCAGGCTAGCCTAGAACTCAAACAGATACTTTGCAAGTAAAGTACTTTGCTCGGAGTAAAGGTGCCCTCCAACTCACAGTATTTTACAGGGAAGTCCCTGGGTAGACTGGACCTCACTATATACTGGCTTTGAACTTGTGACAGCCCTCCTACCTCTGTCTCCAATGGCTAGGCTTACCAATGTGTGCTGCCATATTCAATACACAATAACATTTATATGAAATGTACATTTTCCACTCTACTGCTTCTATCTTTATTTGAGCCATTTGGATAGATAAGTCAGAAACTTCCACTGTGGTGAAACAAACAGAGGATGTTGAGGGGTGAGAGTAGGTACATCAGGCTGCCAGTGATGTGATCTCTATACCAAGTGAGCCATTCCCTGGAGAATCTGTGAACCAACCAAGCAGGGAATTCAAATGTACTGATTGTACCAAGGGATCCAGAACCAAGTAAAAAGGAAATAGCCTACAAAGAGACAATAAGAAAAAACACCTTGCACACAATGATGACCCAGGGCACACAACCGCATCAGATTAAGAAACACATCAGGTGTTGCTGTATCTTACTACCACTGATCTGCACAGGAGCCCATTTTCTGCACATTGGCCTTGCTGTTAGAGTCCAAGGTGGCAGCGGGCTGTCTCCAGTGGAGCTGTGATTCTTCTCAGAGCAGCACATACCTGAATGCCTTATATGCATGAAAATTCTAAATGGGATCCTTGCCAGCACAGTCTCTAAACTCTCTGCCAGCTCCTAGCTTCTTGTTTGACGGGACAGTCCTGTAAAGCCTTGCCTATGTTTCTGTGTATCTCAGCTTCCTCCTCTATCCTTTCCAGATTCATGTTGATTGCTATCATTGGTGTAGGCTATGGTGATTAGTGATATGAAAGCAGGCATTGAGGCCATGGTAATGTTTTTTTTTTTTTAAATTTAGAGTCAATCCACATAAAATTATAAAAGTGACATGACTCCATATGCCTAATAACACTCATGGTGTTTGACTGAACAGTCCTTAGATTCAAAATTAAAGAAGTATATTGCTACTATAGAACACCAAGGTTCCTGGGATATTTCACAGAAAGGGGATTTCTATACTACAAGGAGCAACTTCACAATAGACCATTCTCTTTTTTTTTCAAAATAAACTGTTAACATTTCAGAATTCGGTTGGTTTGGCACACTCCTTCAATCACTGGAGGCTGGGGCCAGGCAAGAGTGAGCTCCAGGTCAGCCTGAGCTACATCCTAAAACCCTGCTTTTGTATTTTCTCCCCTTTTCTTTAGTTAAGTCTCCCTCTCAGCGTCAGTTTCTTAAATTTATCTCAACTTACTACTTGACATATCTTTATAAATTATATAATGAAATTTATTGGTTCTAAGACATTGTTTGACATTATATAAGTGCACAGTGTCAACAAATAAGTGTGTCACAAGGGTTAGCTACAGTGCTTTGTTCTCACAGTGGGTGATGCTCTTCCAGCCACTCACCCAGGAACTCTGGATCTGCAAATGGAAGACACTCACCTTAGCTAATTTTTCAAATCCCTTGCTTAGCCCAAAGGCTGGGTAGTTCTAATCCTCCAGCCGATTATCATAGATTTCCCTCCAGTACTCCTGACTCAACACACTCTATATGTATGATCTGTTTGAGTTGTCCTGTTCCTTCTGGGCAGCACTATAATCTTTGCTGTCCAAAATGCTTCTGGGCATCAGTTATGGGGGCTACATTTTTTCTCATTTACATTTCAGATGATTTTCTTTCTGCAGCTCTAAATCTAATCAGTGTCTCTCCTCGAAACATGGTTAATCTCCTCTCTCCTCCTCTCTCTCTTTCCCTCTTTCCTGAGTCCTATCCCTCACAAATCTAAGGGCCCTACCCAATAACTTTTGCCTAGCCACTGGCTGCTGGTATCTTTAATGATCAATCAAATACTAATTGGGGAAAACACACTTCAGCATTTGGACACAAAGATTCCCCATTACACCAAAGCTCTGGAATCCATCACCAACAGAGGTGTTTACATTGTCTACCCGAAATCTCTTAGTAAAAACAAACCCTAATCTTCAACATAGCAGGAAATGCATCTTTTCATTTTCATGTCAGTAATCAGTAGGGAAATGGGAACATGATATTTGTTTATTTAATTTATGTGAGTCATGTTTTTTTTTTTTTTTTCACATAGGTTTGGGTGCTCTTGAATGCACAATTCTCCTGCTTCTGTTTGAGTTGATAGGCCTGTACCTGCACATAGAGCAGGAAGCTGTGTTTAATTGCATTTGTTGTGATTTAGTACTCAGAGTCTACTTCAAAGATAGGTGTCAATTATTACAGATATTTTTGGATACTTAACAGAAAAGTGAAAATTTCTCTCTCTCTCTCTCTCTCTCTCTCTCTGTATATATATACACACACAATATAAATATAAATGTATATAATGTGTATACACACATGCACACACACAGACATATATATATATATATATATGTATATATATATATGTCTGTGTGTGTGCAAGGATGGTTAGTAAATTAGTAAAATTACATAGCATGTCAAAAGGACTTACAATTTTTTGCACCCAGAAGCTTAAAGTTCTTTTTTATTTTAGAAATATGAATTTTTGTCTTGTTGCCCTGAGTCAGCTCAGTCTGACTCTGCTCTTTGCCACAGCCAAGGAGATGCACAGGTGACTAATCCCGCATTTGCCTTCTCCTTGCTTATTTCTTGGCTGCTCTAATCTCCAGAGCTCCAGGGTTAGAAACTAAGAGGGGTAAGGGCACAAAAGATATTTTTTTTTCTCCCTAAAATAGAGAGGATGTGTTGTTATTCTCAGCAGATGTTTTTCTCCCTTCCTGTTGGGACAGTCTTTGTTTGTCTCTAACCTTTTACATTGCTTCTTCAAGTCCCTGAGGGTTTTATGGAACAAGACACACTATAACATCCTGCCTAAAACATTCTCTCTACTTTACTTTCAATAGAGGATATAATTGGGGTCCTCTGTTTGTCAATATTTCTTTAGCTCTACAGGGCTTGTGAGAATCAATCGATAAAAACACAACTGCAGAAAAGCATTTTACGATGAGAAATACTCTATATTAAGGTATCTCCATTTTTTACAAGTTGCGTACACTAACTCACGCTAAGCCTTAAGTCGAATACCAAGGAAAGTTGTTGTAACTCAAGAACAGTAAAAGGACAATAGCAACAACAAAACAATAATCACAACAAAACACTATTGCATAAAAATTATAGTATTATAGTGGCTGCCTTAGTTAGTGTTTTACTGCTGTGAACAGACACCATGACCAAGACAACTTTCATTAAAACAACATTTAATTGGGGCTGGCTCACAGGTTCAGACATCCAGTCCATTACCATCAAGGCAGGGGCATGGCAGTATCCAGAAAAGCATAGTACAGGGGGAGATGAGAGTTCTGCATCTTCTGAAAGCTGCTAGAAAACTACTCATGTCCAGGCATCTAGGAGTAGGGTTGTAAAGCCCACACCCACAGTGATACACTTATTCCAACAAGGCCATACCTACTCCTACAAGGCTACAGCTTCCAAATAGTAAGTCTTCCTGGGCTAAGCATATACAAACTATCACAATGGGTTTCATTTGTAATTGAATGTGTGGGTACATGTTGCTATATACATGTACAGGCCAGAGGTCGATGTGGGTTGATGTCTATATGGAAGTGAGAGCAGGCACAAGATAAGGCAAAGTCTGTCATTGGGCAATTAAAAAAAAAGTCAGGAGTGAGACCTTGGGGGTGGCTAGGACCGAACAATATGTGCATTGAGTCCATACTAGGAGCGGTGCCCATGGAGGGAGACCACAGGGGCCGATAAAAGAATAAGTAATTCATTTTTAATATTTACAGCGACAATTATTTCTTTGGGCGAGAATGCAAGTTACATTCTTTTCTGGTTGCCAGCTAAAATATACACTGATTTGGGAGAAAAGTTTTGTCTTTGTGCTTTTAGAAAGGGTGATTAGACTCTGGACACTTTCCAGAGTTACATGGATCTGATTTGATAAAGGGAGACTTCCTCAAGAACAAGATTCAATAGAATAAAACAAACAAACAAGCAACAGAATGTTATCCAAACCAGTCTGTACACCGTACATAGACTGATATTATCCATAGGTGTATCTTCACGACACTGAAATTTTGTTTTGATATTTATATATTACACAATGCCCAGCTTTATTAAGCCTCATAGTCTGCTATACTGAACTGGCCTGCTTGGACTTTGAATCTCACAGACTTTCAGCTGGATCCAGGACTCACATTAGAGTCTATCATAATTGTTCATAATTGTTAGTTTGGGCTTATTAAGGACTAACCAACTCCCTCATTTTCCTTATCTCCCTCTTCTAGATATCCCAAAGTCTGTATTCAGCCTGAAGTAGTTATGAAGAGTTGTCGACAATATCCTTAACTTTGCGAGTATGGAAGTGATTATTCTAAAGCTGTCTTTCTGCGGAATTTAGAAATTTAACAGAGAAGAATTATCGAGAATTAATTGTACAGCCATAATCTTATTTGGTAAAAATTTTATAATTGTTATTAAGCTGAAGTCATAATTTCACACCTTGGTACAAAATTTACTTTGATACACATTTAAGGTTTATATTGGTATGAAATTCTATTGATGTAAAATTGAGATTAATCCATTTTCATATAGGCACTGTGCCTATACAACACATTTAATAATATAAGCCTTAGACCCAGTCTTATAACTGCTATTATAATCTTGTTTCAGATGAATAACCAATTCAAGTTTAAGACCAGATAGGAAATTCAAAGCTCTGAGTTTACTGTTAGGGTGTTTTCAAGATTATTTTATTAGAAAAAGCTAAGGGTAGTTAATGGACAACAGTCCAGATTACATATATTCTTCCAAAATATCAGAAATTCACAAAATATGACATTTGATGATATTTATTCTTTTGTTGTTGAGACATATCTATTCCTAACAGCTTCTCTTTTGTGGGTTCAAAGAAGAAACTGAACATCTATCTCCAGGTAAGGTTATAGACTGTGGCAAAGTAGCCACTAGGCAAAAATTGCCTATTTCTCCTACAGACCTGTACTGTTCTTGAGAGGACACAATTTACAGTTTGGGGCAACTTAGTTCTGTCCAGATAGAGTAAGCTAGTCCGTAAAAATTGCTTCTTCACAAGGTCTGTCAGATTCCTGGACAAGAAGGTTGAAAACTGAGGCTCCTACATGTTGCTAAAGGATTATATGGGTAGGCACCTGTCTCTACAATGTGTGTCAGTTCTGGAAGCAGTGTTAGGCTTCCTATATTTTCAGACAGAATTGGTCATACTCAGATTTCTGATAGGGTTGAAAAATAATTATATTCTCATGGATTACCAAGGCTATTTAAGTTTGAGAAAACATGTTTAATTAGATAGTTCTTATACAAGTTAGCAAGGACATAGCATATAGATTTTAAGCCTTTCTTTAGTTAGGATAGATAACAGAGTATTCTATTTAATTGATAAAGTCATGGACCTGGTATTAGATGTATTTTCTACTTTGTAAATTACAGAATGGTAATAGTTGTACTTATATTTGAGAAAAAATATTTTTCTTTTACTTTTTTTTTATAACTGAATGAAAAAGGGGGAATGTTTGTTGGTGTCCATATGCAGGTGAGGGCATGCACAAGATAAGGCAAGGCCTATGATTGGGCAGTGAAAAAGAATGGTGGGGGCAAAGTTTTGAGAGTTGAGAAAAATAGAAGAGAAGGAAGAAGAAAGCAAGGTGGAGAAAGAGAAGAATCATCCAGACCTGTGTGGGTTTAAATAGCCACAGGTAGCTATGGAATAGTGCATTACAGAAAAATTTGTCTTATCTCGGTTGGCAGTATATATCAATATCAATCGGCTCTGACTTTATTGTGTGGGTGTTTTGTAGGGAGCGAATTTATTGATATCAATCTGATTGATAAATTAGAAGCCTCTAGAGTTTTGATTTACCAGGTCACAGGGGTTTGTGAAAGGTAACCTGTTGTTACATGGGGCTGGAGTGGCAAAGACCCACCATGAATCTAGATGGATGCTGCTAATACAGCTAGCCATGGAGGTGGACAGACTGCTAAGTAGAAAGAGCTGGATGTGAAAGACATGGTACTTGGGGCAATTTTATATTTATTATTTACCACTACATGTCAATATCAGGTATCTTTTAAAATTGGTCTCATTTTGGGTTTTGAGACAGGGTCTCTTCTTGAGTTCAGGGCTCATCGATTTAGATTGGTTGGGTAAAAGTTTCAGAAATGGGCCTGTCCTCAGCTCCCTAATGCTGAGGGTCTGTTGCAAGCTTGTGGCCAGCATATATATATATATATGTATATACATATATACATATGAGAACGTTTCATACTGAGCCATCTTTTCAATGCACTTATGTTCTACATACACCAAGCTGTAGGATTTTGTGCAATTTTCACAACAAACACTGGTTTTTCAGGGACATGCTGAAATGGTCTTTCAGATCCTTCTCCAGTCACATAATCTCCCTGTCACAGATCTTTGGGTGAGTATCACTTTCATGGAAGATTTTCAAACTTGGAGTTCTTGACATAAAATCTCTTAGGATTGTTATAAACAAAATGATTTGATATAAAAATATAACAGGCAATATTAGTGGAGAGGAATAGTTAAGACAGAATGGGGCCACATTAAAAATGTTTTAGAACATTTGTAGAAAATTGCATGTATCTGTGTTGCTTTAAAAAAAATCGAGAGAGAGAGAGAGAGAGAGAGAGAGAGAGAGAGAGATAAAATGGGAAGACTTTGAATAAAAACAAGTACAAATTAGGAATTTGTTTTGTTACTGTGTCTTCTGCCTCTTGTTTGTAGTCTGCCTTTGTTATCTTTCTGTTGTATGTATCAGGTCTATGTGTAGGGTCTGTGTACTGTGCCTGCCTCTGTTGCCTTTTCCTAACAAATAGAAAATGCAGGCTATGTTCTATATTTATTAAATAGCATGAAAAACACTGCATGGAAGATTCTTCACAGGAATCATTAGCAGACTTTTACAAAGGAAGATATTAATTATTGACCACACCTGGGCCACCATATAGTTCAAAAGCTCACATAGATATTACCAACTTATATCACATGCTATTTATAATTTATATGAAATATTTGCTGTTTAAAGTTTCTTTCATTTTTTTATCTGCTTTCAGCAAATCACCACAACATATATAGGGAAGGAGCATTTAAGAATACACACTAAAAATTAAGGCTCTAGATTGGCTTAGGCTGTAAAAGTTGATTACAATGAAATCCAGTGCAGGACAGGTTTTTAACATTGTCTTAAAGACAGGTTAAACTTGAACAGGTGGAATACATAGTAGGCAGCAGATTAAGCATAGGGTGTTCTCTGGGTATGTTATTAAATTGGCTGGAAGGTCTGATAAAAGGTTAGGTTCTTCAAAGGTGAAATGCATTTTTAGACAAAGTTATCACTATCTTTCTTTGTGTGTGTGTGTGTGTGTGTGTGTGTGTGTGTGTGTGTGTGGGTGGGTGTGATATTGGGGCCTTAGGTATATACCATCACATGCTTGTATAAATCAAAGGATACATTTTTGGGTTGGTTTCCTCTTTCTACTCACTAGGTCCTGGGGCTGAAACTGAGGTTGTGAAGCTCTGTGGCAAGTGACTTTACACTCTGCCATTTCTGTGGGTTTCAAGATCCTCTCTTATAAAGTGAGGAACTCTGTAGATCAATACTATTAAATTTTCTGTTATGCAGAGAAAGAAGAAATATTGATGGTGCTATGGGAAAAAGGCCAGTTGTTGCCAGGGAGAAGCCTTCCAATGACAAAGAAAGAAATAAAGAGTCAGCTCCAGCAACGCAGCTACTGAAAATGAACATAAAGTAAAAAGTATGTTTAATTGACACTAATAGGAATGAAACGCATGCTGAAATCCTGAGGTCTCAGGACTTGGCTGAAATTAAGGACATCTCATGCTCTTTTCTGGTTTTTAAAATTCTTAGTGTGTTTTGATACTGTGTGTGTAGTGTATGTTTGTGTGCCTGTGTATTTGTGTATATATTGTGTGTATATGCTTGTGTCATACATGTCCTTCTTAATCACCTCTCTGTCTTAATTTTAGAGATGGGGTCTTACACTAAACCCGGAACTCAGTGTATTGCATTGTATAAACTGAAGTGCCATCAAGACAGAGCTTTATTCTGCCCCTTTCTTCTTCCCTTTTTTTGTGCCTCTTTTTTTCAATGGGGTTATACTGGGGATGCTGCCACAACCTACCTTTACTAGGTAGGGTCTTGGGGACTGAACTCAGATTCTCATGCTTTCAGAGTAAACACTTTGCCCACTGAGCCTTCTCCCAGGCCCCTCTCCAGTGCTTTTACAGGCATATCTTATGCACATTTGTATTGAAATGCTCCTCACATCTATTTTCACGTGGGGTGGGCATAAGTTCTGTTTGACTCCACAGGACATGGATGTTTAAATAGCTGTCCTTTATGTCATTGCTTCCTAGTGACTTTCTGCCAGGGGTGAGCCATAGATTTGGTATTCATCTGTGTATTTGAAGTAAGAAAAAAGCAGATGAAAATACCTTAAAGCATAGAAGTGCTACTTTTAAAAAATACAAAATTAAACTGCTCCAATGACATAATTTTTAAAATTAATTAGTCAGTTATTGAGCATAACTCAATAATTAATTATCCAGAGCCAACCGTGGACAAGGCCAGTGAGCCAGTGATTATGAGGAGGGCGGGAGAGGCATAAAAATGACTAAGAATCCTAATATCAACGAAAGGTTAAGCTATTAATGAAGACAAGCTGTACATAATTACAGTGCATGGGAGAAAATAACAAGAGCTAAAAGAACAGAAGGGAGTGTTTTATATTCAGAAAAGACAGAGCAGAGGTGGGCCTGGTGACTGGAGCAGGCTACAGGCACTATGTGATTATTCATCAAGAGCACAAGAAATGAGAATCATATGATGAAAACCAAGACAGCGAGCATAGGTTAGATTTTTAAAAAGCTTGTTGGCCTATAGTAAATTTTATTTTCTCTTGCTGTAATAATATACTCTGACCAAAAGCAACTTGGGGAGCAAAGAGCTCAGTTGACCTACATTTTTCAGATGACAGTCTAACATTGAGGGAAATCAGAACAAAAAAAGTATCAAAGAGGAACTTAAGGCAAGAACCAGGAGAGAGGATGTTTCCTGGATTGTTCAGACTGAGCCTTTACTAAGTTTCTTATATGAGTCAGGACCACCTGAGTAGGGGATGATGCCACCCACAGAGGACAGTCTCTACTGCATCATTTAACAATCAAGATGGTCTCCCACAGACATGCCCACGGGCCATACAGTTAAAAACAATTACTCAATTGAATGTTTTCTCAAGAGGTTCTCAGCTGTGTCATGTAGCCAGTTAACACGAGGACAACATGTGTTATAATAATCAGTGAGAATAGAGGTTTCCTGTGCTAACACTGAGACACAACTTTTACCTCAAAGAGGTAGTTTATTCATTAAATCAAGTGTTACATGTCAATGAGGCAATAGCTTTGTTTTAGCAACAGAATAATAAAAGACCCAAATCAAGGAACTGTTAAAATACATAAATAGAAACAGTAGGTAGTTGAATGCCAGAAAAGGTGAAAAATCCTTGCTATGAGTCTCAGACTACCTGATGACATTTTTACCTTTTGCATTGATGGAAGCTAAGGATCTTTGAGAATATTCCAAAAATATTGCATGTGAGGTCATATCACGGTGTGAAATGAATAGTTTTTAAGGGCCTAAAGATACCCTAAGATAAACTGTAATTAGACTCTGGAACTGCAGCTGTCCAGTTATTGAAGATCTAATCAGTCAGTCTGGATTGCTAGCATGTTCAGTGCACTGAGTTTTCTTTCTAGGTGCTTTAGAACTAAAGTACTCATATGAGATAAAAAGGAATTTTATATTTACAAGCCACATGTGGATTTTTCCCATCATTCTACCTAAAGTATAACAATTATGTAGCATTAACAGTTGGTTACATATTACAAATACTCTAGGTATGATATTTAATTTTTATTTAGTTTCTCTCTCCATTTCTCTCTTTCTTCCCCCCCTTGTGTGTGTGTGTGTGTGTGTGTGTGTGTGTGTGCGCGTGCACGCGCACACGCACGTGCACGTGCAGGTGTACACACATATATGTGCTTAATACATTATATGTGTGGAGGTTAAAGAAAAACAACTTATAAGAGCCCTGTACTTCTACTATATAAATCTACTATATGAATATCTGGGAATAAATTCAGTTTGTCAGGATTGACAGCAAGTTCTTTTACCTTCTGAGCCCTCTGTATTGTCCTCATATATATACATGTTTACTTTACAAGCCATTACTATGCCAATTTATATTAAGAAATTTGAACTGAAACTTGGGTTATTTCCTTCGTAGGTGCTCATTGAACTAATCTTTCATAGATACCAAAGGTAAATTTCGAAAACATGACGTATGTACTCTTTGGTTATAGAGAGAAAACTGTCAGAATTTTGAGCAGCAGAGGCATCCTGGGAATTTGATCCTCAGACTACTGTCTGCCACTAAAGGGCCAGGAGACCTCAATTGTCCATTCTGATAGACAGCAAAAAACATTGAAAGGAGAAAGCCAGGCTAAGGGACAAGCTCCTTTGTTTGATAGTAAACAGATTAGGGTAAAAAAGACACTGACCTGTGAATGGGCTGATGTCTAATGGCCTAGAAGGAACAAAGGAATAAAAATAAAAATATGGTCTGAGAGTTGCCTGAGTGATAGGGTTATGTCTTTATTTAAGCAATGAATTCTGTAACTAAGTGTTCAGTGAATTGAAGTTTGCTTGAGTGCTGAGAGGCCAGATTTCAGATAACACAAGAACAATATGAGACTTCTAGAGGTGTGAGTCCGTGCAGTGTTCTGAAGAGCTGGCTATATTTGTGAAATCAAAGAGGATAGGAAGACAGAACAATCTCAGATTCAGTGTCTATAAAACTAAAACTGATAGGTATTCTGTTATGGAAGAACAATCTTCACAATTTCATGCCAATAGGAAACATCAGATTGAGAACCAGAAAGAAGTACTAGAGAGAAAGCCACAGCTTTAATATCTTATAGAGATGAAAACATTATCCTGAAGAAACAGTATAATTAGTTATTATGTTCATGTTGAATGACAACCTGGACATGCTGACTGGCACTGTATCAGCTGCACCACCAGAAAGCCACACCCTATCATGGAAGGTGACCTGACAAAAGTTGCAACATGGCTTCCCTCCTGTCTATCAATGTTCCACTTTCTCTGGAGTCTAGCTTCCCCCAGTATTACTTATAGCTGGAGGAGGAATCTCAGGTAAGGATCTCCTGAACGTTTCTTGTCCCTTTAGTTTCTAGGTAGTACCAGTAGCTTCATTACCATTACCAAAGGCCTTTTCTAGTTGTCAGGATTACCAGGGCATCTTAGTATGTTTGAAGAAAAATGGCACCCCACAACATCATTCCAGAGTGCAGAGGAAGAGAAAGGGAAAGAGTTCAAAGTCTAGAGAAACCACTAAGTATCAAACAGTAACTAACCAGAGAAAGCTCTGAGATGACACTATACTGTTTAAGGGGAGAAATGATAACATCATATGAAGTGATTGCTCCTGGCACTTTGTAGCAGTGAGTGGACATCCTTTCAGAATTGTAATGCTCACAACTCTTGACTTTGCTACTTTTTATAATGACCTAGAAAACTTTGACTATGAATGGGTGCCTAGAGTTTCCCTTAAAAATGCCATTTCCCTCTCTGGGGTCTTATCCATGCCCCTGAAGTTGAGAAGCTCCCAAAGTTCTCCTGGTAGCTTGGGTTGGAAAATAATTATGCTCTAGAAGCTGATTACAGAGACACTGTTCATGAGGATATGTAGAGACAAAACTGTAGACCACAGGCTTTTTTTTTTTTTTCAGACGTACATATTTGTTTGGGAAACACCATTCCTAATGAATTCTTATGCAAATTAAAATATATCTTCTCACTAAAAGTTTACCTCTTATGAGTCTCAGTACTGAACATGAAACTTTAGAGAGTGATACTTCCTGCCCAACTTAATGTTTTGAGTTTGATATCCCAGGTCCACATGGTTGAAGAGCAGAATCAATGCCTACTGAAGAATCAGTTTTCCCCCATTTAAGTCTTAAACCATTTTAGAAAAGACAAATTAGGTTTATTTCTATTTATGACAAAAATCCCTGTATCATATGAGTTGGGCTGTGTCCCACCTATAATCATAACTGCAAGTGAACTGTCTATTTCATGCATGGCGATCATGTCTTTGTTTCAGAAAAGTTGTTTATAGCCATCTTTAAACCTTACTTTTGTTTAAAAGGGATTCTTATTACTATCTTGTTTTGACTACCTATTTTAATGCTCACCTTGCAGTGAAGTCTTTGTTTCGGGAGGTCATTAAGACTAACTTGTTATAGTTATATATAACTGTAACTCCACCTGTTTTTCCCACTAAACCTGCCATTTGCAATGCCACTACCCCTGAGGTAGGAAACCCTTGTTTTCCTCAGATCCACTGTTGCCTTCTCCCACCTTAGGGGTAGACAGACTATGTATACAAATGATAAAAGCTTCTTTTGTAAATTGTTTGCTTTAATTAATTTGGCAGTTATGATTTGTGTCAGTGATCTATTCTCTGTCATTTTTGGGAATAATGCCTACAAGTTCTCTTAATAGCATATGCAGGTGCACACATATTCATGTAAATCCACATACAATACAAATTCATGTGATAAGAGCTTCTTAAAAATTAAATAAAATTCACTGCCATAGCTCTTCCTCAGATAAACCTTAATGAAAGCTAAAATGAGACAATGTCTGCCTTTGAAATTTTTCTACTTGCTTTTGACCAGATTAGGTCATCGATGATTCAGAGGTACTTGTCCTCCTACATGAAATAGCAATAAGTTTACATTTAGTGAGAGCCATGTATCCAGTGTATTAATATTCTGAAGATTAAAGAAGAGTTGCATGATGTTTGTTCTGAGGTGATTGAGTTCAGTTGTCAACTTGATGAGATTTAGAATCATTCTAAGAAAAAAAACCTCAAGGCATTGGGGAAGGGTTTCCAAGATTAGACCAGCTGAAATGACACATAAAGAGCAACTTAATGAAGAGGTTGTCATGGCTATAGTTCCAGGGATCAAAGCTCATTGTGGTAAGGGAGGCATGGCACATTAGCATGCACAGGAAGCTGGGTGATTAGTCACATTTCTTTAATGACATGGAAGAAGAGGGGGGGGGGCTTGAGGGGGAGAGAGAGATAAGGAAAGAGGTACAGAAAAGATAACAGGAAATGGGGTAAGGTGATCATATTAGGCAACCTATACAAGACTTAACTTACTTGAGTATATGCTTCTAGACAGAGTTTATAATGACTGAAGGAGCATGTGATGGCAGACCATTGAACTGTAGCTGAGAGCTCACGTCTTGATCCCAAGTAGTGGAAAAGAGATTAATGGGAATGGAATTTTGACGCCTCAAAGCTTTTCCACAGTGAAATATCATTCCAAAGAGACAACACCTCCTAATCATTCAGAGAATGCTCCACCAATGGGGGCCAGATAATTAAGCATATGACACTAGGGAGCTCATGGTCATGCAAACTAAACACAATGATAAACATTCAAATCCTGAATCCAAGACTGTGTTTTCCTAGCAAGGCTCTACCTTCTTATGGTACTATTGCAACCCAAAGAGGACCACCAAGTAGAAAATAAAATATTCAAATACAGCACCTTATGAGGAGCATTAATGATTACTTCAGACAATGACAGGTGTAAGATCTACCATGGAAATTTGAAACATTAACTCATGGTCTGAGTCTGTAGTGTGAATACAAAGTAGAAAGCAAGCTGCGCATCAGCAACCATTATTCTCTGCTTCCTTACTATGGACACCATGTGAAGAGCTACCTCCCTCTACTGCCTCCATTCCTTCTCCATCTTGAGGAGCTGTAGCCACAGCTCTCTGAGAGAAACCATTTTGCAATAAGGTTTCCTTGTCTAGTATTTTGTTAAACAACCATAAAAATAATTAATACATGTCTCTGAGCAGCTATTTACCCAACAGAGGGAAAGTAAGTGAAGAATTATTTGCTACTGGCAGGAGATGACTCAATTTGCACAAACAATCTGGGTAAAATTTTTTCATGATGAGATGATTAGAAGAATAGGTAGCAGGTTAACGTGAGTGTGGAGGAGCATAAGAACAAGAAAAATGGGAAGAGGGGAGTCTTTATTTTATATAGATATGTTAACTAACAATTTAAGTCAAAGCTATATCTCTTTTCTCTGAAAACCTTTGTGACACATTTTATCACCACTGTTTTGATTACCTTTTAAATTCTGACTGATGCATTCACAGAAAGGCCAGTGCCAAGTAGAAAATCCATTAGTGAAATCCATACTAAACAACAAGAAAACATCTGCAGGAATAACTATCCCTGACCTCAAGCTATATTACAAGGCAATTGTGCTAAAAAAAAAAAAAAAAAACTGTATGGTACTGGTACAGAAATAGGCACATAGATCAATGGAATAGAATAGAAGATCCAGAAAAGAACCCTCACATATATCGTCACTTGATGTTTGACAAAGGAGCTGTAAACATTCAATGGAAAAAGGACAGCATCTTGAATAAATGGTGTTGGTCCAACTGGCACTCAGCATGCAGAAGAATGAAAATAGACCCTTTCTTATCTCCTGTATAAAGCTCATGTGCAAGTGGATCAAAGATCTCCACATTAAACCAGGTACACCGAAAAAATTAGAAGAGAATGTAGGGATAACCTTAGAACTCATAGGCACAGGAGAAATTTTCCTTAACAGAACAACAATGGCTTGTGCTCTAAGGTCAAATATTTACAAATGAGAGTCAACAAGATTGCAAAGGTTCTGCAAGGTTAAGGACACTCTCAAGAAAACAAAATGGCAGCCAACAGACTGGGGAAAGATCTTTACCAACCCCACTTCTGACAGAAACCTAATATTCAAGTTATACAAAGAACTGAAGAAGTTATACACCAGAGAATCAATCAACCCTATTAAAAAATGGGGTACAGAGCTAAACAAAGTTCTCAATTGAGGAATATTGAATGGTTGAGAAGCATCTAAGGAAGTGCTCAACATCCTTAGCCATCATGGAAATGCAAGTCAAAACAACCCTGAAACTCCACCTCACACTAACCAGAACAGCGAAAAAAAATAAATAAATAAAAAATTCAGATGACAGCAGATGCTGAGAGGATGCAGAGAAAGTGGAGCACTTCTCCACTGTTGGTGGGGTTATAAACTGGTACAACCACTCTGGAAATTAGTCTGCTGGTTCCTCAGAAAATTGGACATAGTATTACCTGAAGACCCAGTTGTTCCACTTCTGGGCATATACCCCAGAGAGCTCCAACATACAATAAAGACACATGCACCACAATGTTCATAGCAGCCCAATTTATAATATCCAGAAGCTGGAAAGAACCCAGGTATCCTCAGTAGATGAATGGATACAAAAATTGGGGTATTTTTACACAATGGAGTACTACTCAGCTATCAGAAACAATGACTTTTTGAAATTCTTAAGAAAATAGATACAAATAGAGAGTATCATGCTGAGTGAAGTAACCCAGTCACAAAAGAAGAGATATAATATGCAGTCACTGATAATTGGATACTAACCCCAGAAAGCTCTGAACACCCCAGAAACAACTCACAGACTCTATGAAGTTCAAGAAAAACAAAGGCCAAATATTAAGAAAAAAAGAAAAAGAAACTATTATGCTTAGTTTTTACACACCAAAAAAAACTTTGACTATATCCAGGTTACATCTTATTTTACATGTACTTTATGATCATTGTAACTAGTAAGATTTTAATTCATACTATTAAACCTTTAAAAAATCAAGTACTGTCAAAAATGTATTCATATATTTTATGCAATAATGCTTAAAATCTGTACATTTATCTTTGTTTTTTATAATAAAATTGTTTCATTAAAAAAATCAGTTATGTACAACATATTACTACATAGACAATATAATTGTATGGGCTACAGAGGAAGATAAAGAATACTGAAAAACTTCCTACTTGCTTTACCCAGGATGTAGTGAGTCAACTTTTCAACTCTGTTTCAGTTTTATTATAAATGCTTTTCTTTGTCTTATACACCTGGGAGATGTTAGTTTCATATAACAGTTACTTTTTATTTTTGTTTTGTTTTGCTATTTTGTGTTATGTGATATATGTGTTTTGTGCTTAGAAAAATGGTTTTATGATTCTGATATGTTAGGACTGCCATTCACAATTTGATGATTAAGTCTATGCTTTTGAGAAAGTTTATTAAAATTACCAATGAAAACAAAGTTAAATACTTTTATGTTGCAAATACCTTACATATATTTCAACAGTGTTCTCAGAAGAATTTTGCCATTACCCTAATAAAAACCATGTGAATTCTCAACACAAAAAAAAAAAGAAAGAAAGAAAATATTCCATCCTAGAAATCAACACACTGAATTGTAATCTGTGTTATCAGGATATCTGCAGTTCAATCCATATGAGTCAGCAGTGCCAGATTTAATCACACACAAACACCATTCACCAATGAGCCATAGTAGGTCAATTAAAAAGAAACTACATAGCTCTTCCAATCAGCCTGAGTCCAAGCAGTAGGAAAAATCTGCAGAAACACCATCAGAAATTCTTCACAGGTATTTCTCTCTATGAGGTCATGACAAACAATGACCAGCAAAGAATGATAAGTTATACTCACAGCATCATCCACTGTTGTTTGGGTTATATTTATATCTTTTCTAACATCACATGTTCTTTCATGCATCCACTCTTGCAAAACATCACAATTTCCATTTTTTAGGCTGCTTCTAGATAAGCACTATGTGTCTGCTCTTAGCAAAACACCTTCCTATATGTCTGCTTCAGGAAAAACATCCTCTCATATTACAGCATCCCGAAAAATATCACATGACACAACTGAATCTTCAAAGAAACCAGAATTTTTTATGTCACTTGCATTGTGGAAAGTGGGTGCGGGGCTAGTTCCAAGACGCTGCAAGATGGGGCTTGGGACTGGCCCCTGATTTTCTCCCACTCCCGAATACAGCCACATCATTCCTTTAAGCTGAGCAGGTGCACACCCATGACCCATGATCAGGCCAGATGATGCGGACCTATGAATTGCAGCCATGCAACATGGACTGAGAAGGTGCAGTTGAAAGAGGATAAAAAGGAACTGCACTTGGGGGCAGGAAGAGACTTTCACTTGCATGCTGTAAGGTTCCCGAATAAACCGCTTTGAGAACACTGTGTCGTCACTACTTTTCCACTGGCCGTGGACGGTAGCGACATTAGATCTTTGGAATGACATAAAGGCTTTGCCCAACTGGTCCAATAATGGCTACCTATCACCAGAAGGTACATGAATCCCGTAGCTCTTAAGTCCACAAGCTGATTGTCTCAGCTGGTCTTCAGTAAATACTTGGATCTTAAAGAAGTAGCTTCTAATGCCACAACAGGAATTGACTTGCCAGTGAGAGCAATAAAAGATGGCAAAGGCAGAGCAAGGTTCTTTCTTCCCTTTTCTAGACTGCCATCAGCATATGTGGCACCGATTAGAGGTAAATCTTTCCAATGAGAAAGATTAAATCTCACCTCTGGCTTAAAAGTGTATATTGTCATCGCACACATCTAAATTAAAAGTGGGTCTTTCCACTTCAAATGCTTTAATTAAAGATGAAATCCCTCACAAATGTGACCCACAATTTTGGTTATAGTTAATTACAGATGTTGACAATCAAAACTAGCCAATACACTACAAACATTCATATATGTATATGAAACAATATATCCAACATACACATGTATCTAAAAAGAATTAATTTTTCTAGCTAGTCTGATAAAGACAAAGTAACTTAGTATTTTATTTACAAGTTGTAAACTTAGATTGGCCAGGTTATGTGCTATTTTCACCTACATCTAACCAGATATTCCATGTTACTTGCTGTTTGATTCTTTCTGTACCTGTTTGCTCTCAGGATGCACTTCTCATGTGTGCACACTCCTGCTACATCTCCTCTGATGGTGATTGACCTCTTACTCCAAGCCCTTTTTATTATTATCCAAAATTTTTAAAATAGAGAACAAGGTTTATACAGCAATGGCCGGTGTACATAAGAGTGCACTCTTTTAGATGGCAACCAGGTCTTAGAGTTCAAAATTTAGCATTTGTAAAAGAAAACACCAGACCAACACCCAACATTTATCACAAATGTAAACCAAGCATGCACAGATTACATACATACATACAAACTCACATCACTATACCAACACAACATCTTACATATATTTGTATGTATAATATATTAACCATATATACACACATGCACATGAGTCTACATGAATATGCCATACCTAGTATACAATTACACTACATATGTAATGTGTACAGACATGCATAAAGAATACCTAACAAACATGTATATTATGGGTTAATGCACAATAATTAGTACACACACACACACACACACACACACAGAAAAGCACACAAAGTTATGTGCCATCAATTGGATTCAGTAAATTATTAATAATAAAAGAACATCAATAATTTTTAAAATGTGCTTTAAATAATTAAAGCATCAACAACTAGTGAGAATATATCACAGTCTTTAAAACCCAAGCTCATTTCTTATATAAGGGAAACATTTCATCCTTATAGAAAGCTGAGGGGCAAGCTTACTACTTTGGGTTAAGTGAACATCTAAGATCATTCTTTGAGAAAAAAAAATTCTTGATTTCCTCAATTATTGTGAGAAAAGTTTGCAAAGGTTGCCTTGGATAATATCCATGAGAGAATGAGTCAGTCCCTTAAATGAATGTGACAGTAGCTAGGTGATGCTGGAGTTCAAGCTTATGCCTACTCATCACTAACTGTAAAAAGTTATGATTACCCCTCCTCTACAAGGAGCACAGAAACATCCCATAACAATGTCAAGACACTACAGAATCACTGAAAAGTTAATGAGTGATGAGCAATTATGTTTGTACCTTTTAAGGGAGCTGAAGATTAGGCCGGATATGTGTGTGTGTGCATATAAAATATAGTTGGTCACACATGTGTGCTTGTCTTTCTACATCATTCATGATTTAGCATCTCTCATTCGAACCAATTCCTCACCACAATAGCAAATCTATCCAGTTGACTCCAGGATCTGTTGTCATCCTCCAGACTATTGGGAGATTTTGACAGTTCAGTGCATTAAGTAAAAAGAAAGAGGAAAGTGCTTAGTCCCTGGTGTTTCATGCTACATTTTGTATATATTACGCTATAGTGTAAGATCTGTTCCCAGAAATCAGTTATATAGAACCAGGTTAGATTTTTGTTACATCAATCAAAGCTTCAGCACCAGCATGACCATTTTGTAAAATAATAATAATTATAATAGTAGTAGTAGTAGTAGTAGTAGTAGTAGTAGTAGTAGTAGTAGTAGTAGTAGTAGTAATTGTTCTTATTATTAAGCTACCTCACTATCCTTCTAGACCTGAACTTCCTATTCTCTGGAGATTACAAAGTTAATATTATTCTGAGGAGTCATAAGGTCCTCTTACCTTATTAGCTGATGGCTGTTGGTCTGTAGCATGAGGAATCATGTTACCTTTATGTAATTATATGTTGACAGCAAGTATCCCTTCACCAACTGAATTTTTTTTTTTTTTTTTTTTTTTTTTTTGCTGAGCAATCTGGCACTTCTGTCTGCATTTACAAGACATTTTAAACATGAGCATGTTTTAATTTCAGGGTTTTTATTTTTGAAATGGAAGCAGGATTGAATAAATGTGATTTTTCATCATTCTGTAAATTAATACTTTCCAAATCTAAATTATGTATTTCAAGTTTAATTGAAAAGACTAATATTTTGTTGGCACTCCATGAGTCCGCAAAGTCGCCTTACACTAGCACACTTATCTAGTCGTAACTATCTTAAGGATCCCATTTAAATATTTTTATTTCCTGATGTCATGTAATTGAATTGCCAGCTCAGACCAGCATGAAAAATGAAATATGGGGATCTTAAATGTCTTTTATACTAAGAGGTGTGAGCAGGGAAAGGTGGTGAGAAGTCAGATTAGAAGCACAGGAAGCTCCCTTTGTCTATTCAGTTAATAAGGACAAAGTTCAAGGTTCTGGGGACACAAACAAAAATACAAGTAAATAGATTTGCCTGTGGCCTTCCCTGTGGCTCCAAACTCGATTACAATTTGAACTCTACTCCCCTCTACCTCCACATGAGGACAGTTTGCAGGTAATACTTAACCTTTGAGTCCCTTCATTTTCTCTCAAAGAAAATGATGCAAAATTTTGCATAACTGAGAATAGAAAAAGATGTTTGTCTTTTGGCTACATGGAAAAACCCTGTTTAACAAACTACCTGGTTTTTCTGGTTCCCAGAAATGTTACTTTATGCAAGTTAAAGAAAAGAAAAGAAAAGAGAAAAAGAAAGGCACCTGACTGAGAAATATATTCAAATGCAAAGGTTATAGGTATTGTAACTGGGGAACTGAGGCCATAGTTCAGTTTGTAGAGTGCTTTGCCTTACTATGCGAAAAGTCCCAGTTCACTCCCTGATAAATCAAGAGTGATAGATAGCATCCATCCACAATCCCAACAATCTTGGAGTTCAGGGTCATCCTGAGAGACCCATGAGACACCAAATCATAAGCTACATATTGATTACGTAGGCTAACCTATGCCCCACAGTGTGACACCCAGAGTTCAGATTCCCAGAACTCACGCAGAAGCAGAATAGATATTTGCAGCCTGCTTGAAATCCTACCTTTCAGGAAGCAGAGGCAGAACTTCTCCAGAATAAATTGGCTAGACACACTTGTCAAAGCAGCAGCTCTGGATTTGCAGAGAGACACTGCCCCAATATGTAATGTAGAAATCCTTTGAGGAAGACAATCAAGGTGAGCCCTCCACACCCACTCATACTCATGTGCATCTACACGCATCAAGGCATGTGGAGGCTGGCTTATATACACAAACAGATGAGGTTATTGTCAGGACGGGCAATTGTAACAGCTGAAGTTCAAGTTTTAAGCTTAGAGCATGGAGGCTCAATGCTTGGTAAATAAGCACCTCTCAGAGGCTTTTAAATAGTGTTTGAGCTGAGTTAAGTTTATGAGCAAGCTATAAAATTATAATTTGGTTCTGAAGAGGAAACCTCATTTACTGGCACTCAGCAAACTAATACAGTGACCCTAAATCCCAACCTGACTGTTCAGTTATTATAACACACCGGTAAAAAGACGATTAACAGGCCTAATTAAGACATCCATCACTTATCAGACCCTCAATAACCTTACAATAACTCTTTTTATGGAATTTTTAGCCATTTCTTCTAATGTATGATGCCATATACAAAGAAACTGGATGTTATGGGGCTCTGATAATGCTTCACCATTTGGCTTGTGTCTCGGGGTTTAATTTTACAGGCTTGCTGGGGTATAGTCTAGAATAGCTTTAAAAGGGGCATAGTGCATTGCAAGCTTGTTTCTATTTAATATAATACTATGTACTACTAAATTTTTAGTCCCATATAGGTAACTAAAAGGAATAATAGAGGATAATGGGATGCTTCAACTCTATCAAGAGCAGGCTCTTGAGAAACCTATTTGTGATAGTTGGCACAATTTAGAATAACCCAGAAGAAAGGCCTCTAAAAATGTATGGTAGGTGATATGGGAGGGTTTCTTTTCTTACTCTAGGTGGGCAACACCATTCCCTAGGCTTTGGATCTGGGACTGAGCAAAGGAGAACAGAGCTAGTTGAGTTCTGGTGTTTATTAACTCTCTCAATCATCTACACTTAAGTGTGGATGCATCCTCTCATGATCCTACAGGCTATTTCCCTGCCATGTGGGCTGTAAACTGGAACTGTGAGTTAAAATAAAATATTCCTGTTAGAGTAGCTTAGTCAGAGAAATCGAGGATTTAGAAAAATTCATAAATCTAGGGGTCAGCAAACCACCTCAGCCCAGCCTCATGTTTTAAATTCAACCCCCAAACACTCCTGGTGAATTAATTTTCATAAGTTATCTTCTGTCTTCCATACAAGCACAATGGCACACACACGGAACCAAATAAATTATAATAAAAGCTTTTTAAATTTTTATCTTAAAGGAATTTTGGTATGCATATAATTTTAACATTTATTTAAGGCAAAGAAACAATACTAAAAGGCAGACATGCTCCTTTATTAGTACATAGTAAATTAAATCTTAGCTAAATGCTTGGTTCTTTAAGAAATTGAGCATCTTCAACATTTTTCAGAGTTGGTCGATATTTTGGTGACATAATTGTCAGTGCTGAGAACATGTCTCCATAGGAAAATGAGTCAGTAGAGCAGAAGCTTGTTTAGGGTTATTTCAGAAGTTATTAAACATTGTGTCCTAATTAAAGCCAAAATGGCGTCAAGTAATTTTAAGAAGCTTAAGTCTGCCACTTAGCCTTTTTTTTTTTTTTTTTTTTATCAAACATTTTAACACAACATAATCCAGGTATGTAGACTGGATACTTCCATACTGATAAACGGCAAGGAGAAATTATTTAACGTCTTTGTTGTCTGTAATTAAAGTATGATGATTTTGTAAGAGCATAGTGTGGCATACAGGGTAAAAACACTACTATCTGTCATATGCCACTGGTTCCTGTCTGATCCTCTGTGTTTCATTCATCTGGATTGGCATGCAAAGTATACAATACACATGCTGCGTGTTCAGAATTAAGACTGGTAAAGTCACATGACCAAACACTGCTGAGTGCTTTGGGAAACATTTCAAATTCACCACACACTTGATTTTGAATTAATTTGTGGCTACTGTGCTTTCAGCAATCTTTTCCAATTGGTAATTTTTAACCCCCATATTGAGATATACAACCTCAAATAGGGCTGTGACTTACAGATTAAGAAGCAGTGCTCCTTGTACCACGTCTGGGCAGCACAGTACTATGGGCCTTGGGCAAGGGAGTAAAGGTAAGGGCCAAGAGTGAGAGCGAGGGAGAGCTAGCCATTGAACTGGCTGGAGGGTAAGAAAGCAGAAGAGCGGACCATGCTGATGGGGGCATTGGGTGGCACACTAGAGCATCTCTGGAGAGCTTGCCCGGGTAGTGCATTTAATGTAGAGTCCACACACTGAAGAACTCTCCTACCTCCCAAGCCCAGATCCAAGGCTCTGAGCTGGTTCACCCCAAATCTGCATTATATGCAAGTAGTTGGGAGGGACAAGAGAAATGGCTCTGAAAGTCCTGATTCTGCCGATTCAAAGCAGCCTGGATCTCCATGACACATGGCAAGAACAGGGTAATCAGGAGGAGTCCAGGTTAGGATCTACTATTGATGGTGTCACAGAAGCCAAAGCTATGGAAGCAGACCAATGCAATGAACTTTTGCAGGTGAGGACGTGTGGACAGAGGAGCATACTGTGGAATAAACCGTGACACACTGCATCTACTCTGAAGAGATGTTTTCTTTGCTTTATTTATTTATTTTTTAGGGGGGGATTACAAGGGCATATGGAAAATATGAGGTAGAGGGAGATGAGCTGGACTGGGGTGTATAATGTGAAACTCAAAAAGAATCAATAAACAGTTTAAAATATAGATATAATGGTCAAGATTTACTGATGAAACTCAATTAAGAGAAAGTATCCACTTCAAATATATGACCAATAAGAGGGAAAGATAAAATTCATTTTCTACCTTAAAAGAAAACTTGTTGCATCTGCCTTTTCTACAATCAACATACACATGCCCTTCACCTAAAGGTATTATTATTATTATTATTATTATTATTATTATTATTATTATTATTATTATTATTATTATTATTATTATTATCCTTACGGCTTCTATTGCTGTGATAATATATGACCAAAAACTACCTGGGGAGGAAATGGTTTATTTAAGTTTACAGTTCCTAGTAACAGTACATCACTTAGGAAAATTATTTAAGTATCTCAAGAAAGACAGGAACCTGGAAGTAAGAACTGCAGGTGAAGCCATGAAGGAATGCCTCTTACAGGATTGTTCCTCACAGTATGTTCACCCTGAATTATTTTGTTTTAAAAGTATTAGTTAAAATTTTCATGTAACATTTATATTATAGGCTTTTGTTTTTTCATAATCCCTCCTATATTTTCCTATCTTACCTACTACCCACTCATGTCCACATTTTGACTATTTCTCCTCTTTTATTAAAATAAAAAAGGAAACAACAAAATGACAAAAACATCAAAGCAAAAAAAAAAAAAAAAAAAAAAAAAACCTAAAACATTCCATTTTCTTTTGGACACATATTCTTTGATATGTTGGTTAGAAGTGCAACCCTTTTCTACCTCCCCCTCTCATTACAGAGGTTTCATTTGCTTTGATATTGTGCAGGGCTTATATGGATTTTCACATCCTCTGTGAATTCATGTCCATCAATCCTGTTTTTTGGATGGTACTGTTTCCTCTGGATATTGCAATCTTTCCATCTCCATTGTTTATACCCTGAACCTTGAAGAGAGGGTTTCATCAAGATATCCATTTAGGGCTGAATATTCAACAATTATTTACTCTCTGGACACTGTCTAGTTGTAAAAGTATGTAAATTTCCATTTACTGCTAAATGATGGTTAAGTGACAGATTGATCCATGACAATATGTCATTAGGATTTGGATTATTCCTATGTTCATGTAGCACAATAATAGTAGTCAGTTTTCCTCTAGGCTTCATAACCTATTTAGTCTGAGCTTCTTGCCCACTTTAGTAGTGTCAACTTTTATCTTATGCAGCAGGCCCTATATGTAATCAAAAAGTAGTTGGTTACGCCCATTTATTTGTGCCATTTTTGTGTCAAGTATATAAAAATAAAGTCAGCACACAAATATATTATGTTTTACCCTCAGATGATTTATTCAGGTCTATATACCAAATTATTTTTATTTTTTACCATTTTATTGGATGTTTTGTGTATTTATATTTCAAATGTTATCCCCTTCCTCCCACTCCCCCATACTCCTTCCTCCTCCCCTTGCTTCCATGAAGAAGCTCCCACTCCCAGTGACCCACTCTCACCTCATCACTTTGGTATTCCCCAACACTGGGGAAAGTAGCCTTCACTGGATCAAATGCCTCTTCTTCTACTGATGCCAGAAAATGCCATCCTCTGCTACATATGCAGTTGAAGTCAGAGGTCACTCCATGTGTACACATTGGTTGGTGTTTTAGTCCCTGGGGGGTTCTAGGGGTGGGGGTTGGTTGGTTGATATTGTTGTACATCACATGGGGATGAAAACATTTTAAACTCCTTTAGTCTGTTCTCTAGTTCTTTCATTGGGGTCCCCATGATCATTCTGATGGTTAGATGCAAGCATCATCATCTGTATGAGTATGGCTCTGGAAGAGCATTTGAAGAGTCATCCATAATCAGGCTCCTACCAGTAAGCACTTCTTGGCATCAGCAATAGAGACTGGGTTTGGTCGCTGCATATAGGATGGATCTGCAGGTGAGGCAGTAGATAGGTGAATTTATTATTCAGTCCCTGCTCCAATATTTGTCCCTGTAATTCTTCCAGTGAGTATTTTGTTCTCCCTTCTGATAAGGACTGGGAAATCCATATTTTGCTCTTTCTTCTTTTTGACCTTCATAAAATCTAATAATTGTTTCTTGGGTAGTCTGAGCTTTTGGTCTAGCAACCCTACTTCTCAGTGAGTGCATACCATTTTTGTTCTTTTGTGACTGTGTTACCTCACTAAGGATGATATCTTCTAGTTACATCCATTTAGCTAGGAATTTCATGAAGTCACTAGTAGCTGAGAAGTTTTCCATTGTGTAAATGTATAATATTTTTTATCCATTTATCTGTTGATGGACATCTGTGTTGTTTCCTACTTCTGGCTATTATAAATAAGACTGCTATGAAAATATTGGAGCATGTGTTCTTGTTATATGTTGAAGCATCTTTTCAGAATATGCACAGGAGTAGTATAGCTGGGTCCTCAGGTAGTACTTTGTGCAATTTTTAATTTTTTGAGAAATATCCAGAATGATTTGCAGAGTAGTTGTACCAGCTTGCAATCCCATCAAAAATGGAGGAATGTTCTTTCTCCACACCCTTGAAGGCAACTGCTGTCATCTGAGTTTTTTATCTAAGCTTTTCTGACCTGTGTAAGGTAGAATCTCAAGGTTGTTTTGATTTGCATTTTCCTGATGACTGTGGAAGTTGAACATTTCTTTAGTGTTCCTCAGTCATTCAATATTCCTCTGTTGAGAATTCTTTGCTTAGCTCTGTTTATTATCATATTAGCCATTTCTAATATGGTTATTTGATTCTCTGGAGTCTAACTTCTTGAGTTCTTTGTATATATTGGATATTAGCCCTCTATCCCCTGGAGGATAGGTAAAGACATTTTCCCTATCTGTTGGTTGACAACATCCTTTCCTTTACAGAAGCTTTGTAGTTTTTGAGGTCTCATTTGTTGATTGTTGATCTTAGAGCATAAGATATTGGTGTTCTGTTTGGGAAATTTTTTCCTAGGCCTATATGTTCTAAGCTCTTCTCTACTTACTCTTCTATTACTTTCATTGTACTTGATTTTATGAGGAGGTCTTTGATCCACTTGGAATTGAAATTTGTACAAGGAGATAAATGTGGGTAGATTTGCTTCCTTTTGCATGCTTACTGCCAGTGGAACTAACACCATTTGTTTAAAAGCCTGGGAATTTTTTTTCCATTGAATGCTTTTAGCTCCTTTATCAAAGATCAAGTGACCAGAGGTGTGTGGGTTCATTTCTGGGTCTTCAATTCTAATCTATTAACTTTTTTGTCTTTGTATAAATACTATGCAGTTTTTAATCATGTTTGATCTGTAATACAGCTTGAGGTCAGGGATAGTGAATCCCCTATAAGTTCTTTATTGTTAAAGGTATTTTTTTTTGTTATCCTGGGTCTTTTTTATTCCAAATGAATTTGCAAATTCCTTTTTCCAACTCTATAAAGAAATGAGTTGCAATTTTGATGGAGATTGTATTGAACCTGTAGATAGGTTTTGTAAAGATGGCTATTTTTTATATATTAATCCTGACAATCTATGAGCATGGGAGATCTTTCCATCTTCTGAGATCTTTCTCAATTTCTTTCTTCAGAGATTTGAAGTTCTTGTCACACAGATCTTTCATTTGCTTGGTTAGGTTAACACCAAGTTTTTTATATTATTACTGATTATTGTGAAGGGTGTCATTTCCCTAATTGATTCCTACGCCTGATTATCCTTTGAGTAGAGCAAGGCTACTGACTTGTTGAGTTAATTATATATACAGTCATTTTGCTGAAGTTGTTTGTCAGCTGTAAAAATTCTCTGGTGAAATTTTTGTGGTCACTTAAGTATACTATACTATAATCTGCAAATAATGATATTTTTACTTCTTCCTTTCCACTTTGTATCCATTTGACCTCCTTGTGTTGTCAAATTGCTCTGACTATGACTTTCAGTACTATATTTAATAGTTAGCAGGAGAGTGGGCAGCCTTGTCTAGTTCCTGATTTTAGTTCAGATCACTACAAGTTTCTCACAATTTAATTTGATTTTGACTACAGGTTTGTTGTATATTGCCTTTACTGTGTTGAGCTATGGGCCTTCAATTCCTGATGTTTCCAAGATTTTTATTATGAATGGGTCTTAAAATTGACCAAATGTTTTCTTAGCATCTAGTGAGATGATCGTGTGTTCATTTTCTTTGAGCTGGTTTATATAGTGGATTACATTGATGGACTTTCATATATTGAATCATCCCTGCATCCCAGGGATAAAGCCTACTTAATTACGGTGAATAATCATTTCGATATATTCTTTTTTTATTTATTTTTTTACAATTATATTTGAGAAAACAAAGATGAATGTACAGATTTTAAGCATTTTTTGCATAAAAGTATACAATACATTTTTCTCAGTACTTGGTTTTTTTTTTAAAGGTTTGATAGTGTGATTAAGATCTTACTAGTTACAATGAGCATAAAGTACATGTAAAACAAGATGTGACCTTGAAATAGTTAAGGTTTTCTTGGTGTGTAATGATTTTTTTTTTTTTTACAATGAGCAAACAGTACATGTAATACAGGGTGTAACCCATAATTTGTCAATGTGTTCTTAGTGGGTAAGGATTGAGCAAAACTGATTTTTTTGTTTGTTTTGCTTTGTTTTGTTTTGTTTTCTTTTTTTTTCTTGGACTTCACACAGTCTGTGACTTGTTTCTGGGTCAGTGCAAGCCTCTGGGGTTAGCATCCCACTATCAGTGACTACATATTATGTCTGTTCTTTTGTGACAGGGTTATCTCACTCAGGATGATATTATCTAGATGCAACCATTTTCTTAAAAATTTGGTTAAGACATTGTTTCTGGTGGCTGAGTAGTATTCCATTGTGTAAATGTACCACAATTTTTGCATCCATTCATCTACTGAAGGACATCTGGGTACTTTCCAGCTTCTGGCTATTATAAATAGAGCTGCTATGAACATTGTGGTGCATGTACCTTTGTTGTGTATTAAAGTGTCTCTGGGGTATATGCCAAGAAGTGGAAAAGCTGGGTCTTCAGGTAGTACTATGTTCAATTTTCTGAGGTATCGCCAGACTGATCCCAGAGTGGTTGTATCAGTTAACAACCCCACCAACAGTGGAAAAGTGTTTCTCTTTCTCTGCAACCTCGACAGCAGAGACTTTGAACTAACTGGAATTAATAGATATCTACAGAACATATCATCCTAAAATAAAAGAATACAACTTCTTCTCAGCACCCCATGGCACCTTCTCAAAAATTAACCACATTATTGGACACAGAACGAGCCTCAATCGATATAAGAAGATTGAAATACTCCCATCCATTCTCTCAGATCACCATGTTCTACGGCTGGTCTTTAACAACAACAAAGACAACAAAAAGCCCACATACACATGGAAACTAGACAATGCTCTGTTAAACAATAGCAGAGTCAAAAAAGAAATAAAGAAAAAAAATGAGAATTTTCTAGAATTCAATGAAAACAAAAACACAACATACCCAAACCTATGGGATGCAATGAAAGCAGTACTGAGAGGAAAACTCATAGCCCTAAGTGCTTCCAAAAAGAAACTGGAGAGAGCATACATCAGCAACATGACAGCACAACTAAAATCCCTAGAACAAAAGGAAGCAGGTACACCCAAGGAGAGTAGACGGCAAGAAATAATCAAAATTAGGGCAGAAATAGACCAAATAGAAACAAAAAGAACCATTGAAAAAAAATCAACAAAACCAAGAGTTGGTTCTTTGAGAAACTCAACAAGATTGATAAACCCCTAGCCAGACTAACTAGAGGGCAAAGAGAGAGTATCCAAATTAACAAAATCAGAAAGGAAAGTGGAGACATAACAACTGAAACTGAGGAAATTTAAGAAATCATCAGATCCTACTACAAAAACCTATACTCCACAAAGTTAGAAAATCTGGAGAAAATGGACAAATTCCTAGACAGATACAAGATCCTAAAGTTAAACCAGGACCAAGTAAACCATCTAAATAATCCCATAACACCTAAAGAAATAGAATCATCGAAAGCCTCCCAACCAAAAAAAGCCAAGGTCCAGACAGGTTCAGTGCAGAATTTTATCAGACATTTATTGTGGACTTAACACCAATACTCTCTAAACTAATCCACAAGATAGAATCAGATGGAATACTACCTAACTCATTTTTTGAGACTACAATAACCCTCATTCCAAACCACACAAAGACCCTACAAGGAAAGAGAACTTCAGACTAATTTCACTTATGAACATGGACGCAAAAATACTCAACAAAATCTTTGCAAACCCAATCCAAGAACACATCAAAATGATCATTCACCATGACCAAGTAGGCTTCATCCCTGGGATGCAGGGATGGTTTAATGTAAGGAAATCCATCAATGTAATTCACCATATAAACAAACTCAAAGAACAAAATCACATGGTAATATCACTAGATGCTGAGAAAGCATTTGACAAAATTCTATACCACTTCATGTTAAAAGTCCTTGAAAGAACAGGAATCCAAGGTCTATACCTAAACATAATAAAAGCAATACACAGCCAACCAACAGCCAATATCAAACTTAACAGTGGGAAACTTGTTATATTCTTAAATTCTGCTTGCAAGACTTTTATGGATTATTTTTCCAATCATGTTCACAAATGGATTTGGACTTAAGTAATTTTTTTGTTGAAACTTTGTGTGGTTTAAATATAAGCATAATTGTGGCTTCAAAGAATGAATTAGTTAGTGTTCTGTTTCTATTTTGTGTAATAATTTGGAGAGTATTGGTCTTAGTTCTTCTGTGAAGGTCTGGAAAAATTCTACACTAAACACATTTAGTCGTGGGCTTTTATTGGTTAGGAAACTTTTGATGACTGCTTCTATTTCTTTAGGGGTTACGGGTCTGTTAAAATGGTTTCTCTGATCCTGATTTAATTTTGGTATCTGGTATCTGTCTAGAAAATGGTCCATTTCTCCAGATTTTCCAGGTTTGTTGAGTATAGGGATTTGTAGTAGGTTCTGATATGTTTTAAAATTAATTTACTTTCTGGTGTTATGTTTCCTTTTTCATTTCTTTTATTTTTTGTTGTTGTAAATTTGAATACTTTCTTGTGCCCTCTCATTATTCTCTCTTAAGATTTAGTTATGTTGATGATTTTTCAAAGGACCAGTTCCTGGTTTGCTTAATTCTTTGTTTGTTTGTTTCTATTTAGTTGATTTGGCCTCAAGCTTATTTCCTGACTTCTTCTCCTCTTTGATGCATTTGATTCTTTTTGTTTTAGAGCTTTCAGATGTGCTGTCAAGCTATTAGTGTATGGTCTTTTCATTTTCTTTTTTAGGGCACTCAGAGCTATAAAATTTCCTCTAAGCTTTACTTTCATTGCATTGCATAGATTTGGGTATGTTGGGCCTTCATTTTCATTACTTTCTAAACTGTCTTTGGTTTCTTTATTCCCTCCTTGACCATGCTATCATTGAGTAGAGCAATGTTCAACATCCATGTGTATGTGGGCTTCCTGCTATTTTTGTTGTTATTAAAGACCAATCTTAGGCCATGATGATCTGATAGGATTCATGGGATTATTTCAAACTTCTTGTTTCTTGAGGCCTCTTTTATTACTGATTATATGGTTAAGTTTGGATATTTTCACAGTGGAGATTTTGTTTTAATAAAATGGTATCTTTACTTCTTTTTCCCTTAGAACTTTATTTAGAAAAAATGAGATACATGTACATATGTTTTAAAGTATTTTGGATAACACTATATAAATATATTTTGTCACTATTTAATTTCTTTAGAGATTTGATAGCATGCATTGAAATCCCACTAGTTACTATAAGCATAAAGTACATGTAGAACAGAACATAACAAGGAAACAGTCAGAGTTTTTTGGGTTTTTTTTTTGTTTGTTTGTTTGTTTGATTGATTTTTGATGTGTATACTTTAAACATTATGATCTTTCAATATAAAAATTGACACAAAATGATATTCCTAGCTCTTGGATTATTAATGACTTAATGTCTAGGTGTACCACAAACCACTGAGAGGGTGCTATACACTTATACTTTTTTCTTAAGAAGGAATAAGATTTTCACCTTTTGTCCTTTTTTTTTTTTTTTTTTTTTTTTTTTTTTTTGAGCTTCATATAGCTTGTGAGTTGTTTCTGGGGTATTCAGAGCTTTCTGGGGCTAGTATCCAATTATCAGTGACTACATATTATGTGTGTTTTTTGACTGGGTTACCTCACTCAGGATAGTATTCTCTACATGCATCCATGTTCCTAGGAATTTCATAAAGTCATTATTTCTGATAGCTGTGTAGCACTCCACTGTGTAAATATACCACAATTTTTGTATTCATTAATATACTGAAGGACATATGGGTCATTTCCAGTTTCTGGCTGTTATAAATAGGGCTGCTATAAACATTTGATGCATGTATCCTTATTGAATATTAGAGCAACTCCAGAAGTGGAATAACTGAGTCTTTTGGTAGGACTAGGTCTAATTTTCTGAGAAACCACCAGACTGATTTCCAGAGTGGGTTGTCCAGCTTACAACCCCAACAACAGTGGTGGAATCTTCCTCTTTCTCCACATCCTCTCAAGCATCTGCTGTCATCTGAGTTTTTGATCTTAACCATTCTGACTGGTATGAGGTAGAATCTCAGGGTTGTTTTGATTTGCATTTCCCTGATGACAAGGGATGTCAAGCACTTCCTTAGATGCCTCTCATCCATTCAATATTCCTCAATTGAGAATTTTTTATTTAGCTCTCTACCCCATTTTGAATAGGATTGTTTGATTGACTGGCATCTAATTGCTTGAGTTGTTTGTATATATTGTATATTAGACATTTATCAGATGTGGGACTGGTGAAGATCTTTTCCTATTCTGTTTGCTGCCATGTTTTTTCTTTAACAATGTCCTTAGCCATACAGAAACTTTGCAATCTCATTAAGTCCCATTACTTGATATTTGGTCTTAGAGCACAAACCATTGGTGTACTGCTCATAAAATTTTCCCCTGTGCCTATGTGTTCTAAAGTTTTTCCTACTTTCTCTTCCAATAGTTTCAGTGGCTTAATGTGGAGATCTTGGATTCACTTGAACTTGACCTTTGTACAAAGAGATAAGAAAGGGTCTATTTTAATTCTTCTGCATACTGACTACCAGTTGAGCCAAGACCATTTGTTGAACAGGCTGTCCTGTTTCCATTGAATGTTTTCAGCTCCTTTTTCAAAAATCACTTGACCATATGTATGAGGGTTCATTTCTGGATCTTCTCTTTTGTTCCATTGATCAACCTCTTTATCTCTGTACCAGTACCATGCAGTTTTTACCACAATCTCTGTCTAATATAGCTTAAGGTTAGGGATGCTGATTCCCACAGATGTTTTCTTGTTGTTGAGGATGGATTTCTATTCTAGGTTATTTGTCATTCCATATGAATTTGAAAATTGCTCTTTCCAACTCTATGAAGAATTGAATTGGAATTTTGATAGGGGTTGCATTGAATCTGTAGATTGCTTTTGGTAAGTTGGCTATTTTTACAATGTCTATCCTTCCAATTGTAAACATGAGAGACCTTTCCATCTTCTGTGATCTTCCTCAATTTCCTTCTTCAGAGATTTTAAATTCTTGTCATACATGTCATTCACTTTCTTAGTTGCTGTAACATCAAGGTATTTTATAATTTTTGTGACTGTTGTGAAGGGTATCTTTTACCTAATTTCTTTCTCAATATGTTTGTTCTTTTAGTAGAGGAAGGCTACTGATTTGTTTGAGTTATTTTTATATCCAGCCACTTTGTTGAAGTTGTTTATGAGCTGTAAAAGTTTTCTGGTGTAATTTTTGGAGTCACTTAAGTATACTCTCATGTCATCTGCAAATAGTGATACTTTACTTCTTCCTTTCCGATTTGAGTTACGTTGATTTCGTTTTTCTGTGTAATTGCTCCAGCAAGGACTTCCAGTACTATGTTGAATAGGTAGGGGGAGAGTGGGCAGCCTTGACTAGTCCCTGATTTTAGAGGTATTGCTTCAAATTTCACAATGTCAAGTTTGTTGTTGGCTATTGGTTTGCTGTATATTGCTTTTATTTTGTTTAGGTATGGGCCTTGGATTCTTGATTTTTCGAGACTATTAACATTAAGGGGTGTTGAATTTTGTCAAATGCTTTCTAAGCATCTAGTGAGATGTTCATATGCTTTTCTCTTTGATTTTGTTTATATGGTAGATTTCATTGTTGGAATTCCATATCTTAAACTATCCTTGCATCACCAGGATGAAGCTTACTTGATCATGATGAATGATCGTTTTGATGTGTTCTTGGATTCAGTTTGCAAGAAATTTGTTGAGTAATTTTGCATGAATGTTTATAAGGGAGATTGGTGTGAAGTTTTCTTTCTTTGTAGGGTCTTTGTGTAGTTTAGGGATGAGGGTTATTGTGGCTTTGAAGAATGACTTTGGTAGTGTTCCATTTGACTCTATTTTGTGGAATAATTTGGAGAGTATTGATATTAGGTCATCAAAAAATGTTTGATAGAATTCTGCACTGAACTCATCTGGTCCTGGGCTTTTTTGGTTGGAGGTTTTGATAACTGCTTCTATTATTTCTTTAGGTGTTATGGGATTATTTAGATGGTTTACCTGGTCTTGGTTTAAGTTTAGTATCTGCTATTTGTCTAGAAATTCATCCATTTCCTCCAGATTTTCCACCTTTGTTGAGTATAGGCATTTGTAGTAGGATCTAATAATTTCTTGAATTTCCTCCATTTTAGTTGTTATGTCTTCACTTTCATTTCTGATATTGTTAATTGTGATACTCTCTCTTTGCCCTCTAGTTCATCTGGATAAGGGTGTATCAATCTTATTAATATTCTCAAAGAACAGCTCTTGTTTTTTTTTTTTTTTGTTTTTTTTTTGATTCTTTGAGTTGCACTTTTTGTTTCTATTTAGTTAATTTCTGCTCTGAGTTTGATTATATCTTGCCATCTACTCTTCTTAGGTATATCTGCTTCTTTTTGTTCCAGAGATTTCAACGATGCTGTCAGGCTGCTAGTGTATGTTCTCTCCAGTTTCTTTTTGGAGGCACTCAGACCTATGAGTTTTTCTCTTGGTACTGCTTTCATTGCATTCCGTAGGTTTAGGTATGCTATGCTTTCATTTTCATTAAATTCTAGAAAATCCTAACTTCTTTCTTTACTTCCTTTTTGACTATACAAATGTTGAGTAGAGCATTCTTCAACTTCTATGTATATATGGGATTTTTGTTGTTTTTGTTGTTATTAAACACCAGCCTTAGTTCATGGTGATTTGATAGGATGCATGGGATTATTTCAACCTTCTTATACCTATTGAGGCTTGTTTTGTGATCAACTATATAGTCAATTTTGAAGAAGGTGCCATGTGGTGCTGAGAAGTAGTTGTGTTCTTCTGTTTAGTGTGAAATGTTCTGTAGATGTCTATTAATTCTAATTGGTTCATATCTTCTGCTAGTTTTACTGTGTCCTTGTTCAGTTTCTGCTTCTATGGTCTGTCCATTGAAGACACTGGTGTGTTGAAATCTTCCACTATTATTTTGTGTGGTAAAATGTTTGTTTTGAGCTTTAGTAGGGTTTGTTTTTTGAGTATGCATACTCTTGTATTTAGATCATATGTGTTAAATTTTTCCCTGTAATAAGTAAAAAGTATCCCTTGTTATATGTTTTGATAACTTTTGGTTGAAAACCTACTTTATTCATATTAGAATGGCTACATCAACTTGTTACTTGGGGCCCTTTGCTTGGAAGGTTTTTTTCTAGCCTTTTACTCTGAGACATTATCTGTCTATGTCTCTGAGATGAGTTTATTGTAGGCTGCAAAATGTTGGATTCTGTTTAAGGATCTGGTCTTATAGTCTATGACTCTTTATTGGAGAAATGAGGCATTTATATTAACAGATATTAAGAAATAGTGGTTACTGTTTCCTGCTATTTTTGTTTCTGGGGGTAGAATTGTATCTGTGTGTCTTTCTTCTTTTGGTTTTCTTGCTTAGTTATTTTCTTGCTTTTTCTGGGCTGTAGTTTCTCTCCTTGTGTTGGGTTTTCCATCTATTACTCTTTGTAAGGCTGGATTTGTGTTCAGGTATTTTGTAAATTTACGTTTTTCCTGGAATATCTTGATATCTCTATGTATGGTGATAGAGTTTTGCTGCATATAGTAGATTGGGCTGACATTTGTGTTCTCCTAGGGTCTGTATGATGCCTGTCCAGGATCTTCTAGCTTTCATAGTCTCTGTTGATAAGTCGGGTGTAATTCTGATTTGTCTACCTTATTTGTTACATGATCATTTTCCCTTACTGATTGAAGTATTCTTTCTTTGTTTTGAACACTTGGCGATTAGACTATTATGTGTCAGGAAGAATTTATTTTCTGGTCCAATCTATTTGGAGTTCTTTTGGCTTCTTTTATGCTCATGGTCATTTCATTTCTAAGGGTAGGGACATTTTCTTCTATGATTTTGTTGAAGATATTTACTATGCCTCTTAGTTGACATTCTTCGCTCTCTTATATTCCTATTATCCTTAGGTTTGGTCTTCTCATTGTGTCCTGAATCTTCTGGATATTTTGGGTTAGGAGCTCTTTGGTTATTGCATCTTCTCTGAATGTCTTGTCTATGTTTTCAGTGTTGTCTTCTTCCCCTGAGATTCTCTCTTCCATCTCCTGTAGTCTGTTGTAGATGTTTCCATCTGTGACTCCCGATTTTTATTTTAGGTTTTCCATCTCCAGTATTGTCTCTATTTGTGTTTTCGTTATTGTTTCTATTTCCATCTTCAGATCCTTCATCTCTTTGTGTTTTCCTGTAGTTCTTTGAGTTCTTTGAGTGATCTTTATGTTTCCTCTTTCAAAGCTTTTATTTGTTTATTGTTGTCCTCCCATACTTGTTTAAGGTAGTTGTTCAGTCTCTTCTTGAAGATCTCTATCATCATCTTGAGGTATGATTTCAGGTCTGCATCTTCCTTTTTTGGTGTGTTTGGCAATCCACTGCTTGCTGTGATGGGAGAGCTGGTCTCTCATGTTCCCCTGTTGTCTTGGTTTGCATTGCTTAAGTTCTTTAGATTCCCTCTTGCACTCTTGTTGTTTGTGATTATTCATGGTCTTGTTGTCAATGACCTCAAGATGAGGATTCTCCAGTGGACCTGAGGACCTGTGGGCTCAGGAAGAAAACCACTTCTAAGTGTTTGGCAGTTAGAGGGCAAGCAGTGAGTTTTGTTAGAAGTACCTCAGCTCTTTCTTTGTGGGCTCAGGTGTGGGACCTCTTGTGATGATGTTTTGGTAGCTCAGCCCTGTGCCCACAGTTCCCGAGTACTACTGGCAGGGACCTGGCTCTTTCTCTAGGCAAAAACAGACCCTTTTCCAGATAGCACAGTACTTTCTGCTCTCTGAGAGCTCCTGGAGTGCTTTCCCTGTGCCCATGTGCCAGGCTCCCCTCTGGCCAGGTTTAAGAGGGACTGTAGTGTTCAACTTCATGCACTTCCTGTTTGGGGCAGACACAGTGTCCCACTGGCAAGGGCCTGTTTCTTATTCTGAGCCTCTGTGCCTAGTCTGTGAGCCCAGGCTTTCCAGGCAGACCCCAAATTGCTCTGCCAGAGGTCTGGCCCCACTATGGGTGGCAGGGGTTTGTTTCCATGTGCTCCAATGAGCCCTCTCAGCACTCTGGTCATTCACAGCACAATCACACTTCGCCTGTGTCCCTGTATCTCTGCCATTCCAAGTGGCAAAGGGCCTGAGAATTTTGTCCTTGCACATGGGCTTTTCCGGGCAAATCATGAGTCCCTATGAGAGAGGTCTGGCCCTACTGTGGGCAGCAGGGGCAAGTCCTCCTTGTGCTCTGCCCAGCCCTCTCTGAGCCTGGTCACTCACAGCACGATATCACTAGGCCTGCATCCCTGGATCTCTCCAGAGTTGACATTTTATCTTCTTAAATGACTTTAGTTCATGTCTACTCAACAAAACCCTACTCAGTACACAAACACATTAAGTTTTACACTCAAAAGGTTTATACAGGTCTATCTACCAAATCATTTCTAAAAGATGTTAATATTTCCCTCATTGTTCAGAAACACAAGTATAAACAGTGCCTTTTACCACTGTGTCTCTTAACAAAAGTGCAGTTGGTAGTAGGACCCATGAAATCCCAAACACATTTTTTAGATGTGTTGGTAGTGCCAGATACAATGAGTTCCTTCAGTAAAGTGGGTCATGAGTTTAAATACAAAGTTGTTGCTTATCTTCATCACATCCATAGCACTGCCACACAAACAGGCATAGATGGCCAGGTAGGTCACTACTCTGACTTGCAGGGTTCATACTGCATAAAAGTATGAGTTGCAATTCTCCCAAAAAAAAAAAAAAAAAAAAAAAAAACAGCAAAGTATGTTCTGTTACTATGAAAGCTACACAAAGAATGTTTTAAGTGAGACCCAGATTTAAAAGAAAGCTATTCAGGAAGTCTAGACAATTCTGACAACCAAATTATATCATAGAATTTCAGACCAAAAAGGGATTAAATTCAGCTCAATTAGAAGATGGTGCTTGACCCCCAGATATACACAAAGTATATATTTGGGGGAAATAATAATAATAAGTACATCCTTGTCAATATCTATGGAAAATTTTTTTCAAGCAGTACCAAGATGCAAAAAACAAAAAACTTCTAACCCAAAATGTCCAGGAAATATAGGACACAATGAGAAGACCGACCCTAAGGATAATAGGAATAGAACAGGGAGAAGAGTATCAATTAAAAGGCACAGTAAATATCTTCAACAAAATCTTAGAAGAAAACTTCCCTACCCGTAAGAATGAGATGACCACGAGCATAAAAGAAGCCTTCAGAACGCATAATAGGTTGGAACAGAAAAGAAATACTTCCCGACACATAAAAGTCAAAACACCAAGTACCCAAAGCAAAGAAAGAATACTAAAAGCAGTAAGGGAAAAAGGTCAGGTAACATATAAAGGCAGACCAATCAGAATCACACCCGATTGCTCAACAGAGACTATGAAAGCTAGAAGAGCCTGGAAAGACACCATGCAGACCATAAGAGAGCACAAGTGCCAACACAAGCTATTATACCAGGCAAAACTATCAATCACCAAAGATGGAGAAAAGAAGATATTTCAGGGCAATTCTAAATTTACACAATATCTTACCACAAACCCATCACTACAACAAATTATAGGTGGAAAACCCAATACAATAAAAAACAAACAAATTCCTAAGCAAGAAAACCAAAAGAAAAAAGAGACACAGACACAATTCAACCTACAAAAGCAATAGTAGCAGGAAAGAGCAACCACTATTCCTTGATATCTATTAACATAAATGGACTCAACTCCCCAATAAAGAGACATAGACTATCAGACTGGATACATAAACAAAATCCAGCCTTTTGCTGCATACAGGAAACTCATCTCAGAGACAGAGACAGACACTATCTCAGAGTAAAAGGGTGGGAAAAAAACTTCCAAGCAAACAGCTCCAAGAAGCAAGCTGGAGTGGCTATTCTAATATCAAATAAAGTAAATTTGCAACAAAAAGTTATCAAAAAAGATAAGGAAGGACCCTTTTTACTCATTACAGGGAAAATCTGAAAGGAGGGAGTCTCAAACCTTAATATATATGCTCGAAATACAAAAGCACCCACATTTATAAAAGAAACCCTACTAAAGCTCAAAAAATACATTTCACCCCATACAATAATAGTGGGAGACTTTAATACCCCACTCTCCCCAATGGACAAATCATGGAAACAGGAACTGAACAGGGATACTGTAAAACTAGCAGAGACTATGAACCGACTGGAATTAATAAATATCTACAGAACATATTATCCTAAAGTAAAAGAATACACCTTATTCTCAGCACCCAATGGCACCTTCTCAAAAATTGACCACATAATTGGACACAGAATGAACCTCAAATGATATAAGAAGATTGAAATACTCCCATGCATTCTCTCAAATCACCATGTTCTACGGCTGGTCTTTAACAACAACAAAGACAACAAAAAGCCCACATACACATGGAAACTAGACAATGCTCTGTTAAAAGATAGCAGAGTCAAAGAAGAAATAAAGAAAGAAAATAAGGATTTTCTAGAATTCAATGAAAACAAAAACACAACATACCCAAACCTATGGGTTGCAATGAAAACAGTATTGAGAGGAAAACTCATAGCCCTAAATGCTTCCAAAAAGAAACTGGAGAGAGCTCACATCAGCAACCAGAAAGCACAGCTAAAAGCCCTAGAACAAAAGGAAGCAGATATACCCAAAAAGAGTAGACGGCAAGAAATAATCAAAATTAGGGCAGAAATAGACCAAATAGAAACAAAAAGAACCATTGAAAAAATCAACAAAACCAAGAGTTGGTTCTTTTAGAAAATCAACAAGATTGATAAACCCCTAGCCAGACTAACTAGAGGGCAAAGAGAGAGTATCCAAATTAACAAAATCAGAAAGTAAAGTGGCAACATAACAACTGAAACTGAGGAAATTTAAGAAATCATCAGATCCTACTACAAAAACTTATACTCCACAAAATTGGAAAATCTAGAGGAAATGGATGAATTCCTAGACAGATACAAGGTCCCAAAGTTAAACCAGGACCAAGTAAACCATCTAAATAACCCTAAAACACCTAAAGAAATAGAAGAAGTCATCAAAAGCCTCCCAACCAAAAAAGCCCAGGTCCAAACGGGTTCAGTGCAGAATTTTATCAGACATTTATTGGGGATATAACACCAATACTCGTCAAACTATTCCAAAAGATAGAATCAGATAGAATATTACCCACCTCATTTTTTGAGGCTACAATATCCTTCATACCTAAACCACACAAAGACCCTACAAGGAAAGATAACTTCAGACAAATCTCAGTTATGAACATTGATGCAAAAATACTCAATGTGCAATTTCATATGGAATAAAAAAGACCTAGAATAGCAAAATCTATCCTCAACAACAAGAAAACATGTGCAGGAATCACTATCCCTTTCCTCAACGTATATTACAAGGCAATTGTGCTGAAAACTGCATGGTACTGGTACAGAAATAAGCATGTGGATCAATGGAATAGAATAGAATATCTAGAAATGACCCCTCATGTATATGGTCTCCTGATTTTTGAAAAAGGGGCTGTAAACTTTCAATGGAAAAAGGACAGCCTATTCAACAAATGGTTTTGGTCCAACTAGCACTGAGCATGCAAAAGAATAAAAATAGACCCTATCTTATCTCCTTGTACAAAGCTCAAGTCCAAGTGGATCAAAGATCTCCACATTAAACCAGATACACTGAAACTATTAGATGAGAAAGTAGGGAAAACCTTAGAACACATAGGCACAGGAGAACATTTTATGAAAATAAAACACCAATTGCTAAAGCTCTAAGGTCAAAGATTAACAAATGGGACTTAATGAGATTGCAAAGTTTCTGTAAGGCTAAGGATATTGTCAAGAAAACAAAATGGCAGCCAACAGAATAGGAAAAGTTCTTTACTAACTCCACATCAGATACAGGCCTAATATCCAAGGTATACAAAGAACTCAAAAAGCTAGACACCAGAGAATCAAATAACCTTATTAGAAAATGGGGTACTGAGCTAAACAATACATTCTCCTTTGAGGAATATGGAATGGCTGAGAAACATCTAAGGAAGTGCTGGACATCCTTAGCCATCAGGGAAATGCAAATCAAAACAACCCTGAGATTCCACCTCACATCAATCAGATTGTCCAAGATCCAAAACTCAGATGACAGCAAATGCTGGTGAGGTTGTGGAGAAAGAGGAACACTTCTCCACTGTTGGTGGGTTGGTTAAGTGATACAACCACTCTGGAAAACAGTCTGGTGATTTCTCAGAAAATTGGACATAGTACTACCTGTAGATCCAGCTATTCCTCTTCTGAGCATGTACCCCAAGACACTTCAATATACAACCAAGATACATGCACCTCAATGTTTATAGCAGCTCTATTAATAATAGCCAGAAGCTGGAAAGAACCCAGATGTCCTTCAGAAGATGAATGGATACAAAAATTTTGGTACATTTACACAATGGAGTACTACTCAGCTATCAGAAATAATGACTTAACCAAATTCTTAAGAAAATGGTTGCATCTAGAGATTATCATCCTGAATGAGATAACCCAGTCACAAAAGAAAAGACATAATATGCAGTCACTGATAGTGGGTTGCTAACCCCAGAGGCTAGGACTGCCCCAGAAACAACTTACAGACTGTTTGAAGTTCAAGAATAAAAGAAAAGAAAACTAAACAAAGAAACAAAAAAAAAGACAATATGCTCAATCCTTACACACAAAGAAAACGTTGACTAATTCCTTGTTACATCTACTTTTACATGTACTTTTTGCTCATTGTACCTAGTAAGACCTTAATGCATAGTATCAAACCTTAAAAAAAAAAGCCAAGCACTGACAAAAATGTATTTGAATACATTTATGCAAAATTGTTTAATTTTTTTTCCTTTTATCTTTGTTTTGTAAAATAAAGTTTAAAAATAGGGAAGTAATTTGGATAAAATTTGGCTATGTCATGCACTAAATGCACAACCTAGACAGTAGATATAATGGTGACACTCATACCTCTTTTCCATCACATTCCTCCTTCCAGCTCCCTGTGGCCAGACTAGAAAGACCTTACAGTGAATTAACTGTGGATGAGGAGCTATGAACCTTGTTTATACATGGCTTCATAAACTATAGACCACACATAAAAATGAGCATCTGAAAAACTACAGGCTCCTTCTGGGATTATTTTTCCATGTCTTGCTGGATAATGTGGATCACTGGGAGTGACTTTTGAAGTTTTATAGCCTAACTCTATTTCTGTTTTCTCTCTGCTTCTTGACTGGGGATACAATATGCCCAGTCAACCTCCTAATTCTATCCTCTGAGACTTCCCTAACATTATTGACTGTGTGTTAGTTAATTTTCTGCTGCTGTGATAAAAGGCTATGACCAAGACCACCTACAAAAAGATTGATTTCTTGGTGTTTCCAAAGCCATAAAAGCCTATCATCGTTAAGACAGGGACATATTTCAGCAGGCAGGAATGGTGGCTGGACCTGAGAGATGAGATCTCAACCTGTCCCATAAGATGGCAGTACTAATTACTTTGTCTTAAACAGAAGACTTCAGCTGGTTATACAGAAGCATTGTTATTGGGTAAAGAACCCTAGAAGTTCTGTTTCCCAGTGAAGCAGACTTCCTAAGACTGGTTTCTTTCTGCCAGAGTAAACCAAATTATCCTTCAGGAGTTTCTCTTAATCTTCCCCCATAGGTCAACAGCATTGGGAAAGAACACCCAGTTTCTAGTCAATCAGACAGCATATATCAACTAAGATCCTCAATCTGCTGACTGACATAATTTTCTTTTAGTTGCTTTTATACTATTTTGTTCTTTTTCTATTCCCTAGGAGATGACCTTGGTAGGTTAATCCCCCAAAAGAAACTTTCTTTCTGCCCATGGGATGGTCTAGTTTGATCATTTCCTTGTGTCCTAGCCAGTCAACTATAAGAAATGAGATTGAACTAGGAATAATATGAGACTTTGAAACCTGAAAGCCATCCCCAGTGACATTCCTCCTTCAGAAAGTACATACGCTTTAAGCATACTAACCAGTGTGACCAACTAGGGACTGAGAAGTCAATGCCTGAGAATCTGGAAGCCATCTGATTCAGACCATTGCAGCATCTGTCTTTTTGAACTAAGAGGCAGATGAAATCTGTCCAAATTGCTTCTTGCTGGGTATTTTGTCACAAAAATGAGAAAATAACCAGTAATCTGTTTGGTGGGAAGTTTCATGTCTCCAAACCAAAAACCTGGAAATGTATGTTACTTTAGTATTTGTCAAAAATGACTGATTAGAGGAGGAATTTCATTGTCTCTCAGGCTGTTCTTTAGCCTATTTCTGCAGTCATCCCCACCTGTCATCCCCTACCTGAATGCCGAACATAGAGGCACTATGTACACTCTGTCTATATCATCACTTCTTGGAAAGGTTATCCAATGGTGCTATAGAAGTTTGATTATACTGGATCACTTGCATTGAGAAGGGATTATTTCTGGCTGACAGGGCTCTGGGTAATGAATTTACTTTTTTTTCCATCAGGCTAACCCACCTTGTTTGGGTTTGGTATTTTGTGTTTTGTGAAGATTTGAAGCATTCTTGAGTATTTGCAATTCTGTGCACATAAAGTCTTTAAAAGAATTCTCTTTTCACATTGCAGTAGTGCAGACTCTCTAGTGATCTATTCATTCCTTTGTATTTATGCTTCTGTATTTGTCAGTATTGTATGAGATTAACTATGTTTTTATTGTGAAGTAACGTATGTCTGTTTTGCTGCCTTTTTCTCTGCTGTTTTGTTATTCTTAATGTAGTTAACTTTGATTATTTTGTCATGTTATTTATCTGCTATATTTTGCACTGTCCTTTAAGTTTCTTGTGTAAGGAAATTTGATTAGTTATTTGCTTTCTTTCTTTCAATGTAAGCATTCAATGTTATTAATTTTCTTATCACTTTATTAGTGAAATCACTCTGCACTTTTGACCAGTCTGTTTTCAATTTATGTACTTTATACATCGTTATTTATCTTAAGATATTTTGTGAATTTTTGTTTTATCTACTTAAAAGATTTCTACATTTTAGTATATATGTATATACTATATATACTATATAATATATATATTATATATATATATAATATATATATAATATATAGTATATTAAGATGTTTTGTGATTTCTTCTACTCTTTATTAGTGGAGAGGGAGAGTAGATGTGGTGGTCAGTTCTCTCTACTATGTGCTTCTGGAGGATTGAACTAAGGTCGTCAGACTGGACGGTAAGTACCTTTACCTACTAAGCCACCGTTCCATCCCATATATATGGATAAATAAATTATTTTCATTCTAAAGGCAGTTAAATAGTTTTTCTTTTGGGTGGAGCACATGAAATCTTTCCTACTTAATTTCTACTGTTCAGTGTTATTTTTCATAGATATCAGGGTGTACTCTAGTCCTCTAGATTATGCTTTCTATATAGATACTCATTACCTATCTGGTCATCTCTATTCTTGCCTCAGCCTTTGAGTGGTACCAAGAAAAGTTTTGTATATAAAATCTTTTTTTTTTTTTGTTTCAACATATAAGTGATACACCAAAATTCTATGGGATCTCTGGCATATTTCCTTTTACAATATATATAAGGTATATGCATCTGTTTTTTTCTGGGGGGAATACAAGATCTTTACTTTTTAAGATTTTGTGTATGTATGCATATATGTGTATTTGTGTGAGTGTGTGTGTGTGTGTGTGTGTTTGTGAAAGCGAGAGAGAGAGAGAGAGAGAGAGAGAGAGAGAGAGAGAGAGAGAGAGAGAGAGAGAGAGAGAGAGAGAGAGAGTCATCCCTGTCAAAACCAGGAGAGGGCTTCGCAGGCCTTGGAGTTTAATTTACAAGTTTTTGTAAACAACTAGATGTAGGTTATAGGAAGAAATTCAGGTCTTCTAAAAGAACCCAAATCATTCAACCACTGAGGTCTCTCATGAGGCCTCACCTCACAATTTTCATTTTGAAGTCTGGAACACCTCACACACAATTTGTATGTACATGTAACACCATGATACTTTATTTAGCTTGTCAAAAGTCAGTGGTATTGCTTTGATTACTGTGGCTTTTGTTAATAATAACTACAAGAACATAGCAGCACAACTTCCTTGTGAAATATTAGTTTCATTTTCTTTGAGAGTATATTCAACTGAAGAATTCTGAGGTCAAAGGGCAACTTCATGGAACTAATTCTTTCTGTGTTTATGTGAATTCCAAGCATTGAATTCAGGTCATCAAGCCTGTGTGTCAGGACACTTAAACCTGTTGAGCCAGCTCCCTGGCTCAATGCTAGGTTTCATATTTGGAAATTTAATTCAGAGTAAACTGATTGGCTGCACTTTATAGAAATAAGATCCATTTCTAATCTCAGGCATTCAATAATTGTGTTTTCTTTTTCTTAATAATAGATTTTTTAATTTTTCTTATTTTTATTCTGATCTTTTAATTTAATTACATTTCAAATGTTGACATCCTTCCTAGTTCCTCATCCATGAGTCTCTGATCCCATCCCCCACACCATTCACCTCTATGAAGGAGATCCACCATTCGTCTATCAACTTCCACCTCACCCCTCTAGAATACCCCTTCTCTGGGGCATCAAACCTCCACAGGATTAAACACATCCCCATTCCACTGAGGCCAGAAAAGGCAATTCTCTGCTCCATATGTAGTGTGGTCCTCTGACCAAACTATGTATGCTCTTTGATTAGTGGCTTAGTCCCTGGGACTCCATTGTTCCAGTTAGTTGATACTGTTGCTCATCCTATGAAGTTGCAATCCCTTTCAGCTCTTTAGTTCTTCCCCTAACTCTTCATAGGGGTCCTCAAGCTTATTCCACTGGTTGGTTTAAGTATCTATATTTGTCTTAGTTACCTGCTAGCAGAGCCTCTCAGAGGACAGCCATACCAGTCTCTATATTTGTCTCAGTTACCTGCTAGCAGAGCCTCTCAGAGGACAGCAATACCAGTCTCCTGCCTGAAAGAACTTCTTGGCATCATCAGTAGTGTCAGGGTTTGGTGTCTGCACATAGGATGGATCCCAAGGTTGGGTAGTCTCTGGAGGGCCTTTCCTTCAGTCTCTATTCTATTTTTTGTCCCGCTGCTTCCTTTAGAAAGGAACATTCTGTGTTAGTTGTGATAAATATTAACACGAGGCTTATTCTTTTATTGGCTTTGACAGTCTCACTTCATGGATGCTGCTCAAGTGCAGAGATGAACATACACCATGTAGTCCACACCACTGGGTGCTCCAGGCCACCTATAATAACTCCGGCGAGGTTCACTCTACCTTCACTGCTGCTTCTGTCCTGGGTGGATAAAACTGCTGTGTGTGTTGTTTTCACTCACTTCCCCTTGGCATGTTGTTGCCAAGCTATAGACACACACATACCAACTCTGTGGCCAGCTTTATGCAATCTGCCGCTACACCCTTTGAACTCAATTAAGCAGTTACATCATAGAACACACCAAGCTACTCTATAATATAATTTGCCAACCTAGGTAAGTCAAATGATCTTACACAATAAAACATTCATAATAACCTTATTTATGAAGAGATGATCTGAGAAAAACATACACATCTTCCTTCATCTTCATTCTTTCCTGAATCTCCTTGTCTCTGCCTCTTCCATTTTATGTGCCTTTTGCCCCTGCCCATCTCTCAACTCTCTAATTTTGTATCAACTTAACATCAACCCACATGGGTTAAACATTTTGAGATGTGTCGGTGGTTTTATCCCTCAACTGGAGGACATATATACCTACTGGAGGTGATCTCTTCAGGCTCTGTCTTTCCATTTGTTGGTCATTTTGGCTAGAACCATGCCCATTGGGTCCTGGAAACCTTTCACAACCCTAGTCTGGGATTTTTTAGTGCTTCTTCCCATTTCCAACCCTACAGTACTGCATATTTCATCTCCTTTTATCTTGCCCCCTGTTTCCCTAATGTTCCTCTCGCGCACACAAATCCCTTCCTCCCTCAACCTCTCATGATTATTTTGTTCCCACTTATCAGCTATGAACATGATAAGGAATACATTCTTGTGATAGCTATATCACATCTTTTGGTTATATAATCAGGAGTGTTATAGCTGGGTCTTTAAGTTGAACTCTATTCGATTTTCTGAGGAACCATCAGAGTGATTCCAATTTACAATTGAGTAATTTACAATCTCACCAGCAATAAAGGAATGTTTGTCTTTCTTTATATCTTCACCAGCATCTGCTATAACCTGAGTTTATCTTAGTCATTCTGATTGGGGTACCATGGTATATCAGAGATTTTTTTGAGTCACATTTCCCTGATGACTAAGAATGTTGAGCATTTCTTTATGTGCTTCTTGGCCATTCACGATTCCTCATTTGCAAATTCTGTTTAACTCTGTAGCCGATTTTTAAATTAAGTTATTTGTTTATCTGGAGCTTAACTTCTTGAGGTATATGTGTATTTTATATATTAACCGTCAATTGGATGTAGGGTTAAAAAATGGTTTTTCTCCCTATGTAAAGGTTGCCATTTTGTTCTATTGCCAGTGTGATTTGCATTACAGAAAATGTTTAGGTTAATGGAGGTCCCATATGTCAAATGTTGGTCTTAAAGACAGAGCCACTGGTTATCTTTTCAGGAAAATTTTCTCTGTGCCAGTGTGTTCTAGGCTATTTCCCACTTTCTCTTCTATTAGATTCAGAATATCTGTTTTATGTACTGGTTCTTGTTCCACATTAACTTGAGCTTTGTACAAGGTGATAAAAGTGGATCAATTTGCATTCTTCTTCATGCTGATTACCAGTTATACCAGCATCATTTGTTGAAGAAACTTTATGTTGTTGAATTCTTTGTCAAAAATCAAATGTCCATAGGTGTGTGGAGTTTTTATGGGGTAGGGTTACCAATTATCCCATTGATCAATGTGTCTATCTCTGTATCTATGCAGTGTCAATTTTTATCATTATTGCTTTGTAGTAAAACTTGAGGTTAAGGGTAATGATTCTTCCTGGTGTAATTTTACTGTTGAGAATTGCTTTAGTTATCCTGAGTTTTTGATTTTTCATATGAAGGTGAGGTGAAAATTGACCTTTCTCTGAGAAAAACTGTTTTGGAATTTTGATGGGGATTGCATTAAATCTGTAGATTGCTTTTGGTAAGGTAGCTAATTTTCCCAAGTTAATACTAACTGTCCATGATCATGGGGGATCTTTTCATCTTCTAAGTTCTTCAGTGATTTCTTTCCTTAAGAACTTGAAATTTTTGTCAGGCAGATCTTTCACTTGTTCTTTTAGGGATGCATCAAGATTTTTTTATTATTTGTGACTGTTGTGAAGGGTTTTGTTTCCCTCTTTTATTCTCAGCATGTTAATCCTTTATGCAGGCTACTGATATATTTGTGTTAATTTTATCTCCACCTACATTGTTGAAGTGGTTTATCAGCTAGAGAAGTTCTCTGGTAAAATTTTTAGGGTCACTTATATATACTATCATATCATCTAAAAATAGTATTAACATGTTTTCTTGCTCTATAATTTGTATCAGTCAACCTTTTTTTCTTATCTAATTTTTCTAGAGAGAATTTTAATTACTATATTGAATAAATAGGTAGAGATTAAGCAACCTTGTAGCCTTGTCTATGACTTCAGTGGGATTGCTACAAGTTTCACTCCATTTAATTTGATATTGGCTGTTGGTTTGCTGTATGTTGCTTTTATTGTTTTTTATTTTTTAATTGAAAAACTTCATTTTATAAAACAAAGATAAATGTACAGATTTTAAAGCATTTTCACATAAAAGTATATGAATTCCTTTTTTTCAGTACTTGATTTTTTAAAGGTTTGAGAGTATGCCTTAAAATCTTACTAGTTACAATTAGCATAAAGTATACGTAAAAGGAGATGTAACCTGAAAATAGTCAAAGTTTTCTTAGTGTGTAAAAATTAAGCATAACGGTTTTTCTTTTTTTTTTCGAGACTTTGTTTTTCTTGAACTTCATATAGTCTGTGAGTTGATTCTGGTGTGTTCAGAGCTTTCTGGGGTTGGTATCCAATTATCAGTAACTGCATATTATGTCTGTTCTTTTGTGACCGGGTTACCCAACTCAGGATGATATTCTCTAGATGCATTCATTTTCTTTAGAATTTCATAAGGTCATTGTTTCTGAGAGCTGAGTAGTACTCCATTGTATAAATACACAACTATTTTTATATCCATTCAGCCACTGAAGGACATCTGGGTTCTTTCCAGCTTCTGGCTATTATAAATTGGGCTGCTATGAAGATTGTGGTTCATGTGTCTTTGTTGAATGTTGGAACTTCTCTGGGATATATGCCCAGAAGCAGATTAACTGGATCTTCAGTTAGTACTATGTCCAGTTTTCTGAAGAATCACCAGACTGATTTCCAGAGTGGTTGTATCAGTTTACAACCGCACCAACAGTGGAGAAGTGTTCCTCTTTCTCCACAACCTCGCCAGCATCTGCTGTCATCTGAATTTTGGATCTTGGCCAATCTGACTGGTGTGAGGTGGAATCTCAGGGTTTTTTTGATTTGCATTTCCCTGATGGCTAAGGATGTTGAGCACTTCCTTAGATGTTTCACAGCAATTCCGTATTCCTCAATTGAGAACATGTTATTTAGTTCTGTTCCCCATTTTTTAATAGGGTTATTTGAGTCTCTTGTGTCTAGCTTTTTGAGTTCTTTGTATACCTTGGATATTAGGCCTCTATCAGATGTGGAGTTGGTAAATATCTTTTCCCATTCTGTTGGCTGCTGTTTTGTTTTCTTGACAATGTCCTCAGCCTTACAGATACTTTGCAATCTCATTAAGTCCCAATTGTTAATCTTTGATCTTAGAGCTTGAACCATTGGCGTTTTGTTCAGAAAATTTTCTCCTGTGCCTATGTGTTCTAAGGTTTTCCCTACTTTCTCATCTAATAGTTTCAGTGCATCTGGTTTAATGTGGATATCTTTGGTCCACTTGGACTTGAGCTTTGTACAAGGAGATAAGAAAGAGTCTATTTTCATTCTTCTGTATGCTAAGTGCCAGTTGGAACAACACCATTTGTTGAAGAGGCTATCCTTTTTCCATTGAATGTGTACAGTTCCTTTGTCAAAAATGAAGTGACCATATATAATAGGGCTCATTTCTGGTTCTTCTAATCTATTCCATTGATCCACATGCCTATCTCTGTACCAGTACCATTCAATTCTTAACACAATTGTCTTGTAATATATCTTGAGGTCAGAGATGGTGATTCCCACAGATGTATATTGCTTTTGTTATGTTTAGGTATGTACCTTGAATTCCTGATCTTTCTAAAACTTTTAACATGTAGGGGTGCTGCATTTTGTCAAAGTCTTTTTGAGCACTGAAAGGCATGTGTGTGTGTATATATATATATATATATATACTCTCCCTGTATAGGTTTTACTTCAGTCTTTGTTCCATGCTTTGTCTCATTATTTCCTCCTGTGAGTATATTCTTTCTCTTTCTAAAAAGGACTAAAGCATCCATATATTGGTCTTTCTCTCTCTTGCACTTTATATGGTTTGTGAATTGTAAACCACTCCTGGGTATATACCCAAAAGTGTTCCAATATATAACAAGGATGCATGCTCTATTATATTCATAGCAGCCTTATTTATAATAGCCAGAAGCTGGAAAAAATCTAAATGTTTTTCAACAGAGGAATGCATACAGAAAATGTGGTACATTTACACAACAGAGTTCTACTCAGCTATTAAAGCAATGCTGACTCTGGTTTACATATCCAGTATGTTAACCCATGTCTTTTTATGAGGGATCTAAGTTCATTGATGTGGAGAGCTATTAAATTCCAATGGTTGTTTCTTCTTGTTTTTTTTTTTGTGTGTGTGTGTGGTTTTTTTTTTTTTTTTTTTTTTTTTTTTTTTTTTTTTTTTGTTAAAAGTGGTATTATGTTTGCATGGTTCTCATTTTGTGTGTGTGAGAGATGATTAAGTTATTTTTTTTTGATGTAGTTACTCTTCTAGTGTTGGAATTTTCCTTCTAGTATCCTCTATAGGGCTGGATTAATACAAAGATATTGTTTAAATTTGGTTTTGTCATGGAGTGCCTTGGTTTCTTCATCTTTGGTGACTAGGATTTTTGCTGGATACAGTAGCATGCTCTGGCAGTTGTGTTTTTTGAGAGGTTTCATGACTTCCATCAAGGATCATCTGGCTGTTATAGTCCCTGTTGATAATTCTTGTAAAATTCTGATATATCTGCCTTTATATGTTACTTAACCTTTTCCCCTTATCTTTTTAATATTCTTACTTTGTTCTGTGCATTTGATGTTTTATTATTGATGGGATGATATTTTTGTTCCTCTGGTGCAATCTATTTGGTGTTAGGTAGGCTTCTTGTATGTTTATGGCAATATCTTGCTTTAGGTTAAGGAAGTCCTCTATGATTTTTGAAAAAGTTTTCTGGTCCTTTGAATTAGGAATCTTCACTTTTTCTTTTCCTATAAATTATTCTTATTTGTGGTCTTTCCATTGTGTCCTGAGTTTTCTAGATATTTTGGGTTATGAGCTCTTTGTGCTTTTTTGACAATTTTCTTCGACAATTATGTCAAAATCTTCTATGGTATCTTCTAAGCCTAAGATTCTCTCCTCTCTTACATCATGTTGGTGATGCTTACATCTGTAATGCTTTATCTCTTTCCTAGAATTTTTATCTTGAAGGTTGCTTTCATTTGTGATTTCTTTATTCTATTTCCATTTTTAGGTCCTAGATGATTTTGTTCAATTTCTTCATTTGTTTGGTTGTATTTTTCTGTATTTCTATAAAGGATTTTGTTGTTATTTCTTCTTTAAGGGCTTCTACCTATTTACCTTTGTTCTCCTGTATTTCTTTAAGAGAGTTATTTATATTCTCCTTAAAATCCTCTATCATCTTTATGAACTGGGATTTAACATCAAAATTTTGCTTTTTAGGTGTTTTTGGGTATCTAACTCTTGGTTTGGTGGAGAACTGGTTTCTGATGATGATAAGTTACATTTTTTTATTGCTTATACTCTTGTGCTTACCTCTTGCCATCTGTTTATTTCTGCATCATGTAAGGTTTAAATTTAAATGCTTTGTTGTCGTTAATTTTGTTGTTGTGTCTACCTTAATGAACTGTTTTGGTGAATGTCCCTTCATGGTTTTCTATTGACTGATGTGTGTTTGCTTCATGTGTTCATTGATCTATTCTAGCACTCAGATTCCCATTCTTGATGAGTGTCTAGTCACATGATCATTTGCATAAGAAAATGTCTCTAATATTAGGCAGGTGCTCATTTAGGGTTCTTATATCTTCCAGTTATAGCTACTGACTTACAGTTGTACAATACACACATTTATCTCAACTACTTTCTGTATATTATCAGTGCTGGGATGACAGGAAAGCACCCTGTTTCTGACTTCCAAGTTTTCTTTCTGTTGTTGTAATAGCATACTCTTGTAAAAGCAAATTAAGAAAAACAACAGGATTTATTTGGACTTATTTATTTACAGAGATATCACATGTTATGAGGAACATTGATGGGAACAGCCAGAGAAGGCAAATTATAGGAGCCAATATTTGACTCATTATATTATTTCTCATACAGGGAGTATATAAGAGATAATAGAAAATGGGGCAAGACTATAAAACTCAGTCTCCAATGATGCAATGATGTTCTTCCTACAGCAAATCTCCATCTTCTAAAGCTTCCATAACCTTCCCAAACAGTCTCATAACAGCAAACAAGTATTCTAAAAAGGGAGACTAGGGGAAGAACTTCACATTCCAACAGGACACATTGGTTAGATACATGAATGTGATCTGGTGCTCATGTACCAATCAGGTAACCACCTAAGCAATCTCCCTACCCCACCTTGCCAATAGTCAAATAGTAGTATCTTGTCTCCACCTAAGAGACTTCTCTCCCTGCTGTGGATTAAAATCTTCCAACATATAATGCTTTGGGTCCCCACTCTTCATCAATAGATTATTATGTACAATGAAGAAATATATTATTTTATTAGCTGCTTATTGTATGGTAAGCACTTAATCTATTTTCATTGAATGTCTGAATGAATATGAAAAACAAATGTAGTAGTTGGGTTGCCAAATCTATTTTTACCACATGCCAGCCAGTGCTTTTTATCTGCTCATAAGTGAAAATCTTGGAGCCAAGTGCAAATGAACAAGGGAATGTCTGCTTTGTCCCTCTGGCTCTTACTGTGTTGCTCATACTCACAAAATCCAATGATCCCTTGATATTTAGCATGATTAATAACTTATAGGAATATAAATTACTAGCTGTTCACATATTCATTTTGGGAGTAATTTCTTAAAACCATAACGGGGTCCTGAGAGTATAGAGTTTCTCAAGAGAGGTATACATTAATCACTTCTACCCCCAAGGATATCCCAAATTAGCTATAACTACATATGTGACAAAAACAAAACCAAAAAACATGGTCTTGCTTATAAAAAGAAATGAAAATTTCTCTGTTTAGCTAAATTAAACAACAGCAGAGTCAGTGGAAATCCATTCTCCCCTCTTCTTATGGTGAACAGAACAGATTGTCTCCATCTCTTTCCAACCTAGCCATGCTGTCCTCTGTTACACTGCCACTAGGAACAGCATGTGGAGAAACAGATCCTGAAAAGTTTGTTAGCCAAGTTTGTTTTGATTACACATCAGCCAGAACTGAGTGCCAGGTCTGTTTCTCAGCTTTGAATAAATCTAGAGAGAAATCTTCCCATTGCTCATTAGAAATCCATCACAGTCATCACTTTAAAAATATGTCTTAAACAATACATACTGACCATAGCTCCCACACAGCTACTCTTCCTTCTTGTTCTCAAAGTTTCTCCTATCTTCCCTCTCTCCAGATGTATGCCTCTCATCTTTCTTTATAGAAACATTTTATTAAAATTTGAATCTGAAAGCAAATATTTTCATAAATTCAAAGCATACAATAGAGCATTGCTAAGTGTGTACATGCTGCCATTTGATAACATACGGTATGAATCAATTCACTTTTCATAACTATGCCTTCAGAATCATTGACTACTGTTCAACAATCCCCTGTCATCTTAGCTCCGGTAAATACAATTTAACTTCAGTATGATTTTCATATTTGTGATACTTACGTACAAGAAATGATATTTATTAGTAGTTCTTTGCATGGCTCAGGTAAGTTATGTCAGATTGGTCATACTATTGCATGTCGTAGAATTATTTTTTCATTCCACATTGCTTTGCATACATTTGCGAACCTTAGGTGTTCTAGAATTCTTATATTTCTTTTTTTATTCTGTTTTACAAGTTTATTTAATAAAAACAAAGATAAATGTATAGATTTTAAGCATTTATGTATAAAAGTATGCGAATACATTTTTGTCAGTACTTGTTTTTTTTAAAGGTTTAATAGTATGAATTAAAATCTTACTAATTACAATGAGCAAAAATTACATGTAAAACAAGATGTAACCTGGAATTAGTCAAAGTTTTCTTTGTGTGTAAAGATTAAGCATAATGATTTTTCATTTGTTTGTTCTTTCTTTTTTCTTGAACTTCATATAGTTTGTGAGTTGTTTCAGGGTGTTCAGAGAATTCTGGGGTTAGTATCCAATTATCAGTGGCTGCATATTATGTCTGTTCTTTTGTGACTGGGTTATCTCCCTCAGAATGATATTTGCTAGATGCATCCATTTTCTTATGAATTTCATAAAGTTGTTCTTTCTGACAGCTGAGTAAGTAGTCCATTGTGTAAATATACCACAATTTTTATATCCATTCATCTACTGAAGGACATCTGGGTTCTTTCCACCTACTGGCTATTATAAATAGGGCTGCAATGAACATTGTGGTGCATATGTCTTTGTTGTATGTTGGAGTGTTTCTGGGGTATATGCCCAGAGTGGAATAACTGGGTCTTCAGGGAGTACTATTTCCAATTTTATTAGGAATTGCCAGACTGATTTCCAGAGTGGTTGTACCAATTTACAACCCCACCAACAGTGGAGAAGTATTCGTCTTTCTCTGCATCCTTGCCAGCACTGCTGTCATCTGAATTTTTCGTCTTAGCCATTCTGACTGGTGTGAGGTGGAATCTCAGGGTCGTTTTGATTTGCATTTCGCTGATGGCTAATGATGTTCAGCACTTCCTTAGATGCTTCTCAGCCATTTGATATTTCTCAATTGAGAAATATTTGTTTAACTCTGTACCCCATTTTTTAATAGTGTTGTTTGATTCTCTGGTGTCTAACTTCTTGAGATCTTTGTATACCTTGGATATTAGGCCTCTATCAGATGTGAGGTTGGAAGATCTTTTCCAAATCTGTTGGCTGTCATTTTGTTTTCTTGGCAGTGTCCTTAGCCTTACAGCAACTTTCCAATCTCATTAAGTCCCATTTGTCAATATTTACCCTTAGAGCACAAGTAATTCCTGTTCGGTTCAGGAAATTTTCCTGTGTGCTGATGTGTTCTAAGGTTTTCCCTACTATCTCTGCTAATAATTGGAGTGTACTTTGTTTAATGTGGAGATATTTAATTCACTTGGATTTGAGCTTTGTACAAGGATATAAGAAAGGTTCTATTTACAGTCTTCGGCATACTGAGTGCCAGTTGGACCAAAACCAATTGTTGAAGAGGCTTTCTTTTTCTATTGAATGTTTATATCTTCTTTGTTAAAAATCAAGTGACCATATATGTGAGGGCTCATTTCTGGATCTACGATTTCATTGGTCTACTTGCCTATCTCTGTACCAGTACCGTGCAGTTTTTAGGACAATTGCCTTGTAATATATCTTGAGGTCAGGGATAATGATTTCCACAGATTTTTTCTTGTTATTGAGGGTGGTTTTCACTCTTCTTGGTTTTTTGTTATTCTAGATGAAATTGCACATTGATCTTTCTAACCCTATGAAAATTGGGTTGGAATTTTGATGGGGATTGCACTGAATATGTAGATTACCATTGGTAAAATGGCCATTTTCACAATGTTGATCCTTCCAATCCATGAACATGGGGGATCTTTCTATTTTCTGAGATCTTCCTCAATTTCCTTCTTTAGAAGTCTGAAGTTCTTGTCATACAGGTCATTCACTTTCTTAGTTAGAGACACACCAAGGCATTTCATATTTTTTGTGACTGTTGTGAAGGGTATCTTTTTCCTGATTTCTTTCTCAGCTTCTTTTTCCTTTGAATAGAGGAAGGCTACTGATTTGTTTGAGTTAATTTTATATCCACTCACTTTGATGAACTTGGTTATTATTTGTAGAAGTTTTCTGGTGGAATTTTTGGGGTAACTTAATTACACTATCATGTGATCTGCAAACAGTGATGTTTTTACTGTTTGCAGATCACATGATCTTTCCAATTTGTATCCCATTGATTTCACTTTGATGTGTAATTGCTCTGGCCAGGACTTCCAGTACTATGTTGAATAGGTAGGGAGAGAGTGGGCAGCCTTGTGGAGTCCCTAATTTTAGTGGTATTGCTTCAAGTTTCCCACGATTAAGTTTGATATTGGCTGTTGGTTTGCTGAATATTGCTTTTATACTGTTTAGGTATGAGCCATGGATTCCTGTTTTTTCTAAGACTTTTAACATGAAGGGGTGTTCAATTTTGTCATATGATTTCTAAGCATCTAGTGAGATTACCATGTGGTTTTTTTTCTTTTATTTTTTATATGGTGGATTACATTGAAGGATTTCCATATATTAAACCATTCCTGCATCCCAGAAATGAAGCCTACTTGATTATGTTGAATGATCATTTTGATGTGTTCTTGGATTAAGTTTGCAAGGATTTTGTTGAGTATTTTTGTATCAATGTTCATAAGTGAGATTGGTCTGAAATTCTCTTTTCTTGTAGGGTCTTTTTATGGTTTTGGAACAAACGTTATTGTGACCTTGAAAAATGAGTTAGGTAGTGTTCCATCTGACCATGTTTTGTGGAGTAGTTTGGAGAGTATTTGTATTAGGTCATCAATAAATGTCTGATAGAATTCTGCACTGTACCAATCTGGGCCTGGGCTTTTTTTGGTTGGGAGGCTTTTGATGACTGCCTCTATTTCTTTAGGTGTTATGGGATTATTTATATGGTTTATCTGGTCCTGGTTTAAATTTACTATTTGGTATTTGTCTAGGGATTCATCCATTTCCTCCAGATTTTCCAACTTTGTGGAGTATAGGCTTTTGTAGTAGGATCTGATGATTTTTAGAATTTCCTCAGTTTCAGTTGTTCTGTCTCCACTTTCATTTCTGGTTTTGTTAATTTGGATACTCTTTCTTTGCCCTCTTTCTAGTTCATCTGGCTAAGGGTTTATTAATAATGTTAATTTTCTCAAAGAACCAGCTCTTGGTTTTGTTTATTCTTTCAATGGTTCTTTTTGTTTCTATTTGGTCACTTTTGGCTCTGAGGTTGATTATTTCTTGCCCTCTACTCCTCTTGGGTATATCTGCTTCCTTTTGTTCTAGAGCTTTCAACTATGCTGTCAAGTTGCTAGTGTATACTCTCTTCAGTTACTTTTTGGAGGCAATCAGAGCTATGAGCTTTCCTCTCACTACTGCTTTCATTGCATCCCATAGGTTTGGTTATGATGTGTTTTCGTTTTTATTAAATTTTAGAAAATCCTTAATTTCTTTCTTTATTTCTTTTTTGACCATGCTATTGTTTAATAGAGCATTGTTTAGTTTCCATGTGTATATGGGCTTTTTGTTGTCTTTGTTGTTATTAAAGACCAGCCTTAGACCATGGTGATATGAAAGGAGGCATAGGAGTATTTCAAACTTCTTATATATATTGAGCCTTGTCTTGTGACCAATTATATGGTCAATTCTGGACAAGGTGCTGTGAGGTGCTGAAAAGAAGATGTATTCTTTTTTTTTTTTTTAAGATGATATGTTCTATAAATGTCTATTAATTCCTATTGGTTCATAACCTCTACTAGTTTCATTGTGTCCTTGTTCAGTTTCTGTTTTCATGATCTGTCCATTGATGACAATGGGGTTTTGAGGTCTCCCACTATTATTACTGTGCAGTGCAATGTACTTTTTGATCTTTAGAAGGGTTTCTTTTATGAATATGGGTGCTTTTTTATTTGGAGCATACATTTTAAGGATTGAGAATTCCTCCTGGCAAAATTTTCCTGTAATGAGCAAAGAGTGTCCTTCCTTATCTTTTTTGATATCTTTTGGTTGAACATCTACTTTATTCGTTATTAGAATGGCCACTCAAGCTTGCTTCTTGGGGCTGTTTTTTTTTTTTTTTTTTTTGGAAGTATTTTTCCCAACCTTTTACTCTGAGGTAGTATCTGTCTTTGTCTCTGTGATGACTTTCCTGTATGCAGCAAAATGCTGGATATTGTTTATGTATCCATTCTGATATTCTATATCTTTTTTTGGCAAATTGAGTCCAATTATGTTAACAGATATTAAGTAGTAGTGGTTGCTGTTTCCTGCCATTTTTGCTTTTAGAGGTAGAATAGTGCCTGTGTGTCTTTTTTCTTTTAGTTTTCTTACTTAGTTATGTTCTTGTTTCTACTAGGATGTAGTTTCCCCCCTTGTATTGGGTTTTCCACCTATATTTCATTGTAGTTAGAGGTTTGTGGTCAGACTGTGTAAATTTAGTTTTTTCCTGGAATACCTTGTTCTCTCCATCTATGGTGATTCAGAGTTTTGCTGGGTATAGCAGCTTGAAATGACATTTGTGTTCTCTTAGGGTCTGCATGATGTCTGTCCAGGATCTTCTAGCTTTCCCAGTCTCTGTTGAGAATTCGAGTGTGATTCTGATTGGTCTGCCTTTATATGTTATATGACCTTTTTTCCCTTACTGCTTTTAGTATACTTTCTTTTTCTTTGGGCAATTGGCGTTTTGACTATTGTGTGTCGGGAGGAATTTCTTTTCTTGTGCACTCTATTTGCAGTTCTGTACGCTTACTTAATGCTCTTGGTCATCTCATTCTTAAAAGTACGCATGTTTTCTTCTATGATTTTGTTGAAGATATTTACTGTGCCTCTTAGTTGATATTCCTCACCTTCTTTTATTCTTATCATCCTTAGGTTTGATTTACATTGTGTCCTGGATCTCCTAGACATTTTGTGTTAGCAGCTTTTTGGCTTTTGCATCTTCTCTTACTGTTTGTATAAGTTTTCAGTGTTACCTTCAGTCCCAGATATTCTATTTTCCATGTCTTGTACTCTATTGGAGATGCTTGTGTCTGAGACTACTGATTGTTTTCTTTTTTGTTTTGTTTTTTGTTTTTTTTTGTTGTTTTTTTTTTAGGTTTTCTACCTATAGTGTTGTTTCCATTTCCATTTTTAATTTTCTTCTTCAATTCCTTCATCTCTTTGGCTCTGTTTTCCTCCAGTTTTTTGATTTCTTTAAGTGTTTCTCTTGTTTCCTCTTTAAAAGCTTCTATTTCTACATGCTTTTCCTCCCATTCTTTTTTAAGGATCTCTATCATCATCTAGAGGTGTGATTTCTGGTCAGAGTCTTTTTTTTCTGTCCTGTTTGACATTCCACTGTTTGCTGTGATGGGAGAGCTGGGTTCTAGTGTTGCTAGGTTGTCTTTGTTTTCTTTGGGTAAGCTCTTTCTCTTTCCTCTTTCCATCTTGTTTTCTGTGATTATATGTGGTCTTGTTGTCAGTGATTTGTTCCTGTCTCTCCCATGTACCTGTACCCCCTAGCTTATCTTTGTCTGGATATTACCTGGTTTTTCAGAAACATCAACTGAGTATTGCACAGAAGATACAATAAGACCAGTCACAAACCCTTACATCAAAGGGCTGGGCAAGGGAATTCAGTTGAAAATTAAGGTCTCAATGTTAGGAAGCAATTCAGAAACACCCTCACTTTACTGTCAGAAGTTTCAGAAAACACCAAGGGAAAAACCATAACACAGATGCAGAGGACCTAATATAATGCCATAGAAATGCTCTGCAATTGCTACTTTTGTATCCATAAAACCCAAGAGCCTTTCTTAGATTGTGCAGCAGGATGCTCTCTCCTGGTGTCTTGAACCACACTAGATCCCTCAATTTCCTTTACTTCCTTTCTGCAGGGTTTTCAGATCTCCAAGATCTCCCAGTGGAGACCTCCAATCCAAGATCTCTCTCAGATGAAAGTTTCCCTGGTCATTCCTGCATCTGTTACCATCAGACTCTCTGATGAGGTAAGTTTCAATTCTTAATCTGAAAAAAAAAAAAAAGAAATCATGGTTCTTTCCTTTATGACCACAATATCTTTCTGCAGTCAATCTGTCAAAAGTATATTGCATAGTTCTAGGCTTTCTTAGGAATAAAGTTTGATTCACCTATCAAACGTTGCACTCATGTCAGTTATTTACTCATTTCTCATTACAATACATTTGGTATTGAAAGACATGTATAAAAATACACACTCGTAGAATCTCTTTTCAAACCTACAGAGTTAGTTGTGTTTTGCATATAAAGTAATGATATTACTTTCATCTATCAGACAAAAATACATGAGCTCTTTTCTTTCTCACTATCAGGAAGAATTTGAGTATAGGAATCAAAATTACCCAAGTGTTTATGCCCACAGGAACATCTTTTCTAAATAATTATTGCTAACCTTAGAGCTAGGGATGGAGTTCAGGTGGTAGGATGTTTGTCTAGCATGCATGAAATTCCATCACCCACAATACATAAAGTTTGATGGCATAGTTTATAATCTCAGCACTCAGGGTAGACAGAAGAAGACCTGAAGTTCAAGATCATCTTAAACTACATCATAGCAAGTTGTAGGCCATTAACTTTTATAAGGTAATACTTTTTTTTTTAACAATGGCTTTCAATTACCTTTTTTTGGCTCTTTATCTGATCTTACAAAAGTCCTTACTAAATGAATGACAGACTTAAAGAATACCCTAAGATATGGCAGGAACTAAAGAAGTCCTAGTAAATCATCGAAGAACTCAACACCTTTTTGACTTCAATAAATTCCACCTCTGTTTCCCCCTACATATGCAGTATTTAGTTATATGCCAAAACTCTTAGGGAAAGGTGGGGGGAACAAGAGGGAAAGGGAAAGGGAGAGGGAAAGGGAGAGGGAGAGGGAGAGACAGAGATTGTTTAGAGAAGATGAGATATATTGGGTGAATGATATGCCATGAACTTTGACAGAGCTGAGAAAAATTCTCTGTGTGATGCAATATAGGCAGAAATGACTGCATTTTCTGAAGAGGAATGAGATGAAGAGACTTGATATTCATAATCCATATACCATTTTCATTGCTTCTAAGAAAATTTAAAAAAATTCAGTATGTAACCTTTTCATCATCTTTTCATAAGAACCAAGTATTCTGTTATCACCATACTAAACTCCCTTTAGCTATCTTAAGACTATATTTTTTAGTTTTCTTCTGTGTGTATGTGCATTATATGTACATGTGTTGCATGCATCCAGAGGTCAGAAGTGGCTCTCTGGTGTCCTGCTCTCCTTCTCACATTCTTATCTTGATACAGGGTTTCTCACCGACTGAGCCTGGAGCAAGACTTTGCACCAACTTCCCCGCTACCCCCAAGAAATCTGTCTTTTTTTTCATAGCCCTGGAGTTAAGGTCCTACAAAGCCATGCCTGGCCTTATGCATGGGTACTGGGATCAAACCTCAGATTGACACTCTTATAAAGTAAGCACTATTACCCACTGAGCTATATTGTTATGACTGTGAAAATTATTTCAGTCAAAATGAATATGATGTTATTTATTCTGCCAAATAGATTCTTCCTTTGCTTTCCCTGAATTATTGCATAATTTAATTTTATGTATGTGCAAAATCCAGAATTTGTATACCCATGAACTAGTATCTTTTCTATGAGCTACTATATCCTCAGCTCAAGGTGTCTAGTCTATGGGTTTGCATATCAGCATATAGGGAGTTCTTTCTTTATGTTAATATGTCCAGGGCCTAGGGTGCCCTTCTATAATTAGGGCACTAATGATGTATTAAAGATTGTTATGTAAAAAATAAAAGAGATTCAAACACACGGCCATGGTGATATAAATTCATTCCTTTTGTTATACATGGATTTTGCCATATAGCTTAAAATAAAAGATTATAATTACACAACAACAGCAACAACAACAACAACAAAAAAAAAACCTATCGATATTTTTCACTGGTCATGTCTTTAATGAAAGTGTGAAATTCCCTGAGATCTGTTCCTAGCATTTTCTTGGTTATAAAGTAGCTGGAGTTACCCAGAGTCATACTTTAATCTGCTAGAAGATGGTCAATATGAAGAGTCAAAACAATAGTCATTGAAAACAATGGTGCTTTGCAATAGCCAAACAAGGCAGAAAACAAGCTCTTCTTTTATCTTACTACTAACATTTCACTTCAGTCTTACTCATAGTTTTAAAAAAAATAGGAATATATTGGAATATAATTGGGAAATATATCCCTAAGTTAAATCTGGGAGTACTCACTCAAATCAAGGGACTTTTTTTTTATTTTCTACACAAATACAACAGGCTTATAAACCGAGAAGGCATGAAACTGAAGCACAAAATTATTGGGTCTGGGCTTCATTCCTATGTGCAGAACTTATTAGGCTGTAGTAGTTATTTCTCTTGATGCTATGAAAAAAAAGCAGACAATTGCAATTTAAGGAAGGAACAGTTTATTTTGGCTCATAATTTGAAAACAGTGTCTGTCATTTTAGGGAAGTGATGGATGCAGAATTCAAATTCTAGAGGCAGAGAGAGAGGTTGTCTTTATCCATTTTCATATAGTCTAAGATATGAGCCCATGACATCATTCCATTCAGATTCATGGAGAGCCTTCCACTTCAACATACCTAACCCTCATCTAAATTTAAAAAGATGTTTGAATCGAGGCCCAGCTACTCAAGTTTCTTTGCACAAAAGTCGCAAGTGCTTCCTTGTGGGCTCTGCTTTCAGCCTGGCTCATTGTGAAAGAACAAGAACCTTGTTTCTTGTTCACAAGGTTCCTTCCACTTGTGTGAAATTAGGATGATGATTTATGTCTTACAAAGTTAGCTGGTTGAATGAGTTTCTAACTCGAAGATCTTGTAACCATAGTTGTTGCTGGTTCCATGTGAATATCAGTCCTTTTGACACGCCACTGGATCTTTCCTTTATACTTTGTGCTCTCTGACTCTGTGTTCAGCTTGAGTGCATGAGGCATACTCACTTTCCATTACCCAAATTGGCAGTTGTCTTCATTTTAGGAAGTTCTGAATTTGTATTTTTTTAGAAGGAAACTAAATGCTACATCAGGCATTTCTTCTGAGGAGTGTCTCTGAACTCTACACAAGGGAGACAAATTGAGAATCCTTAGAATCTGCTCCCCACCGAGGTGTATGGAAATGAGTTGGGTAGCTAGTCATTGGCAGTGCTGGATTGATGTCTGTTGTGCCAGGTTGGATATGTGGCTGGTTGTTGTAATGTAATGCTTTCATTGGTAAATAGCTTATGGTATCTATTATCTGGATACCCTACACCAGGAGCCTGATGAAAACATGTCCCAGTGGGTTTTAGAGAACACTCCTTATTCTAGACAATTGTGTTGCTTGAGAAGTTCAAGGCATTGGAGAAAAGAAAGGCTGTCTCCCCAGTGAATACATGCCAGAAAAGCCATGAAGATTCAATTTAAGGCATGGTGAGACCTCAAGCAATCATTGCAGTGGCTCAAATACCCTGTGGACACAAGTACTGAGAACCAGCATGCTCTCTCTTCCTCCACTCTTAATAATTCTAGGAGGGATCATTTTCTGCATTGGTGCTAAATGACACTGGATTCAATAGAAACAGATCAGCTGCATGTTCCAGGAAATTCATGTGTCTGAAAAACCAATATTGTTACTTAGGTGTCAGAACCCAGTTACTGCCAGTTCATGTTCAAAACCCAAGTTTCTCTTACCTGGGCCACTCACCTGAAGTCCCTGGTCAGTTTTTGCATGCCTAATTTGCATAATCTGCCCTATAAGACCTGGTGTAGACTCAAAGGTTCTCTTAAGAAATGCTCAAGTATCTCTTTTAAAGGCAATGAGAAGAAGGGTTAGTTATGGACATTCAGACATCTTTTCCATTCCTTTAGAAATGACAAGAATTTAGAGAAGTCTTATAAGTAAGAAAAAAGATCAGAATATCAGAAATTAGTGAAATAATTTGAAATTAGTTCTAAAATGTAAAGAAGAACTCACAAATTAAAAATAAAATGTATTTCTGACTAGTCTTTCAGAGGGATAATGGAAACATCTGGTTATGTTTTATATAAAATACCATATGTATTTCAATCCTTCCAGAAAACTCTTCAGTGCAAAAGAGGGAAGATTAAATTGTATTAGAATCAGCAACATTAAATGACATGTAATTGTTTTACTCTGTCACATTTAGAAAACATATGCTGTACCCTGCTATGGTGGGTTCTGAAATTAATGAGGAAACAGCTAATTAAAGTACCCTGACTTCTATTTCTTTTCTCTGTGAACATTTTATCATTGATTCCTATAAATTTAAAATTATTCAAAGCACATTGAGTGAAGTTGTTTTAAATTCAAAATCATGTTTATTTCCAAATTTCAGAGAAATAGCTGTCTTATTTGTCACCAACAGGATTGTCTCAAGGGAATAGAAACACACTAAGCCTATGATATCAATAGGGCTGTAAACTCTGTAGTGCAAATAAATTAATAGTCAAAATTAATAGTCACAGGGATAGTGAGTTATAGCAGTTCTGAAGTGCTTGCTTTTCAAGAATAGGTATCTTCAATAGATCCCGAGAACCCATGTAGAAAGATCGACATATGAGTTTGTACATATCTGTAAGCCTGACCCTAGGAAGTCAGAAACAGACTCAAGCAGAAACTTAGGGCTATCTATCCAACTACCCTAGCTGACTGGTGAGATCCAGAACAATGAGAGAACCTGTCTCAAAAGCAAAGTGTTATGTACTTTAAGAATAACACCATAGGTTGTGTTTCAGCATCTATCACATATACACACATTCACGTGCACACACACTCACACACACAGAGAGACACATTTGCTCATGTACACATGCACATTCATGCACAAGTGATCATTCAACACCCCCCTACACACACACACACACACACACACACACACACACAAACACACACACACACACACACACACACACACACACACACATGGAGGGTGATTGATTAGAGCATTAGAGTGGTGGTTTATCTTACTGCTTAGTTTTACTTGAACAGTGATTTGATCAGGTGTATTGGGGGAGAACTAACAGTTAATGACTAATGAACACACAGTAAAAGGTGGGTGAAAAGACACTAGTAATTATGATCAGGTCTGCTGAGTTTTTCAGTTAATCTTTGATGGCCTCTACACATCTTCTTATATAAACATAGAAGACAGCATGGTTCAAAGCCCCAGGCATTCAGTGCATACTCTGCTATGAGTGAAAGAGAAAACTGAAGTTTTCAATGTTAAGTGAACAGTCAACTTTAATACCTGGAAAGAAAGACAGGGCTAGACCAGAGACTGCTGCTTTCAAAATTAATTTTTCTTTTCCAATAGCATAACATGTCTCTCTAAAGATCTCTTACCCTCCCGCTGTTTCTCGTACTCTTTCTTCCCTTCTCACCTGTGATGTATCTCACTCCTGCTCTAAATTTACATATGTACTTAAAAATGTATTTTCTTAGGTGCTTTTCATTTAGTTACTAAAAAATAATTTATTTAGAACCATAGATATATAACTACTTTTGTAGGAGGATAGGTATAGCATTCTGAAACAGAATTTTATAAATATACTGCAAAGATAATCATTATACAGGGAAATAATATCCCCACGATCAGATGTGTGCCAAACTGAAAACCCCCATGCTTGTTTGCTTACTTGAAGCCCTGCTGGGTCTTCCTCCTCCAGTCCGGCAGCATCAGGGTCTGCAGTGAGCCCATGCTTGAGTTTGAATTTAAAGGAGACTCTAGTGTGCAATTGAATCAGAATTAGCTCCTTGGTGGTCTTTCGGGTGTTGAGATTCAGAAAGAGCACCACACTATCATTCCTCCACCATGTTCTTATTAGTGCCTTCCCCAGGTTCATGGATTTGAGTCTTTGTTTTCTGGTCCATTCAGTGTAGATATTGCCAATCCTGGGGAATACATGCTCTGAGTTCAACTCTGGGATCATGAGGTTGTGTTTGTCTGTTGGTTTGTTTGTTTTTTCTTTCATATTTTGAAATAAAATGTCATTCCTCATAATATAGTCTGGGCCAGATTCTCATATGTTCCTGCCTGGATCTGAATCATTTTGTTTCTTTGTTTTCTGCATTGATTTCTGGTTTAAGTAATGTTTGTTTGGTTCTATTGTGTGGCTATACCTTTGTTTAACTAGAATTTTTCTGCTATTATGACATTGTCAAGAGAAGAAATGGCATATAAACTTTAAACATCGGCTCTGTGTGAGCATTTAGAAAGCATCACAGAGATGGGGGCTTCCTGAGACAAATCATACAACCATTAAGAAGACAAAGTCAGGTTACTATGTTAATTAATTGTAGATTGATAATCACATAATATATGATTGGTCAGTAGAGAAGGGGCGGAGACAGAGTGATTGTAAGGAGAAAGGAGGTGGAGAAGTGGGAGATTCATAGAGGAAGAAGATGGAAGCAGAAGTGGATCTTTCTCTAAGCACATCTTTAGGTTGATAAGGCTATTATGATTATTTTTGAGGGTCAGTTTATCTTAGCTAAGTGGGCAGTTTATATCTTTGTTGACTCATTGTAAGCTTATTGTATAGAACATTTTGTTGCTGTTTTGTTTTGTTTTTTTGGTTTTGTTTGTTTTATTCAGATTGAGAATTTAAGATGTAAACCTGTTTGATAAGGTAATGGTTATGGAGTCATGTTTATTCCAGGTGGTGGAAGAAAATAAGTTCAAACAACATGCAGGGGCGGAGGAGTGAACCTCACCTGCCTGCTCAGAGGCAGCTTTGAGACACTAAGAGAAACTCCGCAGTACCATGTGACCTTATGGGTGCCAACCCTAGTGGGGGCGAAAGTTTTTCCCATTTTAAATGTTTAAATAATCATCTCTTCAATTCATGCTTTGTGCCCAAGTGGATGTGGTATATTCAAGTATGTGTATATATTTAAGTGCACATGCATATGAACACACATAATTGCATATAATGTAGAGTGTAGAAATCAATTGTGAGTTGTATTCCTTGTTTTTTGAAATAGTCTTTCATTCCTCCTGGACTTGTTAATTTTAGATAAACTGGATGTTAAAAATGCCCCAGATATCCTCATGTCTCAAACGCTCCAGCACTAGGGTTATAGATATACACCTTAAAATGTGCCTTTATACCCCAGCTCTGCGGATCTAGCTTTTACTCTAACACTTACACAGTAAATACTTTTCTGATGGAGGCACTTGCTGAGTATCTGTCCGTTTGGCATCTGCTCCCTAGATCTGTGCTCAGTTGCAGCAAAATGAAAGTGAGGTCTTTGCTTCTTCCTCTTTCAGTCTTTGCACATCCCTGCTTTTCTGGTCACCAGAGAAGTGAGCTTGTTTGTCCCTCACAATGTCTTTAAATTGTCCATTTTTAAAAGCTAAATTTCCCCCAGCTAGCTGAGTGACTCTCATAGCTCTTCTGCAGATTGACAGACTGTTCTGTATATTATCATCAAGAATGCTTAGGACTCCAGGAGTTGACCCTGTGCCAGAGCTCTCTGTACCCAGATGCAGCTGAGAGAAAGCTGTTCACTTAGGAGTGTTGCTACATCCGAGAGCTCAGGTAAGACTTCATCTTCTGCTCAAATGCCAGGCCTAAGAGGAACCCACCTGGAGTCCTCAGGACACAGGAAACTTCAAGTCTGGATAGAAAGCTTCTGGTTGCCATACCTGTGCTCGATCTGACCATGTGCCAGAGCTCTTTGTACCCAGACCTGCTGGGAGAAAGGTAGTCTCCCAGGAGTGCCCAGGTACGACCATCACTTTTGCTCTGAGGGACTCGTCTGGAGCCTTCAGGGTACAGGAATCATGAAGTTGTTTAAAACAAGATCCTTTTGGTTTCCATCTGTGCCATGTGCTAATCCTGTGCCACAACACTCTGTACACAGACCCTGCTTCGAGAGAGCTGGTCCTCCAGTAGTGCTGTCACACAGGCTTATTGGAGGTTCAGTCAACAGTTTGAATCATTAAGACCAGCTAACACCAGAGATAAGCAGATGGTGAGAGGCAAGTCCAAGAATATAAGTAACAGAAACCAAGGCCACATTGCATCATCAGAACCCAGGTCCCCCCACCACACCAAGTTCTGGATACACAAACACACAAGAAATGCAAGATCCTGAAAAGAATCACAGCTCATAATTATGTTAAAGGACTTTAAGAACAACATAAATAACTTCTTTTAAAAAAAGAAAAAGGACAACACAGGAACAAAATCATCCATAATCTAAGAATGGAATTAGAAATAATAAATTACAAATGGAGATAGCCCTGGAGATAGAAAACTCAGGAAAGAGGTCAGGATCCATATATGCAAACATAAGCAACACAATACAAGAGTTAAAGTAGAGAATCACAGGGGCACAAGACAACATAGAAAACATTGACACAACAGTCAAAAAAATTACAAGATGCAAAAATATCCTAAATCAAAATATCCAAGATATCCAGTACACATTGAGATCAAACTTGAGGATAATAAGTATAGAAGAAAGCAAAGATTACCAACTTAAAGGGCCAGTAAATAGCTTCCAAAAATTATAGAAGAAAACTTCCCTAACCTAAGAGATGCCAATAAACATACAAAACTCCAAATAGATTTAACCAGAAAAAATTTCCTCCCATCACATAATAGTCAAAACACTATCAGTGATGAAACAGGCCTGAATAGATACAAGAAGTTTGAAATAATCCCATGCATCCTTTCAGATCACCATGGACTAAGAAATTCTTCAATAACAACAAAACAACAGAAAGCCCACATTATCATGGAAGCTATACAATGTTCTACTCAGTGATAACTTGTTCAAGAAAAAAATAATAAAAGAAATGGAGACTTTTTAGATTTTAATGAAAATGAAGGCAAACCATACCCAAAATTATGGGACACAATAAAAGCACTGCTGTGGAAATCTCATAGGTCTGAGTGTCTCCAAAAAACAAAACAAAACAAAACCCAACAAAACAAAACAAACAAACAAAAAAACAAAAAAAACCCAAAAATCTTGAGAGAGCATACACTTGTAATTTGACAGAACACCTAACAATTCTAGATTAAAAAGAATCAAATATTCCAAAGAGGAGAAAGGAGGAAGTAATCAAACTCAGGGCCTATATCAACCAAGTAGAAACAAAAATAACTTCAAAGAATCAATTAAACCAGGAGCTGTTTACTTGAGAAAGTCAAAAAATAGATAAACACCTGGCCAGACTAACCAGAAAGCACAGAGTCTATCCAAATGGACAAAATCAGAAAGGGAAGAGGGGATATAACAAAGGAATCTGAGGAAATTCAAGAAACCATCATCAGATCCTACTACAAAAGCCTATACTCAACAAACCTGGAAAATCTGGATTAAAAGTCAAATTTCTAGTCAAACACTAAGTGCCAATGTGAAAACAGGAGCAGATAAACCATCTAATCAGTCTCATAACACCAAAATAAATAGAAGCAGTCATTAAGAGAATGTCAACTCTTTTCCTTCCTATTCAATATAGTACTCAAAGTCTTAGCCAGAGTAATTAGACAACAAAAAAAAGTCAAAAAGATACATATTGGAAAGGAAGAATTCAAAATATCACTATTTGCTGATGATATAATAGTATACTTAAGTGATGCCAAAAATTCCAACAACAGCAAGTGGCTGAATGTAAAGTTAACTCAAACAAATCAGTAGCCTTCCTCTACTCAAAAGATAAACAGGCTGAGAAATAAATTAGAAAAACAACACCCTTCACAAGAGTCACAAATAATATAAAAATACCTTGGTGTGACTCTATCAAAGGAAGTGAATGATTAGTATGCCAAGTACTTCAAGTCTCTGAAGAAAGATATAGAAGACCTCAAAAGATGGAAAAATCTCCCAAACTCATGTATTAGCAGTATTAATATAGTAAAAATGGCCATTTTGGGCTTCTATAGGAGAATAACCCCCTTGCCTTACCAAGGCTCGATGCCCCAGTATAGGGGAATGTCAGGACATGAATGTGTGAGGGGGTAGGTGGTTTTCAGAGAACTGTCATAGTAGCAGGTGGAGAAGATATGGGATGGGGTTTTATGCTGGGAAAAGCGGGAAAGGGGATTATGCTTGAAATGTTAATAAAATATATACAATAAAATTTTGCACATAAAAAGAATTCTGTGTATGTGTGGACTGCCCTAGGTCTGAAGCATTTCCCTGCTTCTCCTCTCAAAAACATACTTCCTCTGACCTAGGAAACACTTTCCAAATCATTATAGAAGGTATGCTAAGAAAAAACTGCCATCTTTTCAATTTAATAGGACATTTTAACACTTAGGTGATAATTGGGTGGAGTTCCATTGTCAAATTAACTTTGTTTTCTGCAAAAGAGACTGGCCTTCTTGGCACTGGGAACTCCTACTGACTCAAAATGAAAGCTACACATTTAACAAATACAGGGGTTTGCTCCCAGAATTTATTCTCTTCTCTATTGTGAAGAATCATGAAATATACAGATTTAGAATTCTTGTTGTACTGTGATAAGATGAAAAGGCATAATAATCATTCCAATGCAGAAAGCATATCTCAATGTGACAGCTAACAACTACCGCTAATTGTAATTTCAGAGAATCTGATACCTTCTGTTTTCCATAAATACCTGTACACACATGTACACATACCCACAGTTCCAACACAAAATTAAAAAGAAGGAAATAATACCATTGACAGTTTTTTTTTTTTTTTTTTTTTTGGAATAAGTCATAACAAGGCCTAGTTCAACAATCATAAAACCACCAAGAACACTCTCATGAAAGTTTTTACATCTTATTTTGCTTCTCTTCTTGACTCATGGAACTTGGAGAAGGTCCCTGAAAATTGCAGGTGGCTTGTGAGCTTGCTGGCAGGGTCTGTGCTCTTCACCTCACTTGCGTGAAAGACACAGTGTTTGGCACTTTTCTTAAATTATCTCTGACTGCAGTGTGGAAAGAATGCTCCTTCCTTAGCAAATGTGTCCTCCTTGAAGGAAGTTCTCTTATGCTCAAGTCCAGTCACTATTCCCCACTGGCTTCTAACTTGAATGTATCCAACTTCAGAAAAAGTGTCACTCAATGGTATACTTTGGCTTCCACATGTACACACACTAGAGCACACCCCACATATGTGCAGCTGCACACTCATACACACACAAAAAAAAAAAATCAGTGTGGGTATTCATTTTGGCAGGTAGGTCTGGAAGAACAGTTGAAATTAGGATGGTCCCAACACCTTCATTGTCTCTACACTAATTCCATCACAATCCAGCAGGAAGGGATGTATGCCAGAGTGAGATTATCATGTTCTGATTTTAGCACTAAAGCCTTTGTAGGCTTTGGAAAAGAGAAGGTGGGTACAAAGATGCGTACCAGAGTCCAAACCCATGCATCTTTTTGTGTTGACACTGGCCAGCAAAATCAGTGTTCTGACATGCAGAGACAGGAAGACTTCAGCTGCCAACCTAGTTCCAAATTTATTGAGAGATTCTTTTTGAAACAGTAGGGTGAATAGTGTTAGAGCTGTTACCCAGAAGTTAGGTGCATACATAGACGTTTGTGTGAGTTATATGGTCTTAACTAAGCTACATCATGGGACTTTATAAATATATAAAATGTAGGGGCCTGTAGAAATGGCTCAGCAGTTTAGGGAGCGCACATTGCCCCAGCAGAAGACCCAAGCTATGTTTCCATCATGCAGTATCCCAAAATTGCCTATAACTTCAGATCCAGGGATATCTTAATTCTCCTGACCTCCAGAATGCCTACACTCCTATGCACATACCCAGATACATACAAAAACGCTGTGATGGCTGTTTATGGCTGTCACTTGAATATGTCTGAAATTAACTAAAACCAAAATGAATGGAGACACTTGTAAGCTTTTCCGCTCATGAAGAAATCATATGAAGTGGAAAGACTCACCTTAAATCTGAATCTTTTGATGTGAAATTATAACATATCTTCCATATGGAACACGCCTTCTGCAGCTAACCTGTAGAACTGTCTTGGAAAATGGGAGCTTTTGCTCTTTCCCTGATTGCTCTCTCCACTCTAGAAACTCCATTCCTTCACTGGCATTATTATCAACTTCAGGATTCCACTGTATATTTATGCTTAGGTGAGGCATCTGCACTCACTGAACAACTACTACAGGGTTCATGGACTTCACTGGTAGACAGCAACCATTGAACTAGTTTGACCACAGCCTGTATACTATTTTAATGATACCTTTTATCTTTGATATATATATTTGTCTACTTTATTTTATATGATATTGTGACTTTAATATTTTTCCAAATCTATTTTAATGAAGGTTCTAAATGCTTTCATGTCTCTTGTAGCCCACCTACCACTGGAGGTAAGGGTAAAAAACAAGATTATGCAGCAGGCAGAGGGTGGAAGTGTTTAAAAAGTTTCTCTGGAACCCTCTTCTGTGTTGTCTGGAAATGAGCAGTTTAATTCACTTGTTAAAAGTTTCAGTTACATCCACTTGTAAACATTTCAATAGCAAAGACTTCTTTATCACATGTCCTTTCATGGTCTTACTTTAGGACAACATCCTTTCTCCTATGTCTGCTTCACTAAAATGTTTCTTCAGGACTCTACCTTAAACTTTCAACAGTGTCCACTTCAGGAACATGTTTCTCACATGTTTTCCCGAGTAAAATACCATCCAACAAAATTGACTTTCAAAGATATCTTAAGTTTCCACTTTACATAATTATACATATTTGTGAAAATTTTGAATATTTCACTTTAAAGTTTATGAACTTTAGAAGTATAGTGAATTATTTGAAACTATTTTGACAAGCCAAAAAAAAAAGAAGCATATCCTGTTTATGAACTTATTTTTGATACTGGTGAATGTGAATAATATTCACATTCAATTTTTCAAAAGAAATAAACATACTAATAAGAATAAACATACTGATACAAATAAACATATTCATTTCATAAGTCCTGCTTCTCTAGAGTAACATAATGCACATATGAATACACATAACTGAAACCAAAATTTTAATATATGCATCAAAAATGGGAAAACAGGAAAAAATATTTCTAAGGTCTTTTCTGCTCATATAATTGTATGATGCGAAATTTATTGTAATTTTAACCTTCACACCATAGAATAACTTTCTGCTGCAAAGAAGTATGGGTAAATATTTGCAGAGATATTTGTAGAAGAGCCTGAGCTCATCTCTTCCGTGGGACGTGGAGACAATACTGTGTTATGCACCTTGGGCATTGACTAGCTCCTGAGTGGACGTAAGAGGAAAACGATGAATAATGACCCCAGAAATAACTGTGAAATAAAAAATCCAAACAATCTCACGTACACGCATGCAATTTTTCTTCCTTATTTAACACAGATTGAGCCAAATATTGCATACTTGTGCCCTTAACTCATCTCTTGACTCAGATAAATACTGCATTCCATAAACGTAAAAAGAATTTTTTTTAACAACTCAATGAGAGTTTTCAAGGTTCCAGGGCCTGGCTTTTCAGGTGAAGAAAATATCTTTTTCTTCAGATGATTTTGAGTAGAGAGCAGTTAAATTGAAATGACACTTTAAATTTTTAAATTAGTTTTAGTATATCCAATATTGGCAGTTCATTCCTTTGTGGTACATGTTGCTTAGAAGATCAGAGGTCTGTTTTTCTTTGGAGAAATCCTATTTTAAAGAAGAAAATTTGGTCAAGGGCAAAGCTTATTTGTATTGGTAACTCATACATAAAATCAAGCATCAGAAATAAGCTGATAGATATGGTAATATGCTTATTTGTTTTAGATTTTTCAAAATAGTTTCAATTATTATACTTATAAATTTGGTGAATTTTAAAAATTATAAGAATACGTATATACTTTTTGATGTGTGCATGTCTGCATGGTTCTATGTGCGTATCTGCATGTACATGCTTATTTGTTTGTGATCACATGAAGCTTTGGGTAGGCACATAATTCAGAGCAGGGTGTCTCTTTTTTATTATATCACAATCCTTAATGCTTGGATCTGGAGCTATGCTGGCAGCTATTGAGCCACAGCACACTGTGACACTGCTATAGAAGCATGGCTGTGGCATTCTGGCCAGTCTGGCCTTTTAATATAGGTACTGAAGATTTGTGACTCAGGTCCTCAGATTTGTACAGCAAGCACACTTATCCTCTGAGCCATCTTCCCAGACGTAGTGTTTAAAATGGAGTGAACAACGTAAAACGTATCTGGATAAAAAGGCATTAGCATTAAGGAAACTTCAAGTATCTCAGCATCGTGTCTTCTTTTAGGGCTGGCAGTGATTACGGCTTGACTCAGACAAACAGCTTAGGTTTTACCATCCTAAAGGGGAGTTCACAGCCTATGTCTCTAAATGGTGCAACTACGGAGTTTATCCATGGTATTTAATACATTAACATGGACAAGTTCCAATTTCAGCCACTATATAATATTTTAAGTAGCACAGCAGGGTGTGTCCATTTTAACATCTCTGTGCAGTTAGAATGCTCCTATCAGCACATCTAACAACATTCATACAGGTCGAGTATTGTATGTAGACTTCAGAACTAGGAAAACTCTGCATGTACAATTTTAGCGATTGTTTAAATAATCTTTCCCAAACAGTGGGTAGAATGCTAATTTATGAATTGAAGTCCATCATTATATTATCAGTGATTAAAATTTATATTTAGACAATTTCAAACATGCATACAATATATTTTGATGGCTTCATTTCCAGTCTCCATCAGTTCTGTTTGAATAGCTAAGTCTCACAATTGTTTACAATGGTGGACTGTTAGCCCTTCCTACCAATACTATGGCACACTTTCTATTTTCTTTATGTTTGCTATCACTTAGTCATTTTGGCATTTATTCCAAGTCTAAGTGATCATTAGCCAACTGATGTGGGTACTGAGACTGGAACTCAGGTACTCTGGGAGTGCAATACAAAATTCAAACTGCTGAACTGCCATTCCGATGTTCCTTTGCTCTTTTTGCTAATAGCAATGACATCCAGGGTTAACTGACATCTTCTTGGTATGATGTTCACTGCCCTGATGATAACTGATATTCTTTTGAAAGCTGTCTTTCAACTTTTTCAAGGGTGATGATCTGTTCTCCTGGTAGGCTAGGCTTTAAAGCCCCATGTCTCTTCTGGACAATAACTGTTTTCAAGGTGTGTAGTTGGCAGATACAGGTAGTCACTCGCAAACTGAAGGCCATTTTATTATTCTGATTTCTTTCTTTCTTTTTTTTTTTTTTTACCTTTCTTCATTGGAACATCTTAATTTACATAATACATTTTTATTGGTTTATTTTTTCTTCTTGTTTTCTGCAATTTGGGATGGGTAATCTACTTATACAAAGTAAATATTGCTCAATTAATTGTCCTGACAGTTTTTGTCTTTTTTTTTTCCTAACAGTTTTATGGTTTAGGTCCTTTTTGTAAGCCTTTAAACCACTTTGCATATTCTAAGGATTTATGTGGAATATTTCATAGCTTCTCTCTTCCTCCCTCCCTCCCTCCCTCCCTCCCTCCCTCCCCCCTCCTCTCTCTTTCTCTCTCTCTCTCTCTCTCTCTCTCTCTCTCTCTCTCTCTCTCTCTCTCTCTCTCTGTGTGTGTGTGTGTGTGTGTATTAACATGTGTTTTGTAGGTGTCAGAATAACCTGGATGAGTATATTGGATCTTTTGGAGCTGAAATTATAGGTAGATTGCTATGGATTATCCAACATACACATTGGACATCAAAGCAATCCAGCCCACAATAGATTAACTCTTAAGACTTAGGTTTCTACTTTTATTCTTCTGTAGATAACAATCTTCCCTATTTAATTTATTAGAAAAGTTGGCTTTCTCCAATGTGTGGTCCAGCAACTTTGTCAGAGTCTCTGGGCTGTGTATACATGGCTTTCCTCTGTATTCTGGCTCATGGGTCTGTTTCTATGTTTATATTCCAGTGCTGAAAAGGTTTAACATAGCATTACAGCATGAAATAAGGTAAAGCAAAAACTCATTTCTCTGTTTCCTCTGTCTGACTGTCTAACTATCTACTTACTTACTTATTCACGCAACAGAGTCTCACTATGCACCACTGACTGTTCAAATCTCTGCCTCCCAATGCTGAATCACAGTAAATCAGCAACAACCCCAGCCTCTTTGTTTTATTTATTCAAAGTTGCTTAGGTATTTGGTGATGTTATTGTGTGATCCTTTCATATAATGATAGGTCTGTCTTTCCTAGTTCCATGAAGTACATTGTTAGTATTTTGATAAGACTGCATTGCAGACATAGATCACCCAGGTTATACAGACAACTTGAACACATTGATCCTTTTAGGCAATAGATATTCAACTGCTCATTTTTCGTAACCTCTTCAATGCCTTACATCATTGCTTTCAAATTTCCAGTATACTTTCAATTAAATATATTACTTCATTAAAAATTTTATAGCTATCATATTGAATGGCTTTGTCAATTCCTGTTGCAGATCATTAGCCACTGTTATTGGGTAAGAGCTCTCTTCAGACTTTCCCTTCCTCAACATTACCAACGGAGACATCCCTGATTTCTAACTTCTTTGACAGAAAGCTGCCGTAATACTTTCTTTGGTTTTCAGACCCCCAAACAGGAGGTCAGGATAGAAGAAGACAACGCATAAAGAAGTGATCCACAACTTTTCTAATGCTTCTACCCTTTAGTACAGTAACTCAAGTTGTGTGACCAACAATCACAAAATCATTTGTTGCTACTCTATAACTATACTTTTGGTATTGTTATGAATCTTACTGTAACTATCTGATATGCAGGATATCTGATGTACAAACCTTGTTAGGGATGCTGCTTACAGGTTGAAAACCACTAGTCTAAAGAAGACATGACCTACTAATTTCAGGCTTGCTCTTTATAAAACAGGAAAAGTCTTCTGCAGGTTGGCATGGGAATGTGTAAGAGTACACAGATCTCAGGGTAGGTGGGGATTTGTATCACATATGTACACACATATGGAGTATTGTCAGATTGCAGACATGGGGTGGAAAGCTGTGACATAGGACAGAGGGTAACCCCAACTATTGATCCTTACCTCTCAATTTGTTTAGAGCATTGTCTCCTGTCATTTACCACTGAGGATACCAGGTTATCTATTTCTTGAGCTTCTAAGGTTTTGCTTTTTCTTGCTCTTTGCAGTCCTGGTTGGTCTGGGTCTCATTGTGTAGATCAGGTTATTCATGCTCTCATGGAGATCCACCTACCAGTGTCTACATGTACTGCGATTGAAGGTATGAGCTACTTTGAACAGCATCCTCTTTCGGGAATATGCCTCTCATACTTTTATCTATTCATGCCTCACCAAGCATGAGTTACATGTTCTAAACTGTATATTCAAGTTCTAAACTAGTCCAATGTTCATGGCTCTTCAGTTTGCCATGGATTCTCTTTCCCAAGAATATAAAAGGCATATTTTGTAACACAAAAGTAAGAGGAAATGGCTACTTTAAAATTTTTTTTTATTTTACTTGTTTGTTTATATCTCAAATGCTGCAATCCATTTCAGTTTTTCTCTCACCAAGTCTCTTCTCCCATCCCCCTTCTCTTCTGAGATGGTTGGACACCCCTCTCAGTATTGTCCGACTCTGGGATATCAAAGATCTGTCAGATAGGGAGATCCTCACCCACTGAGGCCAGGCAGGAGAGTCATGAAGTTTGAGCTGCCTGTCTCCTACCTATGTACCTGAAGGCCTCATTCCAGTCCATGTATGTTTAACTGGTGGCTCAGATTCGAATGGCTCCCAGGAGTCCTGGTGTATTAACTCTGTTGGTCTAACTGTGGAGTTCCCATCTACTTCTGGGTCTTTTATTCTTCCCCCAACTGTTCCATACGTGTTCCTGAACTCCTTCTAAGTATAATGTCTGTCTGTGGATATCTGCTTCAGTTTCATTCCACTGATGTATAGCCACTCAAAGGCCAGTTATGTTAGCCTTCTCCCAGCAAGCATAACAAATTATCATTGATAATGTCAGGGATTGGAACTTGCCCGTAGGATATGTTTTGAGATGGGCCAGGTAGTAGCTGGCCTTTCCTTCACCCTCTGCTCTATCCTTGCATTTCTTGTAAATGGGACTATTTTAGGGTAGGATGTTTAGTGGGTGGATTAATGTCCTTATTCTTCCAGTGGGGGTCCTGCCTAACTATAGGAGGTGTTCTCTTCAGTTTTCCTATCCCTACTATTAGGCATTTTAGATGAGGTTACATGCATTAAATCCTGGGATCCTCTCCTATTCCAAGTCTCTAGAACTACCTAGATATTCTTCTCTCACCCCAAACTTCTATGCAGTTGGATATTTTCTTTTATTATTCTGGCCCACTGGATATCTCTCTTGTCTATTCCCACACCTATCTTGCCTAGCCATTAATCTCCCCCTCCTATCACCCATACTGCCCACCTCCACTTTGCTCCCTTCTTCTACACACTATCACTATTTTGTTTCCTATTCTATGTGCAATTAAACAACCTTGCTTGAGCATTTCGTATTTAAGTCTTTTAGGTCTTTGGGGTGTATTGTGGTTGTTCTGTACTTGGTGGCGAATATCTACTTATCAGCTGTACATGAGTACATACCATGCATATCCTCTTGTGTCTAGGTCATCTCACTCAGGATGATATGTTCTAGGTCCATCTACTTACCGACAAATTTCATGAAGTCCTTGTTTAAATGGCTGTATAATATTCCATGATGAAATGGAATGAACCACATTTTCTGTATCCATTCTTGAGTTGAGTGACATCTGGGTTGTTTCTATTTTTTAGCTTCTACAAATATATATATATATATATATATATATATATATATATATATATATATATATATATATATATATATATATACTATTGTATAACATATGCATATATGTATATGTATTATGTATGTACGTATGTATGTATGTATGTATATAGCTAGAAAATAGAAACAACCCAGATGTCACTCAACTCACAGATGGATACAGAAAAAAAACTATATATGTATATATTTGTAATAATACATACACACACACACATACACACACAGGGGTGATAGAGCTGGATCTCTGAATAGCACAATGTTTAACTTTCTGAAGAAAGACCAGATTGATAGCCATACTGATTGTACAAGTTTGAATTCTCACCAGCAATGAAGGAGTGATGCACTTGATCTACATTCTAACCAGTATGTGCTGCTTTTGAGATTTTGATATTAGCCATTCTGAATGTTCTAAAGTAGAATCTCAGAGACATTTAGATTTACATTTTCCTGATGACTAAAAGTGGTGAATATTTCTTTAAGTGTTTCTTGGCTATCTGAGTTTCTTCTGTTGAAATTTCTGTTTAGGTTTTGTGCTTCATTTCTCAATTAATTTTTGGAGTTTAACTTCTTGAGTTCTTTATATATTTTGGATCTTAGCCCTATGTAGAATTTTACATTAATAAAGGTATTTTTCTAAACTATAGGATGCTGTTTTGTCTTGTTCACAATGTCCTTTGCCTTATAGAAGCTTTTAGTCTCATGAGGTTCTATTTACTAATTATTAATCTAAGGACTTGAACCATCAGTGTTCTGTTCAGAAAATTATCTCCTTTACAGATGGGTTAATGGTTATTTTGCACATTCTGTCTTGTTAGACTGAGTGTGTCTGGTTTTATGTTGAGGTCTTTATCCATGTGACTTGAGTTTTGTGCAAGGTGATAAATATGAATATATTTGCATTCTTCTACATGTAGGCATCCAGTTAAGCCAGCATCATTTGTCAAAGACACTTTATTTTTGCAATTTGAGAATTTTGCTTTCTTAGTCAAAATTAACTGTCTATAGGCATATGATTTTGATTCTGGGTCTTTGATTCTATTCAATTGATTTTTTGTACCAATACCATGGATTTTTAAATCACTATTATCCTATAATACAGCTTAAGGTCAGGAATGGTGATTACTCAGTATGTTCTTTGCTTGTTTGGGACTGTTTTGGCTATGCTGGGTTTTTCTTTTTTGTTTTCCATATTAAGTTGAGAAGTTTTCTTCTCAAGGTCTATAAAAATGTGGTGAAATTTTGGTAGGGATTGCATTAAATCTATAGATTGATTTTGGTAAGATGTCTGTTTTCGCTAAGTTAATCATAGTGAAAGTGATTTTTCCATGTTCTGAGAAGGTTTATTTTCCAGTGTATTGAAGTTCTTGTCATACAGATCTTTTACTTTCTCAGTTAGAGTCACACCTAGATATTTTATATTATTTGTATGTATGCTTAATGGCATTAATACAAATTTTTTCTCTGTCCATTAATTATTTGTGTAAAGGAAGGTTACTGATTTTTTAGTTAATTTAATATTCAGCTACTTTGCTGTAGTTGTTTATCAGCTACAGGGGTTCTCTTATTTAGTTTTGGGGATTATTTACATATAATATTATATACTTTCATACCATACTCAAATAGTGATATCTTGAATCCTTCCTTTACAATTTGTATTTCATTTGTCTCTTTATGGGGTCTTATTTCTTTAAGTAGAACTTCAAGAAATCTATTGAATAAATGGGGGGGGGGAGTGGGCCATGTCTCTTGTCCATAATTTTAATGGAAATACTTTAATTTTCTCTCCATTTATTTTGGTGTTGATCATTGGCTTGATGTATATTCCATTTACTATATTTATGTATGTGCCTTGAATCTCTGACCTCTCCAAAATTTTAAAATCAAGAAGTGTTGGAGTTTTGTCAAAGGCTTTTCCAGTATCTGAGGAGATGATCATGAGATTTTTGTCTTTCTTTTGGTTTAAATAGTCGATTACATTGATGGATTTTCATAAAATAATTCATCATGTCATCCCTGGGATGCCTAATTGATCATAGTGAATAATAATTTTAAAGTGTTCTTGGATTCAGTTTGAAATATTTTTTGAGTATATTACATAGATATAAAATTGATCTGAAATTTTTGTTGTTGGTGAATCTTGGGTGGTTTAGGTATCATGAAAGCTATGGTCTCAACATGGAATGTGCAGTGTGTCTTCTGTTTCTATTTTGCAGAATAGTTTGGGAAGTATTGGTATTAGCTTTTCTTTGAATGTCTGCTAGAATTCTGCACTAAAATAATATGGCCCTGTGCTTTATTGGGTTGCAAATGTTTTAATGTTTATATCTGTTTCTGTAACAAAAATGAAAACGTTTCGATTGCTTATCTGCTTCTGATTTAACTTTGGTATGTGGTATCTGTCTAAAATTGTATCCATTTTATTTAGATATCCTAGCATTTGGAGTAGAGTCTTTTGAAATAATGACTAATGATTTCTTGGATTACCTCACTTTTTAACATTATATCTCACTTTTAAATTCTGGAATCATTAATTTGAAATCATTCTTTGTACTTTTTAGTCAGTTTGGCTAAGGGTTTGTCTATGTTAATTTTTTTCAAAGAACCAGTTCTTTGTTTTTTGTTTTTGTTTTTGTTTTTTAACTCATTGCATTGCTCTATTTGTTTCTATTTGGTTGGTTTCAGCTTTGATTTTGGCTATTTTCTGAGATCTACTCTTCTTGGGTGTGTCTTCTTCATTTTATTCTACAGCTTTCAAATTTGTTCTTAAGTTGTTAGTTTGAGAACTTTCAAATTTCTTTTAAAAGGCACTTAGTGCTATGAATTTTTATATTAGCATTGGTTTCATTGTCTCACTAAGTTTGAGTATGTTGTGCCTTTATTGTCATTGAATTACAATAAGTCTTTTATTTCTATCTATATTTGCTCAATATGTAATTTTTTGTGAATTTTTGTATCTACTAGTCCTTTTTTATAGCTTAAAATTTTTATCAATAAGAAATCACTTTTTGTAGAAGGTGGTAGTAGTGGTCTATATATATATATATATATATATATATATATATATATATATATATATATATATATATATATATATAATTGAAGGAGGTACACCTATGCCACAGTACACATGCAGAGGTCAAAGGATAACTTTCATTAATCTTTCACTATCCAGGTTCCATTCATCAAACTCAGATCAGGCTTGCTGGCAAGTGCCTTCACATTTACCTATCTCCTAACCCCATTCTTCTTCAGTTTTATTTTTAGCTTTAATTTGAATCAACTGAGTTAAACCTAGCATGCATTATGAAAAAAAAAAAAGCTGGAAGGTTTTTTTTGAATATATTTTTTTAAGTTTGTAATTAAGTATTTGTGGGTACATATACAAACACATATGTATATATGTAACAATAATATAGGAAAAGAGGTTATTGATTTGAGGAGATAGGAAAGAGACTAGGAGGAGCTGTAGGGAAGAAAGGGGGATGTGATACAGTTATATATATATTATATAACATTCAGGATGATATTCTCTAGTTGCATCCATTTTTGTAAGAATTTCGTAAAGTCATTGTTCCTGATAGCTGAGTAGTACTCCATTATGTAATTGTACCACAATTTTTGTATCCATTCATCTACTGGAGGACATCTGGGTTCTTTCCAGCTTCTGGCTATTATAAATAGAGCTGCAATGAACATTGTGGTGCCTGTATCTTTGTTATATGTTGGAGAGTTTCTGGAGTAAATGCCCAGAAGTGGAATAATTGGGTCTTCAGGTAGTACTATGTCCATTTTTCTGAGGAACCAACAGACTGATTTCCAAAGTGGTTGTATCAGTTTACAACCTCACCAAGAGTGGAGAAGTGTTCCTCTTTCTCCACAACCTCGCCAGTATCTGTTGTCATCTGAGATTTGGATCTTGGCCAATCTGACTGATGTGAGGTGGAATCTTAGGTTTGTTTTGATTTGCAGTTCCCAGATTGCTAAGGATGTTGAGCACTTCCTTTGATGTTTCTAAACCAATAAATATTTCTCCATTGAAAACTTTTTGTTTAAGTCTGTACCCAATTTTTTAATAATGTTGTTTAATTATCTGGTGTCTAGCTTTTTGAGTTCTCTGTATACCTTGAATATTAGGCCTCTATCTGTAATGGGGTTGGTAAAGATCTTTCCCCACTCTGTTGGCTGCCATTTTGTTTTCTTGACAGTGTCTTTAGCTCTACAGAATCTTTGCAATCTCATTCAGCCCCATTTGTCAATCTTTGACCTTAGAACTCATGCTATTGGTTTTCTGTTCAGGAAATTTTCTCCTGTGCCTATGAGTTATAAGGTTTTCCCTAATTTCTCATCTAATAGTTTCAGTGTACCTGGTTTAATGTGAAGATTTTTGATCAACTAACACTTGAGCTTTGTACAAGGAGATAAGAAAGGGTCTATTTTCATTCCTCTGCATGCTGAGTTCCATTGGACCACCACAATTTGTTGAATAGGCTGTCATTTTTCCAGTGAATGTTTACAGCTCCTTTCTCAAAAATCAGGTGACCACATACGTGAGGGCTCATTTCTGGATCTTTTATTCTATTCCATTGATCCATGTGCCTATTTCTGTACCAGTACCATGCAGTTTTCAGCACAATTGCCTTGTAATATAGCTTGAGGTCAGGGATAGTGATTCCTGCAGATGTTTTTTTGTTGTTGAGGATGGATTTTGCTATTCTAGGCTTTGTGTTATTTCAGATGAAATTTCATATTGCTCTTTCCAACTCAATAAGAACTGTGTTGGGATTTTGATGGGGATTGCATTTAATCTTTAGATTGTATTTGGTAGGATGGCCATTTTTAAAATGTTGATCCTTCCAATCCATGAGCATGGGAGATCTTTTTTTTTCATATATCTTCCTTGATTTCCTTCTTTAGAGGTTTGAAGTTCTTCTCAAAGAGGTCCTTCACTTGCTTTTTAGAGTCACACCAAGATATTTCATCGTTTTTGTGACTATAGTGCTGGAGAGATGACTCAGCGCTTAAGAGCGCTGACTGCCATTTCAGAGGTCCTGAGTTCAATTCCCAGCAACCACATGGTGGCTCACAACCATGTGTAATGGGATCCAGTGCTCTCTTCTGGTGTGTCTGAGGACAGCTACAGGAAGCTTTTAATATATCCAGTACTTCATGAGAGCATGAACCAGTTCCTGCTCCCCACTCTGAACTGCCTTTCTGCCTTTGCCAAGAGCCAAGCAATCAGATAAGCCTAGGTCTACTTCTAAAAGTCACACAATTCCAGATGTTTGCCTTTACGTTAGGAGAGAGTTGTTTACTTTCTATGAATATTTGGGATTCCCACTCTATCATTTTTGTTGATGTCAAGCCTTAAACTAATTGATCATGATCTGATGAGCTACAAGGTGTTACTTCAGTGTTTTTTTTCTTTTTTTTTTTTTTTTTTTCTGGTGAAGCTAGGTTTTGGCGGATTGTATAGTAAACTTTGTAGAAGGTTCTGTGAGGTGCTGAGAGCAGTTCTTTTCTTTTGTTCTTGAGGAAAAGGGTTCTATAGTTACTTGGTAAATTCATTTGCTTCATAGCATCTTTTAATTTCCTTGTTTCTCTGCTTATTTTCTATTTTGATGAGTTGTCTGTCCATTGGTGAAAGTGGGGTGGTTAAGTCCCCACTATTATATTTTAGAGTTCAATGTGTGATTTGAGCTTTAGTAAAGTTTCCTTGGCAAATGTGGGTGCACTCACATTTGGGATATGGATCTTCTGGGTTGCAATGTCATATTGGTGGTTTTATCCTTTGACAAATATGCAGTGCCCTTTCTTTACGATCTCTTTTGAAAATATTTTGTTGAATAACTATTTTGTTAGATATTAGAATGACTTTTTGGGGGGTCTGTTTGTTTAGAAAATCTTTTTCCAGTCCTTTACTCTGGGTTAGTGTCTAGCTTTTTTTGCTCAGTACATTTTCTGTATTCAGCTTAAGGAAGGGTACTATCTAAGTATTCAGTCTCTTACCCTGTGTGTTTCTACTGGTGAGTTGAACCTGTTGATGTTGGGAGATATCAATGATCAATGATTAGTTGTTCCTGTTATTTTGATGGTCAAGATACTACTGAGTTTGTATGACTCTATCTATCTATCTATCTATCTATCTATTTATCTATCTATCATCTATCTATCTACCTATCTATCTCTCTCTCCATTTTGCCTTGAGCTGAGTAATTTATTGTGTTTTATTTGATGACATTACACTCTTTGTATGAGAGGTGGTTATTTTTTCCCTATTATTTCCTATAGGGCTGGGTTAGTTGAAAGATAATGGTTAGATTTCATTTTGCCATAGACTATCTTATTTTTTTTATTTATTGTAATTGTAATTGAAGGTTTTTTTTTAAATATAGTACTGAATTCTCATATCTATGGTCTCTTCAGGTTTACAAGACATGTGTAGATTATTCTGGTTTTTAGTTTCTCTAGTGAGAAGTCGGATATAAGTCTAAAAAAATTGCTTTTGTATGTTACAGACCTTAATATCCTTACTTCTGCATATTTAATGTTCTCATATTATATGGAAGGAGAATTTCTTTTTATGCTCCATAATATTTGCTGTTCTCTAAGCTTCTGTGTTTATAACTATTTATTTCTTTAGGTTATGGAAGTTTTCTTATATAATACTTTGAAGATGTTTGCTGGCCCTTGGAACTGGGAATTGTCTCCCTTGTGTATTCCTAATATTTTTAGTTTTTTTTTTTCCTTTTGTACTAAATTTCCTGGAAGCTTTGGGTTATTAACTTTTTGTACTTGAAATTTTCTTTGAGAAATGTGTCAATTTCTTTTATGGTAACTTCTGTGCCTATGATTTTCTCATCAATCTATCATATTCGGATAGTGATGCTGTGTCTCTAGTTTTTTTTCTCTTTTTTTATGTGTTCTATCTCCATGATTGCCTTCATTTGTGTTTTATTTACAGGTTCTATTTTCATTATTAGTTCTTGGATTGTTGTATTCATTTCTGCTGTCTGTTTCATTGTATTTTTCTATATTTCTTTCAGGTACTTATTTGTTTCCTCTTTAAAATCTTACAACTGTTTTTTTTTTTCTGTATTTTTAGAAAAATAATTCATATACTCTTTTAAAAGGCCTCTACTATTTTTATTAGATGGGATTTAAGATCACAGTCCTGCTCTTCAGGTATATTAGGATACCCAGGGTTTGCTGTAGCCTAAGAGCTGGATTCTGGTAGTGTAATATTGCATTGGCTTCAGATAATTATCTTTTTGTGGTTGCCTTTCACAATCTAGTTGTCTCCAATATTGGTTGGTGTGAATGCCTTTCCTTAGAGCAGACCTTACAGGAGCCAGGAGGACCTGTGGGATGGGATGTTGGGTACTCATTTGAGATTGCTGTTTATATTAGTTTAGAGTTGGCCTTTTGGGAGGCAGGCAGAACTATGCAGTGTTACAAGGATGCTGTTCTGCAACCGCTTCTGGTGTAGATGTGGATCTCAAGAAAAATTGAGCTCAGACTGGGTAGGATAGAGTCCATGGCTTCTAGACTTGCAGGGTTTTCTTCAGGAAGGTAGGAGTATATTACTTGTGTGTGTTGGGTTAGATCTTGCCCCTTGAGAGGTAGGTATAGCTGTGGGTTTGGGCACAAAGAGCTGCTTTGCAAATGCAAATGTGAGCACAAATGGGGTGCATACTGCAATTGCATGGTTATTTCTTTCATCCACTCTGGTTTCTTTCCAATGGCCCCAAGAAGTTTATATATCCTAGGTCATCTTTATGGTTTCTTTTGATGGGAGGATTAGTCTACAACTATTTTGCTAGAAAGTATTCATAAATCCCTAAAGACTACCAAAGAGCCCATTTTGATGGGATTACAGTAGGGTTTCTCTATTCAAGCTCAACTTTGGGCGACACCATCTTCTCTAACACAGTAGAACTACAGAGCACAGACCTTAGTTTAGCTTTAGGTAAGTACAGAGACATGAAGGGAATAACTAGCCTGGCACACATTTGATTGGGGTTGGGGAGAGATTATGGCCTTTGACATAATTGGCTGGTGCTGAGAGACAAACCATAAATATAGTTTTAACTTTCTTCCTGATTAGTAATTGTTAGAAAGTAAAGGGCTACGGTCATACTCATAACCTGGAGGTGCAGATTTGTTGGGGTGTAACCTGAAAACTGGTGCTAGACACAGATCTTTTGGAGGGCTAATCTGAAAACTGGTGCTAGGTATTATCCCATTAGGTAACTTGAGTTCAACCTTATATCAGGTTTTTTTTTTTAAGCTGGATCTGAACCTAGCTTCAATGCTACAGTCAGAAGTGAGGAGGTTTTTTTTTTTTTTGTTTTTTTTTTTTTTTTTGTTTTTGGTTTATTTATTTATTTTTTTCAAACCAAGTGTAGCAGATGTTATGGAGCTTAAAAGACAGAAAAGATGAAAAGTGAAGAAGATGAAACTTTTTGTCTGTTATCCTCAAATAAGACATTTCTGGAGCATTGGGGTGGTTGCTTCACAACCGCTCAGATGGTTCTATATCTGCAGCTGTGAAGCAATCTGGACTTTCATGGTCAAACTTTGATCAAATAGAGTGTAAAAAAAGATAAACTTTTGGTAGTTCTACCTTGACTACATAACTTAACCAGTAAGGTACTCATGAAAGAGGACCTGAATGCACATTTCTAGTTTCCACAGGAACAGAGAGCTACTACTTACATAAACCTGAGCAGGAATGTTTTTCCTAGAGTTTTGCCTGTTAGGTTTGTGACAAGTGTATTTCCTTCCCCAGTGAAGGGCTCACAATATTTCCTTCTTATCTTTATAATTGTTTTCTCACACACCATGGAGCCTGACAATTTTCTATATACTGTTCTGAGGTTGTTTTTCATGCAAGGTATTTATGGGATGAGTAATGCTTTCAGAAATTTGAATTGTACATTAAAATTCAGCATGTGTTTATTGTGTATATGTGTGTGCACATGTGTGTCCCATGCCATGTATTAGGAGTTTAGATGACAACATGTCCAAGTCTGTTCTCTTCTTACAACATGAGAATTTCAGGTCACCAGTGCTTCAGGTCATCAGACTTGGGGTCAAGCACCTCTGCCTGCTTAGCACTCTGATCAGTACTAGAATTTTAAATTCTTATGGAAGACAAAAATTAGAGAATGAGAATACCTCAGACACCATGAAAGAAGCCGAAAAGCTTTGTGGCTCAGTCTTGAATGGACCTAATAGGTTAGCAAAACAGACCATGCCAAATCAATATAGATATCTTTAGGTTCTTGTGCAAGAAATTTGACAAAAATGATCTCTCTCATGTTTGATGAATAAGTTACTCTTGAACTCTTGCATCAGGATAGTCTCTCTCAATTTAATTTTTAGAACTATTTGTAAGAAATTACTAGCCCTGTCTTGGTAGCTAAAGAATTCTAAAAGCTAGACCTATGTGTAGGAATTCAAGACTCTATTCAGAACATCCTGTTAATAGAATCACAAATGATTTCACTACTAGCCTGAAGAGACTGACTAAGAAATTCTACAAAATAAAGAAGGATATTCATATCAGATATGTGGATTTGGTGTCACTGGTAGTCATAGAAACAGGTATAGTGGCTGGTGTAGCCCTTCATGTGGTAACTAGACTATAATAATCCTCATTTCCCAATAACTGATTTTTCTGCAGATAGCATTGTATTTTGTAGATTTGAGTCATTAATTTTTGAATTATCATACCAATTTCTATTTTTTACTGAACCTAGATACAAAGTACATGTTATTTTTGTAAAAATTGAGTCCCCTATTCACTAAAGGCTTCCTTTCTTAGCACAAAATAATGGGCCAAATTGTACTAAAGAAACTTTCAGAACATAGGGTTCCACAAAAAAAACTTTCTTTTTTTGAATCATATGTTTGTTCAAAGCTTGATATTTCATAGGTTTGTTAATTTAAAAAGAGAGGGAGAGGGATAAATAATAATTCACATAATTGCTATGAGTTTTACAGTTGTATTTTTTAAAAAAAATATTCTTAGGTATGATCACCTGTAATATGCTATTATTTTGTCACAAAATAGAAGCTTTTTAAAGTATTGGTAATTTTCTGAAATGAAGTCTCTTATTTAGCTTAAAATTCAGAAGATCAAAAGTTTTTAAAAAATCCTACTAAGTGTGTGGTGGTAGAGAAATGGTGCAGCAGTTAAGAATACTCATGGCTCTTCTAAAGTTCCATGATTCAGCTAGTAGTTACTGTTAGTCACCTCACAGCTGTCTATTAATCCAGCTCTCAAGTGTCTGGCACCCTCTCTTGACCCCTGAAAGTCTCTGCACATGTGGAGCACACACACACACACACACACACACGCACGCACACACACACACACACACACACACACACACATTTCATAGTAACAGTAAGAACTAACACTAAAGACCTGAGACTTATTTTATTTAGGACAGTAAGCTCTCTAAGGAAAGAAGTAGAAGAGGCAAAGAGAGTGTAGGGGTTATTTGTTAGGTTTTATGAGTAAATGTTGCTTCAGTGGAGAAAGCAAATGGTCTCATTCAGGTTCTTAAAAATGACTAACGGTCTGAAGAAGACAAAGCTGCCATGGAAAAAGTGGAATACAGTCTTAAACTTCTGATTCTCCTTTCTTCTTCTCCCCAGTGCTGGTGATTAAGGTGGGAAGCAGTTCCTAGTATACAAAGTGCAGGGGATCAAACTTGGGGCTTTAGATGAGCATTCTAAAGATGGAGCCATACCCAAGTCCTGGATAATGTTAATGAGCTTATGGTTACCAAATGTTAAGGTGAGTTTGTGCCTCAGTGTCACTACTCTAGAGCACTTCAGAGCTTTTGATTTAAGTCCTTTAATGTTGCTTGGTACAGGGGTGAAGATAAGAACTTCATTGTGTTAAACTGGCATCATGTGCTGAGTGCAGCAAGTAATATAGTGTCATTTCTGACTTGGTGACATGGAAATGTTAGACTGTAGTAAAAAAATAGAATTATGTAGTTTGATCCCAAAAAAAAGGCAATAAGTACCATTAAGTACACTTAGCTCTCTTTGTTTCTGTGTGAAAGAGGTGAGAGCAAAGACTCAATTTCACACACTACATACAGGCATTAGTTCTTTCTGGAAAGAAAACATCTGTACAGATGTGGCTCCTGCCAATAGTACACTTGATGGAGTATAGCTTAGCTTAGGCAGGAAATATGAGGTGAGTCATCCTACAGACAGAAAGGATTCTGGAATGGTATCAGACATAAAAGATTCACCTATTAAGATGTTAGGAGACTGACACATGGTGCTAGAGCACAGGAAATCAGACACATGGCAGAATGTAGATTAAAATAAGTGGATTATTTTTGTGGTGAGCTAGTCAGAGAAGAGTCAAGCTATGTGGCTAAGGTCTTTGTAAATATATTTTGAGTCTTATTTATGGGAGCTACGAAGAACCAGACCCAACTTCTACACTGGTCTTCTTTCCTATCTTCTAGAACAGTCACTTCTTAACATATAGGTCATAATCCCTTTGGGGGGGGGTCAAAGACCCTTTCTCAGGAGTCACCTAAGACCACTGGAAAACACAAATATTTACTGTAATAGTCTAACTGTAGTAAAATTCCAGTCCTGAAGTAACAACAAAATAATTCTATGGTAGTGGGTCAATGCAATATGAGGAACTGCATAAAAGAGTTACAGCCACAGCAAGGTTAAGAACCACAGAACTAGAACTACTAGAAATTAATCTTCCCATTGTAAGATGTCTATTCAAGAGCTTTGGTAGCTCAGTGGGTAAGAGTGCTCTGTCTTTTCCATGGACTGTATTTCTATCATTCATATAGCATACCAAAATTACTTAAACACCAGTTCTTGGATATATGACCCTTCAAAACTTCAGGGGGGACTAGATGCATATACTAGTAGACATAGGAGTCAACACATAAGTAAAACAAAATTTTAATCTTAAAAAATTCTTTGTTGGTGTCATTCTTTCATAAGTCTTAATTGGATAGTGTTTTTGTTTAAAAATTTTAGTATCTCTAGCATATTAGTTCATATCTGTAGCAGCAAATAATATAATAATAAATTGGATAGATAATAAATACCACTCTCTTGAAAAACTAAATAAGAATCCAGCACATATATTTCTGTAACTGTCAGATATTAGTGTTCTTAAATGTCCACTATTCTTGGCTGTAAGGTTGTGGAATTGTGAGTAAAGTGCTTGTCTAGAATGCATAAAGACCTGGGTTTGATCCACAGTGCAAAACATACCAGTGTGGAATCACACATCTTCTCCTCACCACTGTATAGATAAAGACAGGTGAAGGCAGTTCTTGTACCATGGGCTGCTACCTTCCAGACCCAGGGTTAGGCTCAGACCACACTCAAACACCAATTCACAACACAAAAAAAATTCTTTATTCAGCAAGACCGAGAAACATAGAGGCTGAATTTGAATCCTTCAGTAACAGAGACAAGTTGCTCTGCAGTAGTGATTTGATAGGAAAAGAATATATATATATATATATATATATATATATATATATATATATATATATTTAAAGAGAAAATCCTAGGTAAAATAAGTTGGTAAATTTTAATTGAATATTTTGGTCAGTGTGACCATATAAGGAATTTGGATAGACTGATCTTGCCTAAGGAATGAGTCAGGTATGTGGAAGTGGTCAAATAAGGAGTTCAGCAAAAGAGAAAAAGTTTGAGATACAGGTGAAGGCAGAATTCTCTGTGGCCATGTTGACAAGTTTGAGCCTGTTAGAGAGCCTTCAGTTTCATAGTCAGGAGTTCAAGGACATTCTTAGAAGTCTAACAAGTTTGGAACTGTCTAGGATAAATCCTATCTAAAATCAAACTTGTCCATTTTGAAATGAAAAAAAAAAAAGTAACAAAGGCATTGATTACTTCAATATTCAGTTATGAATTAACAATGTACTTAAAAACACCATCAGGATGTTTTAACATGCCAACTACATAAAAGAAAGAGGTTGTTTCTTTGTATGTTTGTTTGGTTTGAGAGAGGGTCTTATTTCAGAGAACCAAACTAGCTGTGACTTCACCTTATGACCTGTGTGGTAGGATATTGGTTATTCACAATCAGTTTATAAAAGCTTTTATTAAAATATTTAAGAACACAGCTGTGGTAAAGGAACTCCAGCCTAATTTATAGTCTGATGTAATAATGGAAGTTAAATTGATGAATGGCCCTTTTTAGAGCCTGACAATACTTATTGTAATATTTATATATACCCTGGTAAACTATATATAAAACAGCTATTCAATGCTCCATAATTTTTCTGTGTTAAAAAATAATCACTATGCCAGAGGGCTAAGCATATAGCTCCATTCGAAGAGTATTTCTCTGACAAACACAAGTTTTTCATCCCTAGTACCACATCATCCATGAATGGTTGCCTGTACTTGTAGCCCCAGCTCTTGGGAACATGGGAAGAAGGATCCATCATTCTAGTTTATTCTTTATTAAACAGTGAGTTCCACGTGAGCCTCATCTATATGTCTCACCGTTTAGAATTATAGAAATACATGCTAACAAAAACCAGGTTGTGTTCTATTCAAACAGAGCTACAATTGAGTCTTTATGCTAATAGGATTGGATAAAGAAAGAATGGTTTAATTCATTTTTGTGTCACTCTATGTATATGCACACATGATGTTGGTGTCTTCAGAGGCTAGAAGAAAAAGCAGGCATATTTAGAGCAGGAAGGGCAGGAAGTTGTGAGTAGCATGAGCTAGGTGTTAAGAAACAACCCAGGTCCTCTGTAAATGTAGGAACCACTCTTAACTCTGGACCCTTGTCATCAGCTGGAGGAGGTGGAAAGGAGAGGGAGAATTTATATCAAACTGTTCTTGAATAATTCTTCTATTCACTTAGAACCCAGAGCATAATTTTTTTCACTACAAAATAATCACATTTAGATTTTTAATATGTTTCAAAGGTCCAAGTGTCCTGTAGTTGGGTGCTTCTAGGAGAAAAAACAGATGCTAGGTGGACTCTGCTGTGTAGTCTCATCATTGGAAACATCTCTCTGTCCTACAAGCAAGTGGTAAAAAATTGTAAGTAGATTATCCTCGGTAGTCTAATTGCTGAAAGCATGCCAATAAAGGAGAGACTGGAACACCAGAACATTATACTGTCTGTCTGTTCTAATCCCAGCTATAAGGTGAATGTGCTTTATTCTACTATTGGTAGCCTTCCATGATGTATAAACTCACAAAAAGTAGACAATCAATGGGTCGGTCATGGAACAAAGCATCTATGACTTGAAGCCAGATGAAAATTTCCCTTTTGAGCTGAGATATTCACTGTAGTAAGTGAGATATGACACACATTGACATTGTATTGATTTTTCATATAATTCTGATCATGAAAATACTTTTCTTTGGATAAATGTCTGATCTGGAGGGTTCAAATTCCTTGTATCATCAATAACTCCCTGGAAGTAGATTGTACATACACGGCTTGCCAAGGTCGAACAGAGCATCTACATAGATAACCATTCTTTTTTTTTTCTTCTGACATGATTATTAAAGTGAAAATTCATTGAAACTATTTCAAAGACAAAAGCTATTTTCATCACTTTAATTAGAGTGTAAACTTTTAACAGTGTTTTCTACTAATTCCCAACTGTGTAGGAAAAGCATGACAGACACTAGTGTACATCAAAATCAGCCATAATAAGAATGGTGATACTCTTCTCCCTTTTTATTGGATATTCTCTGTATTTACGTTTCAGATGTTATCATTTTTCCACCAATCCCAAACCCCTCTCCCTCCCATTGCTTATATGAAGGTGCTCCCTCTTATACCTCAGCACTCTGGCAACTAGGAAAATGAGCCTTAACTAGACCAAAGGTCTCTTTTCTCATTGATGCCAGACAATGCTATCCTCTGCTGTATAGGCACCTGGAGCAATGGGCATCGCCATGCGAACCCATTGAGTGGTGTTTTAGTACCTGGGAGCTGTGGTGGATTTGGTTAGATAATATTTTTTTCTTCCCATAGGGTGGGAGGACCTTCCAGCTCCTTCTGTCCTTTCTCTAGCTACTTCATTGGGTCCCTATGTTCAGTCCAATGGTTAGGTGCAAGCATCCTTCTCTGTATCAGTATGGCTCTGGTGGAGCTTTGGAGGAGGCATTCATATCAGATTCCTGCCAGAAAGCACTACTTGGCATCAGCAATAGGGCTTGGGTTTAGTGGCAGCATATGGGATGGATTCCCAGTGAGGCAGTCTCTGAATGATTTTTTCTCCAATCCCTACTCCTCTATTTGTCCATTATAACCTTCGATGAGTGTTTTGTTCTCTTCTAAGAAGGACTGAGGCATCCACATTCTGACCTTCCTTCTCTTTGAGCTTCATAACTTCTGGGAATTGTTTCTTGTTTATTCTGAGCTGTTGGGACTAGTATCCACTTATCACTGAGTACATACCATGAGTGTTCTTTTGTGACGGGCTTACCTCACTCAGGATGATAGCCCTAAGTTCCATCCATTTGCCTATGATTTCATGAATTCTTTGTCTTAATAGTTGAGTAGTACTCTATTGTGTAATTGTACTACAATTTCTGTATCCATTCCTCTTTTCAAGGACATCTGAGTTCTTTCCCACTTCTGAAAATTATAAATAAGTCTGCTATGAACATGGTGTAATGTGTGTCCTTGTTAGACGTTGGAGCTTTTTTTTGGGTATATGCCCAGTAGTGGTATAGCTGGGTCCTCAGGTAGTACTATGTCCAGTTTTCAGAAGAACTGCCAGACTGTGTGGGAATTAAGGGTCAGAATGGAAATCTGAGAGGTCGTGTTCTTTCGAAGCCCTGAGGACAGGTCACTGTCAATCCGCAAGTGATTTCTGAGCTCCCAATTGCAAATCCACTTTGCCTGGATGCACCACAATGGGGCAGATGTACAAGGCTCTAGGCAAACTCCAAACCCCGCCCCTGAAGGAGAGAGAGAGTAAAGTAGACTCTAGCCAAATCAGCCACTCCCTAAATCCCTCCCCTGCACACACACACACACACACACACACACACACACACACACACACGTAGCATTAGAAAAACAATGACATCCAATCTTAGAGCAAAATGTATGGGAATCTGGTGGCTGTTTAAAAAGTACAGAACAAAGGAGAGAGGCGCTCAAGAATAAAGACACATGTTGAAACCTTCTCCTTGGTCCTCCCTCCTTTGTGGTGGGAGGACCAATATATAAAATAAATATATTTATATTAATTGAACAACTTTATTTTAAAAAAACAAAGATAAATGCACAGATTATGAAAGCATTTTTGCATGAAAGTATATGAATACATTTTTGTCAGTACTTGATTTATTTTAAATGTTTGATCATATGCCTTAAAATCTTACTAGTTACAATGAGCATAAATTACATGTAAAACAAGATGTATATTTTAAAATGATTAGAGAGACTGTTCAATTATTAAAGTGCTGCCATATAAACATGGCTAGTTGAGTTGAGCTTAGAGCTCTAGCACTCATATAAAACTGGATGCTATAGTGAAATCCAGAGCCCATGTTGTGAGATGGGCCATAGAGTCAAGAATGCCCAGAATGTTGCTTGACAGCTTCCCACTGCACACAGCTGTAACACTCTGCCTGTGTAAAGGCCATGCCTCATGAAAGATAAATGATGGTGACTGCAAACCAGATTGTCCTCAGAAATTCACAGGCCTGCTGTGAGATTCTTTACCTACACTAAAACTGATAACACACATCATACAAACACACATACACATAATGAAATCTAGGTTCATATTCATTCCCTTAGCTGGGAAACCAGGAATCTATGAACTGGTAAAGCACAGTAGCTCATTACAGTTAAGTTGCTCTAGTAAAATCATTATCCACATAAGTTTAATTGATGTACTGTCTCTTAACCTATGCATTTTGTTTTCTGTTAATGGCTCTTCCTGGTCAAAATGCACTTTTTAAAAGAGGTGTTGGTTGTTTATTCCCTTCCGAATATAAAAACACCCTTCAGCTATCACCTACTCTTTAGGGTTTCTCAATACAGGATCACATTAGTGGGTGTGCTTCTTGCTCATTCCATCTGAACCTGTAGAAACTAATTAAAGAATATCTTTCAGGCTCTAAATGGAGCTAATTAATGATGCTTACTAGGATAAGAGTTTCATGGTGCTGAAAATCCCCATTGTTGCTGTGAATAAAGGTCACATTAGAGCAAATCATGAGATGTACAAGCAAGCTTATTACATCTTGAGTAAGATTTATTTCAGATTCTTATCTTTCAGTAGTGTACTGATAACTTCTAAAGGAAATGAATTCATATATATGCATATATGTGCTCATAAATGTATATATGCATATATGTGTTAGTAAAATAGACAAACAAGAACATATATAGAAACCTCAGTATTAGATATGTTTCATTAAATGGAAAACACAATAAAATATTTCACTTACAAAGAAACATGAGACTGGAGAAATTGTTCAGCCATTTAGAATACTTCCTGTTTTTCCAGAGGACCCAGCTTCTGTTCCTAGCTCCCATAACTGTCTGTACCTCCAACTTTATGGGAGATGATATACTGTTCTGGAGACATCAGACATACATGTGGTGCCAAGATATACAAAGAGATAAAATAAGCATACATATAAAATAAAAGTAAAATTTTAAAGGGAGATTACTCCTTAATTATCGGTGAAATTACATTACTACATTTACATTACATTGTTGAATTAGGTAACAAGTAAACACACCTAGCTTAGAAGTAAATTTTTCTTTTTACATGTGTATATGAACACATGGAGGCTAATCACTGATAACGTCTAATCCTTAATCATTCTTCATATTCCTTGAGGCAGGATCTATCCCTGCATATGGAGCTCATCCATGTGACTAGACTTTGCAGTCAGCTTTCTATGTGTTCCCCATCTCTGCCCTCTAAGTGCTAAGCTTATAAGTAAACCACCAGAACCACTTGGAATGTATATATGTGGTAGGGATCTAAATTCTGGTACTCACATTTATGAGGCATGCTTCTGAAGTGATGATTCTTGTGTGAGAAACTCCCCAGCATTTAGCACCATCCACAGTGTTTCCCAGTTCTCATGGCCATCTATTAAGAACATATCACTCCAGAAGGAACCCCTGCTCCATTTCTGCAGACTCTCCCCCACGCTGCCTCATCTTCAGTCAGAGGCCTGGCAGTTACCAAACGACTTGCTTAGTGGTTTCTGATTCTGTTTCTTTGTAGCACACATAAAAGAATCTTCATATTTTATCATGCTGAATCTGGCTCCTTTTGATTGCTTTACCTTTTAAACACTGCTGTCCTAGTAGGCATGTGTCTATTGCGGAGATTTTAATATGAATTTCACTTTAACTGGTAACATTGACTATACCTCCATGTAATTGGTAGCTATTTGCATATTTGGCCAGCCAGTCTAGGTAATGGGAACGCTCTAGGTTTAATGAGTAAAATCAAATTAAAAAAAAAAAGATGATATATGACCGAACTATATAACTATATAGATTGGCATGCTATATCACAGCATTCTCATGGTTACTGCTACTTTATCTACTGTTGGCAAGAAATACAAACAGAGAATAAACAGCTGAATAAATAGTGAAAATTTGGTACATATATGAAATAAAATACTAATCAACTCACAGAATAGCTAAATCACAAATAGTTGTGTGAACATGAATGGACTTAGAACATATAAAATTAAGCAGCTCACACACACACATATATATATATATCACAGTCCAGAATGGCTGTTCTATTTAAAAGTTCGTTTAGATGTACAAGTTTTGGGTCTGCTGGATTTTGGTGCAAGATTGGGTGAGTGTTTGTTTTTGTGTTTCTTGGTTGGTTATAATAAAGCTTTAATTAAGATAAATACAACACACAGGTGATTTAAAGCTAATGTCAGTGACTCAAGCCTTAGTGACTCAATATATTTCCTTTGCCCATTCTACAATAAAATTAAAAATGATTATGTATTACCAGATTTGTATGAATGGTGTCAGAATGATTTTTTCCAGATGGCTGAAGATGTATTTTTTGGCCCAGATTAGAGCCCCTGAAGTTTCAATTGCCCTCAGAATTATGCAGGAAAGTATTGACACAGATCCCTGGGTCCACCCCTAGAGTATGTGAAGGGTATACAGAGATGCCTAAGAATGTACAATTCTTGCAGAGTTCCAGATACTTGTTTGTAGTTTTGAGATCACCAGTGCTAAGCACTGGCCAACCCTGGGTCCTTTTAGTGATAATGTTTTCTATAAAGGAGCAATAATCAGGAATCTATAGCCTGGAATCTGCTCTAGATTTTTCCTTACATAAACAAAGTGACTATTTCATACCATGTTTTATTTTTATGCATAAAACCTATGTATGACTCAGTGACCTATAATAGCCACCTTTTCTTTTAAACCAGATTGTTTTCTACCTTTGATTTTCTAAGTCCAAATTATTCCTGTACTCCTTTTACCATTGAATACACACATATTCATCTATCTATTCATATATGACATACTCAATTCTAAGGCTTTTTTTGGCTGTTATTTTGAAAGATAAAGCTAATATTCCCGTTTTTGATAAACTCTGTCCTATCGGATGCAACACAAATCTCACAGTGTATTTGGAGAGCATTGTTAGCTTCAGTAAGATAAGATGCACTTATCTTACAGGGAATTGATGTACTTGGGTGGGGTGACATTCAGGGGGTGATCCATCCTCTCAAAGAAGAGGGAAAGAAGAATGGGGATGGGATTGTGTGACAGAGGATAGGAGGCAACAATTGGGAGAAAAAATGAATGAATGAATGAATGAATGAATGAATACTAACTCAAGGGGGAAAATGTAAAGGGCATTTTCCTTGGAGACAGAAATGGAGCACTAAGATTCAAGTATTAAGAATAATTTAATTTTACAATTTTAACATAGTATGTAAATAATCATGGCTATGTGTGTATGTGTCTACAGAGGGAATGACACCACCTGTAGCTGTAAATGCATGTGATTAAGAGTTACCATATGTAAGTTATAGGATCCCAACTTGGGGCCTCTCTAAAATCAGTCCATGTTCTTCTCTCTTGCAACATTATCAGGTCTCACAAATGTTTATTCTGACAACCAGTAATAAGCAGTAAAGAATTAATGAAGGAAAACGATGAGGGAAAGAAATGTGGAAGGGGACCACAAACAAAAGCTGTATAAGATTTTTAGCTTTTGAGTTGTTAGAAGCCAGGGGCCTGCTAACATATCTCACAGAATTTGACCTGCTCATCTCACTTTTGGGTCAGACACAGAAGTAGGCAATGGATGACCATTATATGGGTTTAAAGAGGGCTCGAGATAATTTCCATGTGTCTGGTGCTGTCATTCTTCAATTCTTCACAACAATGGACATTCTGACCAGTCAGTTAGCTTTGCAGAATCTTTAACATACAGTGATTATTTCAAAGAACTTTATTTTGCAGACCTAATCTTACCTTCCTTTAATTCTCTGCAGGGTCCTAAAAATATATTCCTTCTTCCAGAGGATCAGTTACTTATATCTGAGAAATAAAGGCATTGGGATCCTGGACTCTGGTGGATATTCTTGTCTTCTCATATCTGGTATATCCTCTTAGGATACAGGCAGACTAATTAACTGTGCCAGATGGCTTCTAATGACTAAGTTTTTAGAGATTTATCCAAGGTAGCTTTGACAATTTTCTTACTACTCTTAAGTATTTCGTGGGAGAGAAACAGGTGGTCAAACAGTGCCTTCTTGCAATGTTTCATGAAATCAACTAATTAGTGTTTTTTTTTTTTTTGTGTGTGTGTGTGTGTGTGTGTGTGTGTGTGTGTGTGTGTGTGTGTGTGTGTAAGACTATTTTTGGTTCTGTATGTGGCCATGATGAAATCTGCTCCCTATAGAGGTCCTAAATAATCAAAAGATCTCTTTTAGTGCTTGGTATCCCCAGGATCTTCTTGATGGGTAAACACATTTGTAAACCAGAGAAATCAGTCTGAAGCCACTTCTATGAAAGACCTGTGTTGAGAAATCTAAAACTCAGAAGGCTGCTCTCAATCTGTAAGCAAATAATTAAACTTAAATAGGAAGAGGTTCCTCTTTTAATCAAGAAGAAAGGAAGAAAGAAGGAAAGAAAGAAAGGAAGGAAGGAAGGAAGGAAGGAAGAAAGGAAGGAAGGAAGGAAGGAAGGAAGGAGAAAAATCAGTGCATGTTGATGACTCTCTATATTACCTATTTGAAAGTAGTCAACATCTCTAACAGAACACTCCGTGCATGTGTTTCAGAGCCCAAACAAGATCTTTTACACATAATTTATGACCATAAAAGTAGAGACAAACATTGTGCATTTCTTAAAGGTTTAAATAGTTTCATGAAAAGCAGTATACTTTAATTTCTCCTTTGTCTTTAAAAAGCAGGCATATGTATCTGGTTAATAACTATTGATGACTTCAAGTTTATTATATTATGGAAGAAAAACAATGAAAGAAAGGTAGAAGAGAAGAGATGAGAACAAAGAAGAAGGAATGAGAAACAAAACAAATTATATAAAGGTTGTATGTTTCTGGGTCTGCTCTCAATAAAATATTAGTTTGATGTATTGAAAGAAATATGAGTGTCTAAGATAGCTAAAATATAGTTAATATTATCATTGTGCATGCCAATAACAACTTCAGAGTGAGTGACAATTCAGCTGAAGATCAGTTTTCTGTTCATGTAACAAGTCTAACTGCAAATTGGGAACAGAACTAATTGCAGTTACTTTAAAGAAATAGTATAGGAGGCATGAGGTCTTTGTAACCAAAGATAAGCACAAGGGAATGGAAGAATGTTTAAAATGGAGAGGTGTCTGTCTAGAGGGAGAGAAGACTGAGAACAGAAGTGATTAATAGTCTGGTGCCCTCTCTACTTTCTGTATGCCCAAGCCACACTGGCTCCCTGAGACTTATTTTTCACTCAGTAAATCTTTAAAGCTACTCTCCTGAGACCTTTATTGTAAGTATACTTTACCTTGAGCCTAGTTTCCCAGTTAATGTATAGAACCTATCTTTATATAAGATGTACCTTGTGCTTTACAAGAGAGTCAGTGTAACATATCGAGATAGTTTCATGTCAACTTGACACAAGGTAGAGTTATCTGAAAGGAGGGAACCTCAATTGGGGGGGAAATGCCTCTATAAGATCTGGCAATATTGTGTTTTATGAATTAGTGATTGATGGGAGAGGTCCATGCCCTTTGGTGCAGATGTCATTCCTGGGCTGGTAGCCATAAGTTCTAAAATAAAGAAGGCTAAGCAAGTCATGGGGAACAAGCCAGTAAGCAGCGTCACCCCCATGGTCTTTGCATGAGATTTTGCTTAAATGTTTCAGTCCTATATAAGTTCCTTTCTTGACTTCCCCTAATGATGTGGAAGTATGATCCAGATAAATCCTTTTCTCCCTAACTTGCTTTTGGTCATGGTGTTTTCTTGTAACAATAAAAACCCCATATAATCATGTTTTAAGCTTTGCTCTACTTATGGAATCGAGTCAATTATCATTAGGAACTCTCCTCCCCAAAATTGTCTTGTGCTTAACTGTAGAATTTCATCAGAAATCTGTGTGCAAACACTGAAGGTCCTGTTTCCCAATTGGAATTTGATTGATCAATAAATATGCCAGCAGCTAATAGCTAGGTAGGAAAGGGACTTCCAAGTTTCTGCAGCCAGACTAAAAGAAGCTAGACAAAAACAAAAAACAAACAAAAAGAACAACTTGTAAATTTATTTATTGTTGCATATTTATTGGGAAAGAGATTCACCAGTCATGTGAGATCTCAGGTGGTGTGACCAGTGGCTGATTTTACCAGGCAGGAGATTAGAAACACAACTAAGATGAGGGCATAGATGTGAGGTGTTGAGGAAGAAGAATGTAACCAGGCAACTCAGCTAAAGCATATTTAGAATGTTGAGGAAGGAGTAAACGAATAGACATGCTAGCAATTAGAGGCTGGGTAGACAAGCCCAAACATTGAGCCATAAGACATGTTAAAAATAAGATGTGTGTGTGTGTGTGTGTGTGTGTGTGTGTGTGTGTGTGTGTGTGTGTGTGTTTCATCTGCAGTGCCAAGAGAACCAGGGCAGTGGCTAGTTGTGCCGTCCACCTGGAGTTTAAAGCGGGTAATACAAACTATGTGCTACACTTAGCTATCCCTAAAACGGTCCAGTGTCTGACTCGAACAGTTTGAGCCAATACCTGCTACTGAGTTGCATTGAACCAAACTTCCTTCTCCTCTACTGTAGATCAATATTCTTTCTGCACTGGTGTTTGCAGAGACCCCACAAAAGAGACTGAAGCTTATGTGATTGAAATTCTTCACTTAAGGTCATAAAAGATTTAATCAGGGTTCACCTTGAATTATCCTGTTTGCAATTAGTTCAGTCTAGGTTTTCTGACCCTTTTCTATGGAGTCCTCAGACTTAGGTATAGTGGGAATAATAGAAATCTGCACTAGCTAACCTTGCAGATAAATAGTTGCCAGAAGGTCTTGGGTCTTGGGTTTAAGGGGCATACTGGGGTAGATAATTCTTTCAAAGATTGATTAGAGGATTTACTAATGCATATGAGAAGCAGACACAGCCTAGCAGGGTCTCTGAGAAGAGCTCGACCTACTATGGAAGAATAACACCCCTTCTACTTTTCAGGAGGTAGAAGTTCTATGTCCAGGGAAGGTTGACAGTCCATGGTATAGCTTGAAGTCTGGCTGTTTCTCCTGGCTGGTAGCAGGGAGGTAGAAAGTCTATTATTCTGAGAGCAATAATGCATTCTCAACTATATCAGTTTGGAAAGCAAGAATTCATATAAACAATGCATTTTAGTTCTGGAAACCAAATTGCTTTCATTTTGGAAGTTATCATTGTTCATCCCAGTGTGGGCAGCTTTATAAACTCTTAGCTAACCATTTTAGTTAAGATCAAGATCATAAATGATTTTTTTAACACTGAGGACAATGGTCATCAGGGCTGTTAGACATTACTGCCTTAGCCAGGAAAAGAACATATGCACAGTTGTCAAACAGGGAATGTTTCCTGGGGGCATTCTTAGGACTTCTGTGAGTCTATGTTTAGTTGCCAGTCGTATATAGATGTGTATCAACAACTGTGATTCACTGTGTTGCTAGTCTAACAAAGAATTCTCAGTGGCTGCCTAAAAATGAACAAATGTCTTGCTGAGTCACTCCAGGAGCTCATGATACCTTTCTTATAGAGTTTCCCTTACTCCTATTTATGGCATGATTCTCCAGTGGGTTTCAATAGGTCCAAAGATATTGCTAAAATTGTGCTCTCAATTAATAATCAAGGCACCTTGGAGATTCCAATTTTATAGCTTCAACAGTGTGCAGAAAACAGAACATACTGGGAACAGGATCACAAATGAAGCCACATTAGGCAACCCATCCTTCAAAAGGTGATTAAAATTACCAAGTTGATAGTGAAAATGAAAAGAGAAAAGAAAGGAGGTGAATTAAAGCTGCCCACATTAGGTAGAGGAAGTCCATTGAACACCCCTAAACACAAATCTACCCTGAGGGTCCTGAAGAGAGGTTAATTATAAGTAGAGGACTAAACCTACCTTTTTCTCTTCTGAAAGGTATTTTAAAAATTTGTGAATATCTTACTAATTCCACTGTAGAGAGTATAGGTTTTATATTTTTTCTTCTTCTAGTCATGGGAGATTCCATGTGTTTATTGAGGAATATTCTGTTAATAGTCTGATATACAAAATATGATAAATAATTGTTTTCATTTCAAATAAACTTCATCCCTGTGAGATCTGTCTCAGTGGCATGCCAATTTTTCTTCCAAACTTTCCAGTAAATCTTGTCGAATAGTTTTGGTATTAACCTCTTATCACTCAGTTATGTCTGTGATATTGGAGGATTCTTCAGCCTGTTCCTTTCTTGTGTTTCCCTGTTTAGTAATCTTGCATGGTGCCTTAGCTATTCTCCATGCTCAGACTGATGTTTCTAGAACCACACATGGGTAAACTCATCCTTTTATGGCACAAAGACAACAGTGCAAGCTACTATTGCCAAAGAGAAGAAAAAAAGCTAGTACTTACCTGAGAGACTTGTTGTGAAGCCTCTTGATCAGCTGAAAATCAAGAATTACAACACAGTTAATACATCACTCCAAACTCTTCCCCCAACAAGGTAAAACCTTCCACTTTCTAGGAATCTCAACATGAATCCTCCTTACAGGAAAATGCATGTCCGAATGCCTTTGTTCAACCCTATTGGACTCTAGCTTCAATTTCATAGATTATAGTTCCTCTTAAATCACCTCAAGTACTGCCTGCTAATCTCACTTCTCAAAAACAGAAAAAAAAGATTCTTAGCAGCCTTTGAAATATAGCTAAATCCATTAAGATGGTCTATATGGCTAAAGTTCAGACTGCTTCTCTCCGAAATAGCTTGTGTCTACTCTAGCATGTCATGTTCTTTCTTGTAATTCCTTTCTTTCTCTTAATCCCTGTGTTTACTATTTTTTTAGAAATGATTTTTAATATACCATGACTCTTTTCTTAGAAGTTCACCACCAAGTTTTCTGGTGTTGTTTATTCTTTCCCCAAGTATATTTTTGTTTTTAACACATCCTAACTTTACTTCATACTGGTTCATCTTGAAGACTGTTTTTGTTTGTTTACATAAACTCCAAAACTTTGGAGTTTACCAAATAGAGGTCTCTAAAAGGCTAAGAAAACCCCAATGACACTGAAAGCAACACTGTGGATAAATACTTCTGCCCTTGACACTGTTATCTGACATTTGTGCCTTGAATAACTCTACCTTCAGCTGAAACCTAGGGCTGTAGTGGTAACTTTTATGGTGAATAGCTCTTGGTGTTTTTGCAATGAATAGTTGTACCAATCCCAGGACCCTCCTTGGGCAAAGTTCAACCAACTGTGGCTCCAGTGCTTAAGCTCCATTTTGGATGTTAACAGACACTGCACTCACATGCAAGTGTGTGCATATGCATATAAACACACAGGCATAATTAAAACTAAAGCTTTAAAACTAGAAGAAAAATAATGCCTTACATATAAGATGCTAGTGTTGTCAGAGTGCATAGTAGCATTTGTGCTAAGAGAAACAGAAATCTCACCATGCTGTGTCAAATTATTTCGCTCTGTTGCTGATATTTCTTAAGAAAGTAGTTGACATTTGCCACCGAGAAGAGTGGAGATCCAGTGACACAGGCCTGGTAAAACTGTGGTGCACTGTGAGTAGTCAGGGCATGGAGAAGGCTAGGCCTAGCGCTTGGTAGGTTTGGCCCTCCGATTGGTCCAGAGGAGCATGAACTCTGCCTTAGAGACTCTGGTCCACCTGGAAGGCCCTTGCATGCAGACCAACAGCTCAAGCTATTTGCCACCTAAAACAGTGGAAATCCAGGGACACAGGCCAGGTACATGAGAAAGATGGAAAACAATCACTGGCAAGACCATAAATAATCACAGACAACAATATGGAAAGAGGAAAGCAAAAGAACTTACACAATGGAAACAAGGACAACTTGGCAACATCAGAACAAAGCTCTCCCATCACAGCAAGCAGCTGAATGTCAAACACTCCAGAAAAAGAAGACTCAGAACTGAAATTGTATCTCAAGATGATGCTGGAGATCTTTGAGAAGAGCATGAATAACTCACTTAAACAAAAACAGGAGGAAAACCATAAAGAAATAGAAGCTTTTAAAGAGGAAACATGAAAAACACTCAAAAAAATAAACAAGAGGAAAACAGAACCAAAGACATGAAATAATTGAAGAAGGAATTTAAAATGAAAATGGAAACAATAAAGAAAACAGTAAAAGAAACAAATGTGGAGGTAGAAAACCTAAAAAAGAAATTAGAAGTCACAGATGCAACCATGTCCAACAAAAGATGGAAGAAAAAAATTTCAGGGGCCTAAGACAACATGGAAAACATACACAAAACAGTCAGAGAAAATGCAAAAGCCAAAAAGCTCTTAACCCAAAATGCCCAGGAGATCCAAGACACAATGAAAACACCAAACATAAAGGTAATAGGAATAGAAGAGTGCAAAAAATATCAACTAAGAGTCACAGTGAATATCTTCAACAAAACCATAAAAGAAAACTTACCTACCTTTAAGAATGTGATGACCATGAGTATATTAAAAAAAAAAAAAAAAAAAAAAAAAAAAAAAAAAAAAAAAACCTACAGAATTCCAAATAGAGTAGAAAAGAAAAGAAATTCTTCCCGACACATAGTAGTCAAAATCCCAATTGCCTAAAGCAAAGAAAGAATGCTAAAAACAGTAAGGGAAACAGGTCGTGTAACATATAAAGAAAGAGCAATCAGAATCACAGCCGAATCCAAAACAGAGACTATGAGAGCTAGAAGATCCTGGTCAGACATCATGAAGATGCTAACAGAACACAAGTGTCAGCCCAAGCTGCTATACCCAGCAAAACTCTCACTCACCATAGATGGAGAGAAGAAGATATTCCAGGACAAAACTAAATTTGCACAATATCTGACCACAAACCCAGCACTACAACGAATTATAGGTAGAAAACCCAATACAAGGGGGGAAACTATATTGATTAAAAACAAGAAAATAACTAAGCAAGAAAACCAAGAGAAGAAAGACACACAGGCACAATTCTACCTCTAAAAGCAAAAATATCTGGAAACAGCAACCAAGAATCGTTAATAGATAACAAAAATGGACTTAATTCCCCAATAAAGACATAAACTATCAGATGGGATACATAAACAGAATCCAGCATTATGCTGAATATAGGAAACTCATCTCAGAAACAAAGACAGACACTATCTCAGGTTAAAAGTTTGGGGAAAAAAAATTCAAGCAAGCAGCTCCAAGAAACAAGCTGAAGTAGCAATTCTAATATCTAAAAAGTAGATTTTAAACCAAAAGTTGTCAAAAAAAATATAAGGAAGGACACTTTTTACTCATTACGGGGGAAAATTTATCAGGAGGAACTCTCAAACCTCAAAACATATGCTACAAATACAAGATCACTCATGTTCATAAAAGAAACCCTACTAAAGCTCAAAAAATATATTGCACCCCACGCAATAATAGTGGGAGACCTCAACATTCCACTCTCATCAGTGGACAGAAATAAAAGCAGAAACAGTACAAGGACACAGTAAAACTAACGGAGGTCATGCACCAATTGGAATTAACAGACATCTACAGAACATTTCATCCTAAAACAAAAGAATACACCTTTTACTCAGCACCTCATGGCACTTTCTCCAAAACTGACCATTTAATCATAAAAAAACAAGCCTCAATAGATATAAGAAGATTTAAATACTCCCATGCATCCTATCAGATCACCATTGTATAAGCCTATCTTTAATAACAACAAAGACAACAAAAAGCCCATATACAAGGGGCACAGGCCTGGTGAGAAGGCATACCAAAGAGCCAGAGTACAGATAGATTTCAGCAGAGAGATCTCTGCTGAGCACAAGGAAAGTGTGACCCCCTGCCCCAGCTTGGTTCAGGAAATGAGTAACCTGGCATTGGGCTATTCCCAGCCAGAGGACTTTGAGTGCATAATAGGCTCTCAGACCATTCGCCACCAGAAACAGCTGAGATCCCAGAACACAGGCCAGGTAAAAGGGAGAGGCAAGAACCAAACACTGACAAGACCACATATAATCACAGAAAACAAGGTGGCAAGAGGAAAGCAAAAGAACATACACCAGGGAAACCAAGACAAACTGGCAACACCAGAACCCAGATCTCCCATCACAGCAAACAGTGGAATGAAAAACACTCCAGAAAAAGAAGACTCAGACCTGAAATCATACATCAAGATGATGACAGAGATCCTTCAACAAGAACGGGAGGAAAAGCCAAAAGAATTAGAATCTTTTAAGGAGGAGACAAGAAAAACATTCAAAAACTGAAAGAACTAGAGAAAAACAGAACCAAAGGGATGAAAAAAATAAAGGAATTTGAAATGGAAATGGACACAATAAAGAAAACACTAAAAGAAACAACCCTAGAGGAAGAAGACCTGAAAAATAAATCAAGAGTCACAGATGCAAGCATTTCCAACAGACTACAAGAGATAGAAGAGAGAATCTCAGGGGCCAAAGACAACATTGAAAACATAGACAAAACTGTCAGAGAAGATGCAAAAACAAAAAAGATCCTAATCAAAAATGTCCAGGAGATCCAGGACACAATGAGAAGACCAAACCTAAGAATAATAGGAATAGAAGAGGGAGAAGAATATCAACTAAGAGGCACAGTAAATATATTCAACCAAATTGTAGAAAGAACTTCCCTACCCTTAACAATGAAATGACCGTGAGCCTAAAACAAGCCTACAGAACTCCAAATAGGTTGGAACAGAAAAGAAATTCCTCCCGACAAATAATAGTAAAAACGCCAAATGCCCAAAGCAAAGAAAAAATATTAAAAGCAGAAAGGGAAAAAGGCCACGTAACATATAAAATCAGACTAATCAGAATCACACACTACTTCTTAACAGAGACTATGAAAGCTAGAAGAGCCTGGACAGACATCATACAGACCCTAAGAGAGCACAGGTACCAGCCAAAGCTGCTATACCCAGCAAATCTATGATTCACAATAGATAGAGAGACTAAGATATTCCAAGACAAAACTAAAATTGCACGATATCTGACAACAAATTCAGAACTACAATGAATTATAGGTGGAAAACCCAATGCAATGAAGGGAACTACATGCTAACAGAAAGAAGAAAACTCCTGAGCAAGAAAATCAAAAGAAGAAAGACAAACAAGTACAATTCAACCTCCAAAAGCAAAAATAGCAGGAAACAGCAACCACTGTTCTTTGATATCTGTTAACATAAATGGACTCAATTCCACAATAAAATGATAGATATAGGCTATCAGACAGGATACATAAAGAGAACCCAGCATTTTGCTGCATACAGGAAACTCATTTCAGAGACAAAGACAGACACTGTCTCAGAGTAAAAGGTTGGGAAAAAAGATTCCAAACAAATGGCACCAAGAAGCAAGCTGGAGTGGCCATGCTAATATCAAATAAAGTAGATTTTCAACCTAAAGTTATCAAAAACGATAAGGAAGGACACTTTATACTCATTACAGGGAAAACTTGTCAGGAGGAACTCTCAATCCTTATCATATACGCTCCAAATAAAAAGCACCAGTATTCAAAAAAGAAACCCTAGTAAAGCTCAAAAAATACATTGTGCCCCACACAAGAACAGTGGAAGACCTCAAAACCCCACTCTCACCAATGGACAGATCATGGAAACAAAAACTGAACAAGGATACTGTAAAACTTGTAGAAGTTATGAACCAACTGAAATTAATAGAAACATAGAGAACATATCATCCTAAAACTAAAGAATATTCCTTCTTCTCAGCAACTCATGGCACCTTCTTGAAAATTGACCGCATAATTGGTCAAAAACTGAGCCTCAATAGATATAAAAAGATTGAAATCATCCAATGTATCTTTTCAGACCACCATGGTCTACGGCTGGTCATTAATAACAACAAAGACAACAAAAAGCCTGTATACAAATGAAAACTTAACAATGCTCCAGTAACAATAGCAGGGTCAAAGAAGAAATACAGAAAGAAATTAAGGATTTTTTAAATTCAATGAAAATGAAAACACAACATAACCAAACCTATGGGATGCAATGAAAGCAGTACTGAGAGGAAAACCCATAGAACTGATAGCTTCCAAAAAGAAACTGGAGAGAGCATACACTAGCAACTTGAAAGCACAACTGAAAGCTGTAGAGTTAAAGGAAGGAGATACACCCAAGAGAAGTACTTGGCAAGAAATAATCAAACAGTGCAGAAATAGACCAAATAGAAACAAAAATAATCATTCAAAGTATCAACAAAACCAAAAAGCTGGTTCTTTGAGAAAACTAACAAAACTGATATAACCTGAGCCAGACTAAAAAGAGGGCAAAGAGAGATTATCCAAATTAAAAAAATCAGAAAAGAAAGTGGGGAAATAACTACTGAAACAGATGAAATGCAAGAAATCGTCAGATCCTACTACAAAATGTTATAATCAGCAAAGCTAGAAAATCTGGAGGAAATGAATAAATTCATAGACAGAAACCAGTTCCTAAAGACAACCAGGACCTGGTAAATCATCTCATGTATCCTATAACACATTTTTGTTGACTTTTTAATATATGTATATTATTGAACAGATATGAACTTGACCTATAATTTTTATAGCTTTAATTTTAAACATTATTTTAAAAAGCAAAGATAAAAAAAGAATTTAAACATCTTTGCATAAATGTATATGAATATATTTTTGTCGGTGCTTGGCTTTGTTTTCTTTTTTTTTTTTTTTTCATTTTTTTTTTTTTTTTTTAGGTTTGATACTCTGCATTAAGGTCTTACTAGTTACAATGAGGAAAAAGTACATGTAAAACAGGATGTAACCCAGAATTAGTCAACATTTTCTTGGTGTGTGAAGATTGAGCATAACGTTTTTTTTATTTTTCTTTTTTTCTTGAACTTCACACAGTCTGTGAGTTGTTTCTGGGACAGTCTGAGCCTCTGGAGTAATCATCCCATTATCAGTGAATGCATATTATGTCTGTTCTTTTGTGACTGGGTTATCTCACTCAGGATGATATTCTCTAGATGCAACCATTTTCTTAAGAATTTTGTTAATTCATTGTTTCTGATGGCAGAGTAGTACACCACTGTGTAAATGTACCACTATTTTGTATCCATTCATCTACTGAAGGACATCTGGGTTCTCTTCAGCTTCTAGCTTTTATAAATAGAGCTTCTATGAACATTGTGGTGCATGTATCTTTGTTGTATATTGAAGTGTCTCTGGGGTATATGCACAGAAGTGAAATACCTAATCTTCAGGTAGCACTATGTCCAATTTTCTGAGAAATATTCACTGACTTCCAGAGTGGTTGTATCAGTTTACAACCCCACCAATGGTGGAGAAGTGTTCCTCTTTCTCCACAACCTCACTAGCATCTGCTGTCATCTGAGTTTTGGATCTTGCCCAATCTGACTGGTGTGAGGTGGAATCTCAGGGTTGTTTTGATTTGCATTTTCCTGATGGCTAAGGATGTCCAGCACTTCCTTAGATGTTTCTCAGCCATTCAATATTCCTCAAATGAGAACGTTTTGTTCAGCTCTGACCCATTTTTTCATAGGGTTGTTTGATTCTCTGGTGTCTAGCTTTTTGAGTTCTTTGTATACCTTGGTTATTAGGCCTCTATTTGATGGGGAGTTGGTAAAGATCTTTCCCATTCTGTTGACTGCCATTTTTTTTTTTTTTTTGATAATGTCCTTAGCCTTACAGAATCTTTGCAATCTCATTAAATCCCATTTGAAATCTTTGATCTTAGAGCTTGAGCCATTGTAGTTTTTTTCAGAAAATTTTCTCCTCTGCCAATGTGTTCTAAGGTTTTCCCTACTTTCTCTTCTATTAGTTTCAGTGTATCTGGTTTAATGTGGAGATCTTTGATCCACTTACACTTGAGCTTTGTACAAGGAAATAAGAAAGGGTCTGTTTTCATTCTTTTTTTTTCCCAACCTTTTACTCTGAGATAGTGTCTTTCTTTGTCTGAGATGAGTTTCCTGTATGCATCAAAATGCTGTATTTTGTGTATGTATCCATTCTGATAGCCTATGTCTCTTTATTGGGGAATTGAGTCCATTTATATTAATAGATATCAAGGAATAGTCATTGCTGTTTCCTGGTATTATTGCTTTTGTAGGTTGAGTTGTGTCTGTATCTTTTTCTTGTTTTGGTTTTTTTGCTTAGGAGTTTTCTTGTTTTTACTAGGATGTAGTTCCCATCATTGTATTGGGATTTCCACCTATACTTCATTGTAGTGCTGGGTTTGTGGTCAGATATTGTGTAAATTAAATTTGTCTTGAAATATCTTCATCTCTCCATCTATGGTGATTGATACTTTTTCTGGGTGTAGCAGCTTGGGCTGACACTTGTATTCCCTTAGGGTCTGCATGATTTCTGTCCCGGCTCTTCTAGCTTACATAGTCTTTTTTTATAGATATCCGGTGTGATTCTGATTGGTTGGCCTTTATATGCTGACCTTTTTCCCTTACTGCTTTTAGTATTCTTTCTTTGCTTTGGGCACTTGGTGTTTTGAGTATTATGTGTCAGGAGGAATTTCTTTTCTGGTCCAACCTATTTGGAGTTCTGAAGGCTTCTTTTATGCTCATGGTCTTCTCATTCTTAAGGTTAGGGAAGTTTTCTTCTACAATTTTGCTGAAGATATTTACTGTGCCTCTTAGTTGATATTCTTCTCCCTCTTCTATTACTATTATTCTTAGGTTTGGTCTTCTCATTGTGTTCTGGATCTCTTGGATATATTGTGTTAGGAGCTTTTTGGTTTTTGCATTTTCTCTGGCTGTTTTGTCTATGTTTACAATGTTGTCTTTGGCCCCCGAGATTCTCTCTTCTATCTTTTGTAGTCTATTGGAAATGCTTGATTCTGTGACTCCTGATTTCTTTTTTAGGTGTTCTACCTCTAGGTTTGTCTCTTTTAGTGTTTTCTTTATTGAGTCCATTTCCATTTTAAATTCCTTCTTCCATTCTTTCACCTCTTTGGTTCTGTTTCCCTCCAGTTCTTTGAGTTCTTTGACTTTTTTTTGTTTCCTCTTTAAAAGCTTCTGATTCTTTTTGCTTTTCTTCCCATTCTTGTTTTAGGATCTCTATCATCATCATGAGTTATGATTTTAGGTCTGTGTCTTCTTTTTCTGGAATGTTTTGCATTCCGCTGTTTGCTGTGATTGGAGAGCTGGCTACTGGTATTGCCAGTTTGTCTTGGTTTCCTTGAGTTATGCTCTTTCTCTTTACTCTTGCCATCTTGTTTTCAGTGATATGTTCTTGCCTTTTCCTCTTATCTGGTCTGTGTCCCTGGATCTCCATTGGTCCAAGTTTCGGATGGTCTGAACCCTGTTCTATGCCCCAAAGCCGCCAGGTGGCAACAGAGGTCCCAATGCTGGGTTACTGGTCCCTGGGTCAGGCAGGGCAGGGGCACATTTTCCATGTGCACTCAGCAGAGATCTCCCTGTTCCCTGGCTGCTCAGATCTCCTTCTCACCAGGCCTTAACCTTTGGGAACTGCTGGTCCAGGAGGCAGATGGGCCGAGCCTTGTTCTGTGCCCCCATCCCAATACTCCTAAAGAAATAGAAGTAGTAATCAAAAGCCTCCCATTGGGGGAAAAAAAAAAAAAAATTCAGGTTCAGATAGATTCAGTGCAGAATTCTATCAGATTTTTATAGACGACCTAATAGCAATACTCCCCAAAGTATTCCACAAAATAGTGTCAGATGGAACACTAAGTAACTCTCTTTTGAGACCACAATAACCCTTGCTCCTAAACGACACAAAGACCCTAGAAAAAAAGTGTACCTCAGAACAATCTCACTTATGAACATTGATACAAAGATACTCAACAAAATATTTGCAAACCGATTCCAAAAACACATCAAAGAAGACATTGACCATGATCAAGTAGACTTTGTCCCTGGGATGAAGAGATTATTTAATATATGGAAATCCTTCAAAGTATAAACAAACTCATAGAAAAATGAACACATAGTCATATAACTAGATGCTGAGAATCCATTTGTTAAAATTCAACACCCCTTCATGTTAAAATCCGTAGGAAGAACAGGAATCCAAGGCCCATACCTAAACATAATAAAAGCAATATACAGCAAACCAACAGCCAACATTAAGCTTAACAGTGAGAACATTGCAATGATCCCACTTTAATCTGGGAATAGACAAGGTTGCCCACTCTCCCCTTACCTATACAACATAGTACTGGAAATCCTGGCTGAAGAAATTTTACAGAAAAAAAAAATCAAAATGATACAAATTGGAAAGAAAGAAGTGAAAATATCACTGTTTGCAGATGACATCATAGTATATGTAAATGACCCCAAAATGCTACTAGAGAACATCTACAGCTGATAAACAAGTTCAGTAAAGTGGCTGGAAATAAAATTGAATCAAATTATCAGCCTTCCTCCACTCAAAGAACAAACATGTGAAGAAAGAAATTAGGAAACAGATACCCTTTACAATACTGACAAACATTATGAAGTACCTTGGTGTGACTCTAACTAAGCAAGTGAAGAACCTGTATGACAAGAACTTTAAAACTCTAAAGAAGGAAATTGAGGAAGATCTCAGATAATGGAAAGATATCCCATTCTCAGGGATTGGAAGGATCAACATTATAAAAGTGGCCATTTTACCAAAAGCCATCTACAGATTCAGTGCAATCGCCATCAAAATTCCAACTCAATTCTTCATAGAGTTGGAAACAGTAATGTGCAATTTCATCTGGCGTAACAAAAGACCTAGAATAGTAAAATCCATCCTCAACAACAAAAAAACATCTGCAGGAATCAACATCCCTGACCTCAAGCTATATTACAAGACAATTGTGTTAAAAATTTTATCGTATTGGTATAGAAATAGGCATATGTGGACCAGTGGAATAGAATAGAAGATCCAGAAATGATGCCTCATATATATGGTCACTTAATTTTTTACAAAAGAGCCATATATATTTAAGGGGAAAAGGACAGCCTCTTCAACAAATGGTTTTGTTTCAACTGACATTCAGCATATAGAAGAATGAAAATAGCCCCTTTCTTATCTCTTTGTACAAAGCTCAAGTGTAATTGAATCAAAGATCTCCATATTAAACTAGGTACACTGAAATTATTAGAAGAGAAAGTAGCAATAACCTTAGAACACATAGTAACAGGGGAAATTTTTTCTGAAAAGAATACCAATGGCTCATGCTCTAAGGTCAAAGACTGACAAAATGGACTTATTGAGATTGCAAGGTTTCTTTAAGTCTAAGTACACTGTCAAGAAAACAAAATGGCAGCCTACAAATTGGAAAAAGATCTTTACCAAAACCAAATCTGATACAGGCATAATATCCAAGGTATACAAAGAACTCAGAAAGGTAGACACCAGAGAATCAAATAATCCTATTAAAAATGGGGTATAGGGCTAAATAAAAATTGCTCAATTGAAGAATATTGAATGGCTGATATGTGTCTTAGTAAGTACTAGACATCCTTAGTAATCAGGAAAATGCAAATCAAAACAACCCTGAGATTCCACCTCACACCAATCAGATTGGCTAAGAACAAAAATTCAGATGAGAGCAGATGCTGGTGAGGATGTGGAGAAAGAAGAACACTTCTCTACTGTTGGTGGGGTTGTAAACTGGTACAACCACTCTGGAAATCAGTCTGAAGATTCCTCAGAAAATTGGACATAGTACCATCTGAAGACCCAGTTATTCCACTTCTAGGCATATACCCTAGACACACTCCAAAATACAACAAAGACACATGCACCACAATGTTCATAGAAGCCCTATTTATAGTAGTCAGAATCTGTAAAGAATGCAGATGTCCTTCAGTAGATGAATGGATACAAAACTTGTGGTCTATTTACACAATGGAGTACTACTCAGCTCTCAGAAACAATGCCTTTATGAAATTTGTAAGAAAATGTTTGCATCTAGAGAATATCATCCCAAGTGAGGTAACCCAGTCACAAAAGAACAGACACAGTATGCAGTCACTGATAATTGGATACTAACCCCATAAAGCTCTGAACTTCCCAGAAACAACTCACAGACTATATGAATCCCAAGAAAAGCAAAGGCCAAAAAAAAAAAAAAAAAAAAAAAAAAAAAAAAAAAAAAAAAAAAAAAAAGACAGAAAGAAAGAAAGAAAGAAAGACAGAAAGAAAGAAAGAAAGAAAGAAAGGAAGGAAGGGAAGGAAGGAAGGAAGAAAGAAAGAAAGAAAGAAAGAAAGAAAGAAAGAAAGAAAGCCACAGTTCTTTGTAGGGAGAAAATATATAGCACACTCTCAGAGTATTGTAAACCTGGACCTCAAATCATGAATAATCCAAGAGCTAACATAATTGTCTTGTAGCAATTTTTGGTACTTACAGATCATTATGCTTAATATATACCCAACACGAAATTTGTTTCCATGTTGTATTCTGTCCTATATGTACTTCATCCTTATGGTAACTAGTAGGATTTATATGCATGCTATCAAACCTCTAAAACAATTAAGTAATGACAAAATTATTCATATAATGTTATGCCAAAATGCCTTTTAAAATCTGTAAAAGTATCCCTGTTTTTTTAAAGCAGTAAGGAATAATAATATTTAAAAAACAAAAAAAGAGGGGAAGAAAGTAGTTGCTTGTGGGATTTCATACGGATGTTCCACACATTGCTTCCCATTTATAAAGTTTTTAAAAATGTTAAATATGCCATTTAATTTATTATTTATGCTTGGTTCTTATTTGGTAGAATCAAACACCTGAAGGCATATAACACCCTCAGTAAATGTTTGGTACATGAGTGAATATATTTAGGCTGTTCTGTGCATTTCCAGCCACTATGCTTTTTTAGAATATAGAAAAAGAAAATCAATAATAGAATTTTTAAACTATCTGAGCTAAGAAACTGATGTTCAAAGATATTTCAATAAACCTCCCATGATAAACAAGATATTCTGTCATTGGGCCTTATGCCCGGACAAGAAAGCTGATTTTGTTTTTCTAGTCACATCTCTGCTTAATGTTCTATCCAGAAATATGGGAACACAATAACTGACATCATTGAGTCTTGTTTCTGATCCTGACTGACTTCCTGATTCAGATCTTGTAGATTTGAGGACAACTATTTGCCCTGATTTTTGTCAGGCATGTGAGACCTTGCTACCAGGCAGGCATAAGAAATGATAAGGTTGAATGAGATAAAATATCAGGAATCCCAGAACTGAGCATGCAGAACGGGCACTATTCTCTGTCCACCACTACCTGCTCTGGGACACAAAATCATGACACCCCAGTGAGGATCATGGCAATCACTAATATAGCACAAAATCCTCTAGTTCTCTATGATAAAGAGGTATCTAGGTATATACCCTGGACATTCAGCTTTCCTTCCTGGGCTTTCCTTCCCAGCCAAGGTATTTAATCCCTGGTTTACCCTGAGTAAGGTGTTTAATTCACATTTGCTATCAAATAAAGAATTATTTATTCTTCTCTTCATCATCTCTTCATCTCTTCATCAAAGTTCACCATGGGGAGGCCTTCTTTCTGCCAATCTCTCTGGACTCTTGGCTCTTACTCTAAATCAGAGTGAGATCTACCCCTGTCCAGTGTTTCAAGTTCCCCTTTTTTTTCTGGCAAATAGATATACTTCAAGAAAGCACAGACCTGGGACCCCTGTTGATGATTGACAAGGATATGTGCATGTGGTAGTCCCTAGGTGCACAGGAGACTGGGAGTCACAACATTTATCCCAGGCCTTGTTGTTTTCCCTTACGGGAAAACAGATCATAGACTGCACGTGACTGATTTTGCCCTGCTTTTTTCCTGAGGTAGGCAAGGATAACCTTTGGGTACCCCAGGGAAGAAGTGTGGCTCAGAGCAGAAATTACTTAATAAAGGATGATGATATTTTAGTTTCTGTTTTTAGTTTTGTTTTGACACTGGGTCTTACTGTGTAACCCTTGCTTCCCTGTTAGATCAGGCTTAGAACTCACAATTATCTACCTATTTTTGCCTCAAATGTGCAGGGATTAAGTGCATACCCCACCATGTCTAGCTGTATTTTACTTTTAACACTTTTGCCTTCCTCTGTACATGTGAAAATGATAATTATTATTCTAAGGAATCTTGGGACTAAATGAAAGCTGTAGCTTCAGAATGATTGTATTAAGCCATAGCCTTTATCAAGCCTCACAAACAAGGACTTTGCTATGAGATATTGTCAAGAGAGAAAATATTGACAGGGCATGGTGGGATCTCTGTTTCTTTTAGCACACATGTTTTTGGAATCATCACTGTGCACTCTGACAGCACCAGCATCTCAATTGTATAGTTGGCACTGTGCACAACAATACATTCTCTATTTAAAGGTGAAAGAAAGTAATAGGCCATCCATGTGTCTCAGTAGTGATAAAATTAAGCTTCATTTTCTCCGAGAAGATGCTAAGCACAGATTTTAAATGGACTCATTCTTCCCAGATACAATGTGAATTATTAAAACAGCAAAGTAGATATTTACATCAATGCTGTACATACAGCAGTGAGTATAGACCTATTTCAAAAACAGTACTATAGGTTCAAATACCTTTCAGTGCTTTCAGATGATGTTAGTAAGTAACATTGTGTCTAGTCCCATTCTTGTGTTTATATTAGGAAAACAAATCAGGACTAGAATTTCCATACAGAATTCAATGAATATTTTTAGGGATTTAAAAATATGTTCTCACATTTTCCTCCCATGAAAAACAATTCAATGCCACCAAAAAGAAATGGAAAGTTTATATCCACACATTTGCTTCATTGATCACTGAGGTGTGCAGCGAAAATGCGGTGAGTCTTGTAAAACTACATACGTGCAGCAATATCTTTGATGAAAGTTACCCTCTACTCTCTCTACCATCAGAGTACTAGACAATAACTTTCTGCAAAGGATGCCCATCTTATTACCTTGTGTGTGAATATTTTAATACATGTATAGAGGAGATATTTGATACCCATCTTTCCATAATATGTGACTATGAAAGAGAGAGAGCTCAAGAGAGTAGAAGAGCAAGCATGAGTCCATCTCTGCCAGGTCACACGTGTGGGTTGTGAAAGTTACTTCTCTCCTTCCACTGCATGAATCCCAGGAGTGGGCATGTGGAAGAGCTCAGATTGTTTATTTTCCTCTCTGTACCATATGCCTAACATATTTCCTTATTCCAGTGATACATATTCAGGTGAATTTCAGTGCTTTATTGCCAAAAATTTAATATATATACATACCTATTTCTGGCAGAGAGATTCATATTACTAGGTCTGCTTAATATCACACTGTGTCTCAATGTGAACCCAATATCATCACATGATGATAGTATACAAAACTGTCAATTTTTTTCAAACCTGATTAGTGAGTAAATGGATAACTTTGCTTCATTTTACAATATCTGCTGAGCATAAATTGAATTCCAAGCTTTGTATTTATAAACTAATGAATTTTCTGCATGATATGGAAAAGAAAAGAGGAATATTGCAGCATGCATGTGAAGGGCAGAGGAAAACATGAACAAATATTTGTTTTCTTCTTATTTTCATTACAGGCTCATGGTGGTTCTACTGGATGTGGCCTTGTTATAGGAATTGTGTCACTGGTGTGGGTCTTTGTGGTTATAGAAGCCCAAACCAGGCCCAGAGTTCTCTCTTTTCCTGCTGCTAGCACATCCAGTTGTGAAAGTCTAAAGGCCCTTCTCCATTACCGTGTCTACCTGTGTACCACTATGCTTCAGAACATGATCATAATGAACTAACCCTGTAAACTGTAATCCAGCTACAATGAAATATTTTTTAAGACTTGCTATGGTCATGATACCCCTCCCAAGCAATAAAACCCTAACTAGGTGACATCTACTGTGTGGATCCATGATTATCAGGCTTGGCAACAGGTACATTTATGCATTGAGTTATCCCCATGGCCTAGATTTCAGTTTCTATTCCTAGCTCCCTTTTTTTTCACCTAGGACTGCATATAAATTTCACCAAATATTTCTAGTTCTAACATAGAGAAATAGATTGAACCCAGCTGATGAAGCCTGTTGAGGGTTAATGTAAAAATCTAGAAAAGGTTTATCTGATACTGTCATTCTTGCCCCACACCAGTCATATTATTTTACTATTTTACATCTATTCTTTTGTTTCTTTGGATCTTTCGTTCATATTTTCTTTGGGATCATTTTTCTTTTCTTTCATCGACTTCTAATAGGTAAATCTCTATATCATGTTCCCCATGTTATAAAAGTATTATAGGCTTTTCTAATATGTCACTAGATTTAAATTTGATAGATTTCCTACATGGGAGCTTTTAATGTTCATATAGTTAAATGCATCATTTTCTTTTATGGCTTCTGAATATTAACTAACAGAGTTCTAATACACTTTTTAATGTACATATACAAAACATTTCATCTTAATAATGTTATCTACTTCTTGTGCTACAAAATGAATGTTCATTTATTTAAATAGGTAGTCATATACTGGATAATCTAACTCTTACTAAACTTAAAAGCCACAATATCACATAAAAATTTAACCTTTAGGCCTTTGAGACTTGGTTCACTAGTTACAAATATGCATGACATTTATTATAGAAGAACTGAGTTTCTTTTCCAAAACCCACATCAGCTGGCTCAATATTACTTCAAGTTCCAGGGAATATAACCCTCTCTTCTAGTCTCAAAATAGTACTATAAACTCACTGAAGCACATAGTACATATAAACAAAAATGAGACATTTTTCATTTAGGTTCTAGTAGGAAGATGTCAAAATGAGAAAGAAATGGATTAACACAAAAATAGTCATCACTGGACATATAGATTTTGACAAGCCTATCATAACTGGCTATCTGATATAAAATATGGAAGAACTGATAAATTAAACTTTAAGAAGTTTAAACTGAGCATGCTAAGATGAGAAAGGACTCTTTCAAATGTGGACAAACTATAAGCTAAGCATGAATGTACTATCACTATTAACATGTTCTATGACCAGGAAATACCATGTGACTATCTTTGATACATTAGGACACAAAGCCCTTATTTAAAAACATGATAACAGGCAAATCTCAGTCTGAGTATACTGTTCTGGTTATTGTTGCTAGTGTGGGTGAATTTGAATTTTTACTGATATTTTCTTTTTTTTTTTTTTTTTTTTTTCCGGCATTACCCCATGAAAGACAGTGTAGTTTCATTTTATTTTATTTGAATTTCATAAGAAATGTATTAATTCCACTATACATCTAAATCTTACAACAAGCATTCTTAACCACTATTTTTTTTTTGGCTGATAAACCATTACGACTTCAGATATAAGTTGTTTATATTTATAAACTAGTTGAACATGGCACTATTTACCAAAAACATACATTCTTCAATCTGAAACTACACTGCTGAGAAAACAAAATGCACAAAGAATAGATACCCTTGACTACATATCCAAGACAAATTTACCTATCCTTTTTTTTAAACAAATTTATTTTACAAAACAAAGATAAATGTACAGATTTTAAACATTTTTTTGCTAAAAATTACACATTTTTGTCAGTACTTATTTTTCAGATTTTAACATAATTTTTACATAAAAATATATGAATATATTTTTTAGTCAGTACTTGATTTTTTCAAGGTTTGATAGTATGCCTTGAAAACTTAATAGTTACAATGAGCATAAAGTACATGTAAAATAAAGTGTAACAAGGAAATAGTTAAAGTTTTCTTGTTTTGTAAATATTTTGTTTTGTTTTGTATTGATTTCTTTATTTTTTGGACTTCATACAGTCTGTGAGATGATTCTGGGAAAGTGCAAGCCTCTGGGGTTAGCATCCCACTATCAGTGACTGCACATTATGTCTGTTCTTTTGTGACTGGGTTATCTCACTCAGGATGATATTCTCTAGATGCAGCCATTTTCTTAAGAATTTGGTTAAGTCATTGTTTCTGGTGGCTGAGTAGTATTCCATTGTGTATATGTACCACAATTTTTGTATCCATTCATCTTCTGAAGGACATCTGGGTTCCTTCCAGCTTCTGGCTATTATAAATAGAGCCGCTATGAACATTGTGGTGCATATATCTTTGTTGTTTATTAAAGTGTTTCTGGGGTATATGCCCAGCAGTGGAATAGCTGGGTCTTCAGGTAGTACTATATCCAATTTTCTGAGGTATCGCCAGACTGATTTCCAGAGTGGTTGTATTAGCTTGCAACCCCACCAACAGTGGAGAAGTGTTCCTCTTTCTCCGCAGCCTCGCCAGCATCTGCTGTCATCTGAGATTTGGATCTTGGCCAATCTGACTGGTGTGAGGTGGAATCTCAGGGTTGTTTTGATTTGCATTTCCCTGATGGATAAGGATGTTTAGCACTTCCTCAGATGTTTCTCGGCCATTCGGTGTTCCTCAACTGAAAATGTTTTGTTTAGCTCTGTACCCCATTTTTTAATAGGGTTATTTGATTCTCTGGTGTCTAGCTTTTTGAGTTCCTTGTATAACTTGGATATTAGGCCTGTATCTGATGTGGTGTTGGTAAAGATCTTTTCCCATTCTGTTGGTTGCCTTTTTGTTTTCTTGAAGATGTCTTTAGCCTTACAGAAACTTTGCGATCTCAAGTCCCATTTGTTAATCTTTGACCTTAGAGCTTGAGCTATTGGTGTTTTGTTCAGAAAATTTTCTCCTGTACTTTTGTGTTCTAAGTTTTTCCCTACTTTCTCATTTAATAGTTTCAGTGTATCTGGTTTAATGTGAAGATCTTTGATCCACTTGCACTTGATCTTTGTACAAGGAGATAAGAGAGGGTGTATTTTCATTCTTTTGCATGCTGAGTGCCAGTTGGACCAGCACCATTTGTTGAATAGGCTGTCCTTTTTCCATTGAATGTTTACTGCTCCTTTTTCAAAAATCAGGTGACCTTATACATAAGGGCTCATTTCTGGATCTTCTATTCTATTCCATTGATCCACATGCATATTTCTGTATCAGTACCATGCAGTTTTCCGCACAATTGCCTTGTAATATAGCTTGAGGAAAGGGATAGTGATTCCCGCAGATGTTTTTTTGTTGTTGAGGATGGATTTCGCTATTCTAGGTCTTTTGTTATTCCATATGAAATTGCACATTGATTTTTACAATTCCATGAAGAACTGGGTTGGAATTTTGATGGGGATTGCATTGAATCTGTAGATAGCTTTTGGTAGGATGGCCATTTTTAAAATGTTGATTTTTTCCAATCCATGAGCATGGTAGATCTTTCCATTTTCTGAGATCCTCCTCAATTTCTTTCTTTAGAGGTTTGAAGTTCTTATCATATAGGTCCTTCACTTGCTTAGTTAGAGTCACACCAAGGTATTTCATAGTTTTTGTGATGATTGTAAAGGGTACCTTTTCCCTAATTTCTTTCTCCACATGTTTGTCCTTTGGGTATAGGAAGGCTACTGATTTGTTTGAGTCAGTTTTGTATCCAGCCACTTCGCTGAACTTTTTATCAGCTGTAGGAGTTCTCTGGTGGAATTTTTGGGGTGACTCAAGTACACTATGATGTCATCAGCAAAGAGTGATGTTTTTATCTCTTTTTTTTTTCGATTTGTATTGACTTGATTTTTTTTTTTTTTTTTTTTTTTTTTTTTTTTTTTTTTTTTTTTTTTGCTGTCTAATTGCTCCAGCCAGGACTTCCAGTACTATGTTGAATAGGTAGGGGGAGAGTGGGCAGCTTTGTCTAGTCCCTGATTTTAGTGGGATTGCTTCAAGTTTCCCGCCATTAAGTTTGTGTTGGCTGTTGGTTTGCTGTATATTGCTTTTATTATGTTTAATATGGAACTTGGATTCTTGTTCTTTCCAGGACTTTTAACATGAAGGGGTGTTGGATTTTGTCAAATGCTTTCTCAGCATCTAGTGAGATGACCATGTGATTTTGATCTTTGAGTTTGTTTATATGATAGATTACGGTGATGTATTTCCTTATATTAAACCATCCCTGCATCCCAGGGATGAAGCCTACTTGGTTATGATGAATGATCATTTTAATATGTTCTTGAATTCGGTTTGCAAAAATTTTGTTGAGTATTTTTGCATCAATGTTCACAAGTAAGATTGGTCTGAAGTTCTCTTTCCTTGTAGGGTCTTTGTCTGGTTAAGGTACGAGGGTTATTGTAGCCTCAAAAAATGAGTTGGGTAATATTCCATCTGATTCTATCTTTTGGAATAGTTTGGAGAGTATTGGTGTTATATCGCAATAAATGTCTGATAAAATTCTAGAGTGAACCTGTCTGGACCTGGGCTTTTTTTTGGTAGGGATGCTTTTGATGATTTATTCTATTTCTTTAGGTGTTATACGGTTATTTAGATGGTTTACTTGGTCCTGGTTTAATTTTGGGATCTTGTCTAGGAATTTGTCCATTTCCTCCAGCTTTTCCACTTTTTGGAGTATAAGTTTTTGTAGTAGGATCTGATGATTTCTTGAATTTCCTCAGTTTCAGTTGTTATGTTGCCACTTTCCTTTCTGATTTTGTTAACTTGGATACTCTCCCTTTGCCCTCTAGTTAGTCTTGCTAGGGTTATATCAATTTGTTGATTTTCTCAAAGAACCAACTCTTGGTTTTGTTGATTTTTTCAATGGTTCTTTTTGTTTCTATTTGGTCTATTTCTGCCCTAATTTTGATTATTTCTTGCCCTCTACTATTTTTGGGTATATTTGCTTCTTTTGTTCTAGGGCTTTTAGCTGTGCTGTCAGGTTGCTGATGTGAGCTCTCTCCAGTTTCTTTTTGGAGGCACTTAGGGCTATGAGTTTTCTTCTCAATACTGCTTTCATTGCATCCCATAGGTTTGGGTATGTTGTGTTTTCGTTTTTGTTGAATTCTAGAAAATCCTTAATTTCTTTCTTTATTTCTTCTTTGACCCTGCTATCCTTTAACAGAGCATTGTTTAGTTTCCATGTGTATGTGAAGTTTTTGTTGTTTTTGTTGTTGTTAAAGACCAGTCAAAGACCATGGTGATCTAAGAGGATGCATGGGAGTATTTCAATCTTCTTATATCGATGGAGGCTCATTCCGTGTTCAGTTATGTGGTCAAATTTCGAGAAAGCATCATGGGGTAGTGAGAAGAAGGTGTATTCTTTTACTTTAGGATAATATGTTCTGTATATATCTATTAATTGTAGTTGGTTTAAAGTCTCTGCTAGTTTCAGTGTCCTTGTTCAGTTTCTGTTTCCATGATCTGTCCATTGGTGAGAGTGGGGCATTAAAGTCTCCCACTATTATTGTGTGGGGTGAGATGTATTTTTTGTGTTTTAGTAGGGTTTCTTTTATGAATGTGGGTGCTTTTTTATTTGGAGCATATATGTTAAGGATTGAGAGTTCCTCCTGACAGATTTCTCCAGTAATGAGTAAAAAGTGTCCTTCCTTATCTTTTTTGATAACTTTTGGTTGGAAATTTACTTTATTCAATATTAGAATAGCCACTCCAGCTTGCTTCTTGGAGCTGTTTGCTTGGAAGTTTTTTTTTCCCATCCTTTCACTCTGAGATAGTGTCTGTCTCTGTCTCTGAGATGAGTTTCCTGTATGCAGCAAAAGGCTGGATTTTGTTTATGTAACCAGTCTGATGGTCTATGTCTCTATTAGGGAGTTGAGACCATTTATGTTAATAGATATCAAACAATAGTTGTTTCTGTTTCCTGCCATTATTGCTCTTTTGGGTTGAGTTGAGTCTGTGTTTTTTTCTTCTTTTAGTTGTCTTGTTTAGGAGTTTTCTTGTTTTTACTAGGCTGTATTTTCTCTCATTGTATTGGTTTTTCCACCTATAATTCGTTGTAGTGCTGGGTTTGTGGTCAGATATTGTGTGAATTTTGATTTGTCTTGAAATATCTTCATCTCTCCATCGATGGTGATTGATAGTTTTGCTGGGTATAGCAGCTTGGGCTGGCCCTTGTGCTCTCTTAAAGAGTGCATGATGTCTGTCCCGGCTCTTCTAGCTTTCATAGCCTCTGTTGAGTAATCGGGTGTGAGTCCGATTGGTCTTTCTTTATATGTTAACTGACCTTTTTCCCTTATTGCTTCTAGTATTCTTTTTTACTTTGGGCACTTGATGTTTTTACTATTATGTGTCGGGATGTATTTCTTTTCTGGTACAACCTATTTGGAGTTCTGAAGGCTTCTTTTATGCTCGTGGTCATCTCATTTTTGAGGGTAGGGAAGTTTTCTTCTATGATTTTGTTGAAGATATTTACTGTGCCTCTTAGTTGATACTCTTCTCCCTCTTCTATTCCTATTATCCTTATGTTCGGTCTTCTCATTGTGTCTTGGATTTCCTGGACATTTTGGGTTAGAAGCTTTTTGTTTTTTGCATCTTCTCTGGCTGTTTTATCTATGTTTGCAATGTTGTCTTCTTCCCCCGATATTCTTTCTTTGATCCCTTGTAATCTATTGGAAATGTTTGCTTCTGTGATTCCTGTTTTCTTTTTTGGTGTTCTGACTCTAGGGTTATCTCTTTTAGTTTTTTCTTTATTGTGTCAATTTCTGTTTTAATTTCCATCTTCCATTCCTTTATTTCTTTGGTTCTGTTTTCCTCTAGTTCTTTGAGTTCTTTGAGTGTTTTTCTTGTTTCTTCTCTAAAAGCTTCTGAATCTTTTTTGCCTTTCCTCCCTATCTTGTTTAAGTATATCTATCAGCATCTCGAGATATGATTTCAGGTCTGTGTCTTCTTTTTCTCGAGTGTTTGGAATTCTGATGTTTGCTGTTATGGGAGAGCTGGGTTCTGGTGTTCCTAGAATGTCTTGGTTTCCTTGGGATATACTCTTTCTCTTTCCTCTTGCCATTTTGTTGTCAGTGATATGTTCTTGCCTTTCCCTTGTATCTGGTCTGTGTCACTGGATCTCCACTGGTCCAGGTGTCAGATGGGCCGAACGCTGTTCTATGCCTCAGAGTCATCGGGTAAGAACAGACGTTCCAACGTTCTGTTTCTGGTCACTGGATCAGGCACAGTTGTTCAGCCTTTACGAGCTGCCGTTCAGGGTAGCAGATGGGCTTGGCTCTGCTCTGCCTTGTGAAGTTGCCTCTAGTTGGAAACAGAAGTTCTAATTTTCTGTTCCCTGTCGCTGGATCGGGCAAGGCAGGGCAGGGCAAGGCAGGGGGTGCACATTCCATGTGCACTCCACAGAGATCTCTCTGCTTCCCTGTAGCTTAGGTCTCCCAGTCACCAGTTGTTCAGCCTTTAGGAGCTGCCGGTCCAGGTAGCAGATGGGCCGGGCTCTGCTCTGCATCCTGAAGTCGCCTCCGGGTGGAAACAGAAGTTCTAATTTTCTGTTCCCAGTCGCTGGATCAGGCAAGGCAGGGCTGGGCAAGGCAGGGGGAGCACTTTCTGTGTGCACTCTGCAGAGATCTCTCTGCTCCCCGGCAGCCTAGGTCTTCCACCCACCGGTTTCCCAGACTCTACAAGCTTCCATTCCGGGTGGCAGATGGGCCAGGCTCTGCTCTGCATCCTGAAGTCGCCTCCGGGTGGAAACAGAAGTTCTAATTTTCTGTTCCCAATCGCTGGATCTGGCAAAGCAGGGCAGGGCAAGGCAGGGGGTGCACTTTCCGTGTGCACTCCGCAGAGATCTCTCTGCTCCCCTGCAGCCAAGTCTCCCACTCACCAGTTGTTCAGCCTTCATGAGTTGCCGTTCCGGGTAGCAGATGGGCCAGGCTCCACTCTGCATCCTGAAGTCACCTCCGGGTGGAAACAGAAGTTCTAATTTTCTGTTCCCTGTCGCTGGATCAGGCAAGGCAGGGCAGGGCAAGGCAAGGGGTGCACTTTCCGTGTGCACTCCACAGAGATTTCTCTGCTCTCTGGTAGCCCACGTCTCCCACCCACCAGTTGCTCAGCCTCTATGAGCCACCGTTCCAGGTGGCAGATGGGCCAGGCTCTACTCTATGTCTTCCTGATATTTGCACGAATGGGCAGACCCTTGAACATTCCAGAAGGCTTGCAACTTGATTAAAAAGACAACTAATTATTAGCATCAATAAAATATTTTAAGAAAGTCAACGTTACATTCTGAAAATTCACAAATAAATTGTTAAGGAAGTCAGCATACACATTAAAAAAATCAGCTATTTCTTCCTGGCCCTCTCTGCAAGAACAGACTGCTAGCTAGTCTGCCCCTTGGAGAGGCTATATCCTCAGGCATAGCAGAGGGTAGCTGCACCCAGAGCTTTTGATACCATATCCTGAGGCTTCCCAGGAGATCTGGTGTACCCAGGACATTTGACACCACAGTTGCAGTCATCTCAGAAAATCCATTGTACCCAGGATGCCACAGCTTGAAGGGCTCCCAGGAGATTCTCGGTACACAGGGCACCTGGGAAACATACCACACAGTCTGAAGACCTTTGGAAGCTCTGTGGCATACAGGGCAACTGACACAAAACACTGAAAGCCTCTTTGAAGTTTGGCTGCAAACAGGGAAACAGAAACTACAGTCAATAGTCCCCACTGGAGAACAGTTTAACACAAAACAACAGTTAGACTGCTCCTCTGATAACTCAACAGTTGGAAGCCATCCCAGGAGATCTCCTGGAGCCAGGTCAACAAATAAGCAGCTTCTCTGCACCTCTAAAGATTTTCCAGTAGGGATAATTTAGGAGAGATCTGCTACAGGCAGTGCAGTTGACTCATCAGGAGGCCTGTAGCAACCTGGGGACAAATGAGGCAGATACCAGACAGAATCATCCAGTCCAGTAAACACCAGGAATAACCAGATGGCAAGAGCCAAATGCAAGGCCATATGCAACAGAAGCCAATATACATGACCGTCATCAGATGCTAGCTCTTTCACCCCAGCAATCCCTGAATATATCAATACACCTGAAAATCAGGAAGCTGAACTAAAATCTCATCTCATGAAGATAATAGAGTTTTTTTCAAAAGTATATAAATAACTATAAGAAATACAGTTAAATAGCTAAAGGAATTGAATAAGATTGTACAAGACATAAAAGTCTAATAAAGAAGGCACAAATGGATAGAAACCTGGAAATTGAAAACATAAGAAAAAGATCAGGACTTACAGATGTAAGTATCACCAACAGAATACAAGAGATAAAGAGAGAATCTCAGGTGTAGAAGATGTCTTAGAGAAGACTGACATAATTTTCAAGGAAAATTCAAAACATAAAAAAAAAAATCTTAATACAAAATTCCCAGGGAATTCAGGACACAATGAAAAGACCAAATCTAAGGATAACTGGAATAGAGAAGAATGAAGATTCACAGATGAAAGAACCTAAAATTATCTTCAACAAAATTATAGACAAAAATTTCCCCAACCTAAAGAGATGAAAATAAATGTACATAAAGGCTATAAAACACCAAACAAATGTAACCAGAAAACAAAATACTCTTATCACATAAGAATCAAAACACTAAACCCACAAAGCAAAAAATATTAGAAGCTACAAGGGAAAAGGACCAAGTAACATACAAAGGTGAAACTATAGTAATTACTCTAGAATTCTCAACAGAGACTATGAAAGCCAGAAGAGCCTGGTCAGAGGTCATGCAGACTTTAAGAGAACACAAATGCCAGCCCAGGTTACTATACCCAGCAAAAATCTCAATCAAAATAGATGGAGAAAACAAAATATTCCAGGATAAAACCAAATTGAAACAGTGTCTATATACAAATCCAGCCCTTCAAAAGATCCTAGAATAAAAATAACAGTACAAGCAGGGTACTTACAACAAAGAAAAGATAAGATAATAAGCATCACCAAAAAAAAAAAGCTAAAAGGAGAGAAGTACAAGCACATAAAACCACTTACAAACACAAATATAACAAGAACCAACAGTCATTTGTCTTTAATATCTATCAATACTAATGTACTCAATGCACCAATCAATAGACAAGTTACATAAAGTTATACTTCACAAAATTTGAAAATTTGGAGGAAATGGATGAATTTTTACACAGATACAAGATCCTAAATTAAAAGCAGGCCCAAGTAAACCATCGAAATAACCCTATAACACCTAAAGAAATAGGAGAATTCAAAAAAAGCCTCCAACCAAAAAAAGCCAGATTCTGACAGGTTCAATGAAGAATTTTGTCAGACATTTATTGTGGATATAACACCAATACTCTCCAAACTATTCCAAAAGATAGAATCAGATGGAATACTACCTAACTCATTTTTTGTGGCAACAATAACCCTCAAACCTAAACCACAAAAAGACCCTACAAGAAAAGAGAACTTCAGAACAATCTCACTTATGAACATAGGTGCAAAAATACTCAACAAAATCCTTGGAAACCGAATCCAAGAACACATCAAAACGATCCCAAGGATTCATCCCTGGGATGCAGGGATGGTTTAATATAAGGCAATTCATCAATAAATCCACCATATAAACGAGTTCAAAAAAAAAATCACATGGTCATCTCACTAGATGCTGAGAAAGCATTTGAGAAAATTCAACACCCCTTCATGTTAAAAGTCCTGGAAAGAACAGGAATCCAAGGTCCATACTTAAACATAATAAAAGCAATATACAGCAAAACAACAGCCAACATCAAACTTAATGGTGGGAAACATGAAACAATCCCACTAAATTCAGGGACTCTACAAGGCTGCTCACTCTCCCTCTTCCTATTCAACATAGTACTGGAAAACCTGGCTGGAGCTATTAGACAGCAAAAGGAGATCAAGGGGAAACAAATCAGAAAGGAAGAGATAAAAACATCACTCTTTGCCGATGACATGATAGTGTACTTAAGTGACCCCAAAAATTCCACCAGAGAACTTCTACAGCTCATAAACAAGTTCAGCAAAGTGGCTGGATACAAAATTGACTCAAACAAATCAGTAGCCTTCTTATACTCAAAGGACAAACATGTGGAGAAAGAAATTAGGGAAAAGGTACCCTTCACAATCATCACAAAAACTATGAAATACCTCGGTGTGACTCTAACTTAGCAAGTGATGGACCTGTATGACAAGAACTTTAAACCTCTAAAGAAGGAAATTGAGGAGGATCTCAGAAAATGGAAAGATCTCCCATGCTCATGGATTGGAAAGATCAACATTTTAAAAATGGCCATCCTACCAAAAGCAATCTACAGATTCAATGCAATCCCCATCAAAATTCCAACCCAGTTCTTCACAGAATTGGAAAGATCAATGTGCAATTTCATATGGAATAACAAAAGACCTAGAATAGCAAAATCCATCCTCAACAACAAGAAAACATCTGTGGAAATCACTATCCCTGACCTCAAGATATATTACAAGGCCATTGTGCTGAAAACTGCATGGTACTGTTACAGAAATAGGCATGTGGAAAAAATGGAATAGAATGGAAGATCCAAAAATGAGCCCTCATGTATATGGTCACCTGATTTTTGAGAAAGGAGCTGTAAACATTCAATAGAAAAAGGACAGATTATTCAACAAATGGTGATAGTCCATCTGGCACTCAGCATGCTAAAGAATTTAAATAGACCTTTTCTTATCTCCTTGTACAAAGTACAAGTGTAAGTGGATCAAAGATCTCCACATTAAACTAGATACACTGAAACAAATAGATGAGAAATTAGGGAAAAACTTAGAACACATAGGCACAGGAGAAAATTTTCTGAACAAAACACCAATGGCTCAAGCTCTAAGGTCAAAGATTAACAAATGGGACTTAATGAGATTGCAAAGTTTCTGTAAGGCTAAGGACATTGTCAAGAAAACAAAACCGCAACCAACAGAATGGGAGAAGATATTTACCAACTTCACATCAGATAGAGGCCTAATATCCAAGGTATACAAAGAACTCAAGACACCAGAGAATCAAATAACCCTATTAAAAATGTGGTAGAGAGCTAAACAAAATGTTCTCAGTTGAGGAATATCGAATGGCTGAGAAATATCTGAGGAAGTGCTAGAAATCTTTATCCATCAGGGAAATGCAAATCAAAACAACCCTGAGATTTCACCTCATACCAGTCAGATTGGCCAATATCCAAACTCAGATGACAACAGGTGCTGGTGAGGTTGTGGAGAAAGAGGAACACTTCTCCACTGTTGGTGGGGCTGCAAACTAATACAACCCCTCTGGAAATCAGTCTGGCGATACCTCAGAAAATTGGACATAGTACTACCTGAAGATCCAGCTATTCCACTTCTGGGCATATACCCCAGAGACACTTTAATACACAACAAAGATATATGCACCACCATGTTCATAGCAACCCTATTTATAATAGCCAGAAGCTGGAAAGAACTCAGATGTCCTTCAGAAGATGAATGGATACAAAAATTGTGGTACACAATGAAATACTACTCAGCCACCAGAAACAATGACTTAACCAAATTCTTAAGAAAATGGCTGCATCTAGAGAATATCACCCTGATTGAGATTACCCAGTCACAAAAGAACAGACATAATATGCAGTCACTGATAGTGGGATGCTAACCCCAGAGGCTCGCACTGCCCCAGAAACAACTCACAGACTGTATGATGTCCAAGAAAAAAAAGAAAACAAAACAAAAAAAATAGTCATGCTCAATCCTTACCCACCAAGAACACATTGACAAATTCCAGGTTGTACTCTGTATTACATGTCTGCTCATTGTAAAAAAAAAAAAAAAAATCTTTACACACCAAGAAAACTTTGAGTATTTCCAGGTTGCATCTTGTTTTACATGTACTTCATGCTCATTGTTACTGGTGGGATCTTTATCACACTATCAAACCTTTAAAAAAAAAAATGACAAACAAGTGCTAACAAAAACCTATTGTATAATTTTATGTAAAAATGCTTAAAATTTGTACATTTATCTTTGTTTTGTAAAATAAAGTTGTTAAAAAATAGGTTTATATTCAAAAATTCTAAAAAAAATTTTCAAAGTTATCTGGTATTTGACATTTTTTTCTTTTCATAAAATTTTATAGAAACATATTTAGATGAGAGTAATCACACTTCTCTTTCTTGTTTTGGTGCTTACAGTTTATTTCATAAATAGAAACATGTTTTCTAACATGAGATTAGAAAGACAAACATACAAATCAAATTCCTACCATTTTTAAACACATCTTTGTTATATTTTGAATCCTGATTTAAATTATGTCATTGTCCTTTAGCGCTCTTTTATTGACAGATCATAGGTAAACTCATGTGTAGAGCTCCTTGCTGTTTGTTATGGTTTTCCTGTCCAGATGCTCAATAAATATTTATTCAATAAAAATAAATTGCAAACACAAAAAAAACACACTTAAGCTAACCAACTGAATACATAAACAATATCCTGCATTTTACCGCATATATAAAATGTACCTTAATAACTAAAATGGACATTGTCTCAGAGTAAAAGGAAGTTAAAATGTCTTCCAACCAAATGTTCCCAAAAAACAAACTAGAGTTGCCATTCTATTGTACAATAAAATAAACTTGCAACCAATAACTATTAAGTGTGATGAGGAAGAACACTTCATATTCATTAAAGGGAAAATCCACCAAGAAAAATTCTCAATTCTGAATATCTCTTCCTAAATTCAAGGGTACCCACATTCATGAATAACTAACACATAAAAATATTTCTAAAGCTCAAAACACACATTGAAGTCCACACAATAATAGTGGATGACTTTAACACACTCTTACCAATGGACATGTCATTTAAACATAATTATACAGAGACATTTTGAAGCTAATAGAGGTTATGAACCAATTGTGTATCTACAGTACATTTCATCCTAAAACAAAACAAACAAAAAAATATTCTTCTCAGGACTTCATGATACCTTCTCTAAAACTGACCTTATAATTAATCACAAAACAACCTCCAACTGATACAAAAATATCAAAATAATTCATACATCCTACCAGATCATCATGGCTTAAGGCTTGTCTTCAATAACAGCAAAAAAACAACAGAAAGCCCATATACACTTGGAAAATGAACAATTCTCTACTCAATGATAAGTTGGTAAGGGAAGAAATAAGAAAAGAAAAGAAAAAGAAAGAAAGAAAGAAAGAAAAAAAGAAAGAAAGAAAAAAGAAAGAAAGAAAGAAACAAAGAAAAAAAAGAAAGAAAGAAAGAAAGAAAGAAAGAAACAAACAAACAAAGAAAGGAAGAAAGAAAGAAAGAAAGAAAGAAGTTAAAGACTTACTGGACTTCAATGAAAATATTGACACACCATACTCAAATTTATGGAATACAATGAAAGCAGTGCTACAAGCATGAAGTGTCCTGGTAAAGAAACTGGAGAGATCTTCAACTGGCAACTTAAGAGTACACCTGAGAACTCTAGAATAAAAAGTAGAAAATAGACCCAAAGTGTACAGAAGGCAGGAAATAGACAAACTTACAATTGAAATCAAACAAATAGAAACAAAGAAAACAGTACGAAGAATCAACAGAGCCAAAAGCTGATTCTTTGAGGGAATCAACAAGATAGATCAACCTCTATCCAGACAAACTAAAGGGCCCAGAGGCAGTATCCAAATTTACAAAATCAGAAATGAAAAGGGATACATAACAACTGAAACTGAGAAAATGTAAAAAATCATCAGATTATACTACAAAATCCTATAATCAACAAAACTAAAAAAATCTAGATAAAATTATTTTTCTATACGTATATCACATACCAAAGTTAAATCAAAAAAAGGTAAACTATCTAAACAGGCCCCTATTCCACGATAAAATAGAAGAAGACATGAAAAACACCAAACCAAGAAAAAAAAATGCCAAAGACAAGATGGATTTAGTTCAGAATTTTAGCAGACTTTCAAACAAGATCTGATACTAATATTTCTCAAACTATTCCGTAAAATAAAAATGAAAGGAAAACTACCTAATTTATTCTATGAAACTAAAATCATTCTTACTCTGATAGCTAAACCACACCAGGACCCAAAATAAAAGAAAACTCTAGACTAATCTTAATTATGAATATAGATTAAAAATATGCAATAAAATTCTTGCTAACCAAATCAAAGAACACATCAAAACCATCATTCACTATGATCAAGTAGGCTTTATCCCAAGAATCCAAGGCTGGTTATATATAAAAATTTATTAATATAATACACTGCATATTAAAACCAAAAAAATTGCATAATAATCTTCTTAGATGTAGGGAAAAATTACAAAGTGCACACACTTCATGTTAAAGATTGGAGAGATAAGGAATTCAAGGCCCTTTCCTAAACTTAATAAAAGCAATTTAAACCACTCCAGTAAAAACCAAATTCCTGAGCAGACCTTGGGTGCTGTTGCTGCATCCAATCCCACAACACCCAAATGAAGCATGTCACCCAGGTTCTCTAGCACACCCAGGACTACAGAAATGCTTGTATACTAAGAGGCCCAGTATTTCAAAGGCAGGTTGGCACCCGGGGCTCTGACACACTCAGGATCCTGGAATCCTAGGATCCCAGAAACACGGGATTACAGAGACATGTGGACTCTGATGAGTTCTGACACAATTGTGATCTCAAGAAGGACAGGTTCCAGTCAAAGATAGCTAGGACAGGCAGCACTAAAGACAATCAGATGGAGAGAGGCAAGCAAAAGAACATAAGCAACAGAAACATGGGTACTTGACACCATCAGAACCCACTTCTCCCACTACATCTAGTCCTGGATATCCCATCACACCTGAAAAGAAAGATTCATATTTTAAATCATATCTCATAATGATGATAGAGGGCTTGAGAAAGAACATGAATAACTCCTGTAAGGAAATACAGGACAACACTACCAAATTGGAAAATAAATTGTACAAATGATCCAGGATATAAAAAATGAAAAAAAAATACAATAAATCACAAAGGGAGATAGGGCTAAAGATAGAAAACCTAGAAATATGATCTTGAGTCATATATGTAAGCATCACAACAGAATACAAGAGATAGAAGAGAGAATCTCAAGGGCAGAAGATATCATAGAAATCATTGCTAAACTAATAAAAGAAAATGCAAATTGAAAAGAGTTCCTAACCTAAAACATATAGGAAATTCAGTACACAATGAGAAGCCCAAATCTAAGAGTAATAGGCATAAAAGAGATCAAAGATTCCAACCTTAAAGCACCAGTAAATATCTTCAATAAAATTATAGAAAAAAACGTGCCTAACTGAGAGAGAGACAGAGACAGAGAGAGAGAAAGAGACACAGAGACACATAGAGAGACACAGACAGAGACACAGAGAGACAGAGAGTCACAGAGAGAAACATAAACACACAAGGAGCCTTCAGAACTCTAAATAGGACCAGAAAAGAAATTCTTCCTATCTCATAATAGTCAAAACACAAAATATACACAACAAAGAAAGAATATTAAAAGCAGTATGAAAAATGGGCAAGTCACATATAAAAGCAGACCTATCAGAATTACACTAGACTTTTAATAGAAACCAAGAAAGCTAGAAGATCCTGGACAAATTTTATACAGACTGTAAGAGGACAAAAATGCCAGTGTAAGTGACTATACACAGCAAAACTTTCAGTTATCATAGATGGAAAAACCAAGATATTCCACAAGAAAAATAAATTTACACAATATATTTCCACAAATGAGTGCAATCAAAAAACAATGGATGGAAGGTTCAACAAAAGTATTGAAACTATAAAAGCAAATAATTTATTGCAGAAAAGAGAAAAGAAGATATCCACTCAAATTTAAACCCACTGATAACAACAAAAATAACAGGGAAAACATTCATTATTACTTAACATCTCTTAATATCAATAGACTCAATTCCCCCCCAAAAGATAAAAACCAATAGACTGGATATGTGAATAGAATCCAGCATTTTGTTACACACAGGAAATTCACCTCAGTGACAAAGACAGACACTATCCATTTAAGAGGCTAGAAATCAATTTTCCAAAAAAATGGTCCAAAGAAACAAGCAGGAGTAGCCCTTTTAATATTGAATAAAATTGACTTTCAACCATAAGTTTTCAAAAAAATAAGTAAATACCCTTCATATGCATCAAAAGAAATATCTATCAAAATGAATTCTCAATTCTGAACATCTATTTGCCATGTCAAACCCACCCACACTCATAGAAGAAACTTTACCAAAGCTCAAAGAATACATTGCACCAAACACAATAATAGTGGGTGAATTCAATACTGCACACTCTCTAGTGGACACATCATGACAATAGAACCTGAAATGAGACACAGTGAAACTAATGGAAGTTATAAACCAAAGAGATTTGGCAGATACTTGTAGGACATTATATTCTAAAAAAACTGAATATAACATCCTCTCATCTCCTTATAGTACCTATTCCAAAATTGACCATAAAATTGGACAAAACATGCCTCAACAGATACAAGAAGATTGAAATAATCCTATGAATCTGATTGGACAACAATTGACTAATACTGGTCTTCAACAACACAAAAACAACAGCAAAGCCACATACAGATGAAAGATGAATAACATTCTACTCAATGATAACTTGTTTAGGAAGAAAGAAAAAAATAAATTAAAGATTTTTCAGAATTTAATGAAATTGAAGGTATAACATACCCAAAATTATGGGTCACAATGAAAAAAGTGCTAAGAGGAAAACTCATAGATCCTAGTGCCTGCAAAAATAACTTAAAGAGAGCTTAAATGAGCACACCTGAAGCCATCTAGAACAAAAAGAAACAAATATACACAAGATGAGTAGAAGGCAGGAAATAATCAAACTCAGTGCAGAAATAAACCAAGTAGAACAAAAACAACTATACAAGTATTTTTAAAAGAGCTGATTCATTGAAAAAAATAGCAAAATAGATAAATGCACAGTCAGACTAACCAGAATGCATAAGAAAATTATCCAAAGTAACAAAATCAGAAATAAAAATAGAGACATAAAAACAGAAACAGAGAAAGAAAATCAGATCCTACTACAATAGCCTATATTTAACAAAACTGGAGAATTTGAGTGAAATGGTCTATTTTCAAGACAGTTACCATGGACAAAAGTTAAATTGGGATGAGATTAATCATCTAAACTGTACCATAATGCCTAAAGAAATAGCAGCAATCATCAACAGTTTTCCAACTAAAAAAAAAGGCCAGACCAGATGAATTTAAAGCAAAATTACATAAGACCTTCAAAAAATACCTAGTACCAACACTCTTTAAATGATCTCACAAAATACAAATTGAAGAAACACTACAAAATTTGTTCTTTGAAGCAACAATTATGCTTATACATAAACAACACAAAGACCCAACAAAGAAAGAGAACATCAGACCAGTCTCTCTCATGAACATTAATAAAAACATACTCAATAAAATTCTCACAAACTGAATCCAAGAACACATGAAGAAGATCATCCTTCATGAGCAAATAGGCTTCATCCAGGATTGTCGGGATGGTTCAATATGTGGAAATCCATTACAATACTTCACTATATAAACAAACTCAAAGAAAAAAAAATCACATGATCATCTCAATAGATGCTTAGAAAGCATTTGACAATATTCAGCACACCTTCATCTTAAAAGTCTTTGCAAAATCAGGAATTTAAGGTTTTTACTTAAGCCTAGTAAAAAGAATATAAAATAAACCAGTAGCCAGCACAAACAAAATGGAAACTTGAAGCAATCCTACTTAAATCAGAGACTAGAACAGGGTGTCCACTCTTTCCTTACCTATTCATTATAGTACTAGAAGTCCTAGCCAGAGCAATTAGACAGCCAAAGGAAGTCAAAGGGAAACAAATCAGAAAGGAAAAAGTCAAAATATGACTCTTTGCAGATGATATGATACTATATTTAAGTGACCCCAAAAATTTAACCAGGGAAGTCTTAAACCTTACAAACAACTTCAGCAAAGTGGCTGGATATAAACTTATCTCAAACAAATCTGTAGCCTTCCTCTTCTCAAAAGATAAACAGGCTGAGAACAAAATTGAGGAAATGTCATTCTTCACAATTGTCAAAAACAATATAAAATAGTGTCACTCTAAGAAGGATGTAAAAAAAAAAAACAAAACAAAACTGTATGACAAGAAGTTTAAGTCTCTGAAGAAGGAAATCAAAGAAGATCTCAAAAAATGAAAAGATCTGCCATATTTCTGGATTAGCAGGATTAATATAATAAAAATGGCCATGTTGCCAAAAGCAATTTAGAGATTCAGTGCAATCCCCATGAAAATTCCCAATCAATTTTTTTTAGATTTGGAAGGAAAAATTTGAAAATTCAGTTAAAATAACAAAAAACCCAGAGTAGTAGAAACTATTCTCAACAATAAGATAAGTACCAGAAGAATCAAATTCAAAATCTCAGGCTGTATTACAGAGCAATCATGATAAAAACTGTATGGTCTTGATACAGAGATAATCAGGTATATATCAGTGGAATAGAAATGAAGACCCAGAACTGAACCTGCACACCTAAGGACACTTAATCTTTGACAAAAGAGCTAAAACCATCCAGTGAAAAAATACAGCATTTTCAACCAATGGTGCTGGTTCAACTCTATGACCACATGTGAAATAATGCTTATTGGTCTATTCTCAACACCTTGTACAAAGCTCAACTCCAAGTGCATCAAGGACCTCCACAGAGAACATGATGCACTGAAACTAGTAGAAGAGAAAGTGGGGAAGAGCCTTGAACACATAGGCACAGGGGAAATTTTTCTGAACAGAACACCAATGGTTTATATTCTAAGATCAAGAATTTACAAATGGGACCACATAAAATTGCAAAATATCTGTAGGGTAAAGTTCATTGTCAATAGGACAAAATAGCCATCAACACATTGGGAAAAAGTCTTTTCCAATCCTATATCCTATAGAGAAATAATATCCAATATATATAAAAAACTCAAGAAGGTAGATACAAGAGAATCAAATAACCCTATTAAAAATGGGAGACAGGGCTAGACAAAGAATTCTCAACTTAAAAAATATTGAGTAGCTGAGAAGCACCCTAAGAAACTGGTCAACATCATTAGTCTTTAGAGATATAAAAATTAAAACAATCATGAGATTATACGTCACATCAGTAAAAATGGGTAAGATCAAAAATTCAGATAAGAGCTGATGCCCTCGAGGATGTGGAGAAAGAGGAACATTCCTCCATAGTTGGTGGGATTGCAAGCTGGTACAACCACTCTGAAAATTGGTCTGGTGATTTCTCAGAAAACTGTACATTGTACTAGGCATATACCCAAAAGATGCTCCAACATCTAAAAGAAACCCATATTCTACTATGTTCTTAGCAGCCTTGTTTGTAAGAGCACAAAACTGGAAATAACCCAGATGTCCTTCAACAGAGGAATAGATACAGAAAACATGGTACATATATACAGTGGAGTTATTAGTCAGGTATTAAAAACAATGAATTTTTGAAATTCCTAGGCAAATGCATGGAACCGAAAATATCCTGAGTGAGGTAACCCAATCACAAAAGAACACACATTGTATGTACTCACTGATAAGTGGATATTAATTCCAAATCTCAGATTACCCAAGATACTGTCCACAGACCACATGAAGCTCAAGAAATTGGAATATCAAAGAAGGGATGCTTCAGTCCTTCTTAAAAGTGGAAAAAAATATTCACTGGAGGAAATACAGAAACAGAGTTTGGAGCAGAGACTAAAGAAAGGGCCATCCAAAACTGCAGGGATCCATCCCATATACTGTCACCAAACCCAGACAATATTGTGGATGCCAAGAAGTGCATGCTTACAGGTCTCTGATATGGCTATTTCCTGAAAGTGTCTGCCACAGACTGAGAATACAGAGTCAGAAGGTCTTAACCAACCATTGGACTGAAAATATGAGACCCAATGGAGGAGCTACAGTTAGAAAAAGGACTGAAGGATCTGAAGGCATTTTCACCCTCATAGGAAGAACAGTATCAATCAACAAGATGACCCCAGAGCTCCAAGAGATTAAACCACCAACAAAAGCATATACATGGAGGGACCCATGGTTCCAGCAAAATATGTAGCAGAGAATGGCCTTATCAGGCACCAGTGGGATCAGAGTTCCTTGGCACAGTTTAGGCTAAATAGCCCAGTATAGGGAAATGCCAGTGTGGGGAGATGGGAAAGAGTGGGTGAGTGTGGGAACACTTTCATAGAGGCAGGGGTAGAGGATGTGATAGGGTGGTTGCAGAGGGGAAACTGGGAAACAGGAGAGCATTTAAAATGTAAGTAAAAGAAATATCTGTGGAGAGCAGGTGTCGCGGCAGTCCCAAAATGGCACTTGGGGCTCCGGCCAAGTCTTGTGACTAGCACCTGACTTCCTCCTGCCTCCGAAATTAGCCACTCCCACTGTGCGAGGTGCTCAGGCATACCATGGCACGGACCTATGAATTGCAGTTATGCAACATGGACTGAGGAGGTGGAGATGAGAGAGGATAAAAGGGACTGTGTTTGGGGGTGGAGGGAGAGAAAGAAGGAGAGAGAGGAGGGGAGACAAAAGATTTTAACTTGCATGCTGTAAGGTTCATGAATAAACTGCTTTGAGAAGAACACTGTGTCATTGCTCCTTTCTGCTGGTCGGAGACGGTAGCGACAAGTGGTGGCCCGTACAAGGACCCTCCCTTTCAGTGTTCAGAACTCATTGCAGTCAGAGTGTCTAGTCAGTAAGCTCCGAGGTAAGTTGGACAATCAAGGTTCTCGGTTTGAGACTATAAAGCTCCCCAGTAAAGGGGACAAGGAAAGTTCTCGGTTTGAGACAATAAAGTTTCCAGTACAGGGACAAATTGCACCCGGCACTATGAGAAACACAACATCAATTAGAACACCTACACCGGTATTGCATGACCCCTAGTGATTGGCAAAATTTGGCTCTTGCTTGCCTGACCTCTGGTCAATATTTAGATTGGAAGGCACACTATATTGAATTTGCCGCAGAGCAGGCCATTTTTAATGCTTGCAATGGTCAGCCTGCCTGGGATCAGGACACACTGATGGGACAAGGAAGGTTTGCAGCAGCTCAGACTAATCATCCACCTCAGGCATACGATCAGATCAATATTCTAGGCACTAGACCTTGGAAATCCTTCCCAAATAGAGAGGAAGTAAGTGGAAATTTGACCAAGATCCTCCAAGGGCTCACTGAGCCTTTTGCAGATTCAGTAGCCCCACAAAATTTTCATATGTGTACTGGTAAGTTAAAAACTCTAGAGGATTTTCAAAAATTATTAAGAGATATTGAATGGGTTCAACCCTATTTATCTCTAACCAACAGACAGCTGCGACCACTCTATGATATTCTGCCAGGTGATTCTGCTCTTGATTCTCCCAGACAACTCACTGATGCTGCCCGAGCTGCATTACAACTGGCACAGCAGAGCATCCAGACAGTGGCCTTAAAACACCAGGATGAGTCACAACCCATTTTGCTGTGTATTCTGCCCACAGAGGCACAGCCTACAGGAGTTCTATGGCAAGAAGCTCCTTTGATTTGGATACATCCCAAGATTTCCCCAGTCAAGACACTTGTACATTACCCACTTCAGTGGCACAATTGGCTTTGCTAGGCATTCAATAGTGCATACAGTATTTTGGCATCCTACCTAAGGGTCTTTTAATCCCTTATAATGTGAAACACCTAGAAGTATTGTCATCTACTATAAATGACTAGGTTATTCTGAGATGCACTTTTCAAGGCAACTTTGATGATCATTTTCCTAAGGATCCCATCTTACAATTGATTGCCACCCATCCTGTGGTCTTCCCTCACATTACCTCTAAGAAACCATTACCTGGAGCCCCACTCATTTTTACAGATGGCTCCAAGACAGGAAAGGATGTGTATGTGGCAGCAGGGTCCTCACCAGTGACCATACAATTTCCACCTACATCACCCCAATTATTGAGTTACAGACCGTTCTTAAAGTATTTGAATTGTTTCCAGGCCCCTTTAATTTGATTTCTCATAGCCAGTATGTTGTTAACAAGTTGCTTTGCTTGGAAATAGTGGGTAAAATCAATTCAAAGTCTACTATTGGACATCTCGTTGTCACCTTGCATTACTTGATTTTGAAAAGAATGTCACCCTTTTTTGTACAGCATATCTGTGCCCATACTAACTTACCTGGTCTGCTAGCGGAGGGAAATGATATTGCAGATAAAGTCACCAGGGCTTGCTTGCTTGATTTTTTTTTTTTTTTTTTTTTGATACATCACCTATTTCAATGGCTCAAGAATTTCATTCACAGTTCCATGTTAATTTCAAGACCCTGTCCTCAAGCTTTAAGATCACGTGCAATGAGACACGGGATATTGTAAAAGTGTGTCAGAAGTGTGCCCCTATATTGCCCCAGATTGGGTTTGGGGTTAACCCATATGAGTTGTGCCCTCTACACCTCTGGCAAATGGATGTCACTCATTTCCCTGAATTTTGAAAACTAAAGTATCTCCATGTTTCTGTTGATACAGCCTCTGGGATTATTTTTGCGTCTCTACATACAGGAGAAAAGGCATGTCATGTAATTGCACATTGCTTCAAAGCATTGAGTGCCTGGGGGCAGCCCAAAGAATTAAAAACAGATAATGGACCTGCCTATACTTCTGCTTCTTTTGTGTCCTTCTGCAAAATGATGGGTGTTCAAGTAACTCACAGATTGCCCTATAATCCTCAAGGACAAGGAATCATTGAACATGCTCACCGCACACTCAAGGAGTGTCTAGTTGAAAAAAAGAGGGAAATGGCCTCTGCAGGTTTTTCCCCGAAGAAGAGACTGCCTATTTCTCTTTTTACCTTAAAATTTTGAAATGAAGACAAGCACGGGTGGGTCGCTGCTGAGCGTCACACCAATTCTGAAGTTTCTCCCAAAGGCCTGGTTATGTGGAAAGATGTCCTGACTGACAAACGGCAGGGTCCTGATCTGGTGTTCATTTGGGTGACAGGGTCTGTTTGTTTGTTTCCTCAGGAACATCAACAGCCACTGTGGGTCCCAGAGAGGTTGACCAGAGTGGTCCAGGATGAGCGGATCAATGACCCTGTGGATGAGCCTGATGCTGCTGATGCTCCCGATGGTGAAGATTGAAGATCTGCAATGGGGACTTCTATCAGTGTTCCCTAAGTCTTTACATCTCACGCACTCAGCACAAGTTTTCCCTTGATTCTTTGCATCTAATACCTCCTTGCAATTGCCTTTCTTACCCTGGGATGAGGATATTGCACCCCTTGGGAATGCAATATTCTCCCTTAAAGGATTGCTATGTTTCCTGATGACTACCAATATTTCTCAGAATAGTGATTGCATTCAATTATATAATCAGTCTGCAGCCTGGTTTTATTTAGCCATTAATGGTTCTAACAGAGCCAATGCCACCTAGATTCAAGGGGTGTGGCCTGCCATGATTCCTAAAGACAATGAGAGTATACCTTCTAAGCCTAGATGAGCTCCCTTTTGCAAGGGCTCCCATTATTCCCTTCTACCTTGAACAGGATGCCAGGCCAGGAAGGCAGCCTGGGCTGTGAAGTATTTTACATTTTTTTTATATATTAGTTCCAGTCATATAGATCATTTTCAGGATATAATTGGGCATATCAAAGTCCTACTCAGGCTGCTGCCAGCAATCCTTTTTAATGTATGGTTGCTGTGCGGAGTGAATGGTATCTGTACAGATCTTTCTGCTTTAAGTATGTTGATGGGTGGAGGTTGGGGTAATGCAAGCTTTCATTGGAAAGGATCTTTGGGATTTGAAACCTCTGTTTCTCAGTGTTCCGAAGGACAGATTGTTACCTTTAAGACTACACCTGTCTGCATGTGGCCAACTTTTGTGTTTATCATTTAAAATGTTAGTTATCAGGATAAGATTTTGAATTGTAGTGATACTAATTGTTTTTATAGCATTTATTGGAATGCAACCACGCATCATTTGGCTGTGGAGACTAGAATGCCATGCTTTGTTCCCTGGCCTGTACAGGCCCCCTCAGCTTTCACCTCATTCAGGCCTAAAAAAGATTTTGGATCACTGCCGTCCCCTTAAGGCTGAAAGAATGGGCTGGACTAGCTGGATTAGCCTTTTGCTTGGTCCTCATAAGCTTCCTGGCATCCTAGTGCATGTGCCATATACAATTTTGACAGTGCAGAACTCAAGCCTTAATGATACAGGCTTTTGCAGCAGTGGAGACTGAGCAGTCTCCTGAAGTGTGGCTTAGCATGCTAGAGAAGTAGTCAGTGATGGGCAAGACTCCCTTGACATGTCACCAACCTAAGACAGGGATCGAACCAATGCTGTTTGTCTCCCAATAATAGGTAAGGGGCACTGCCACACAGGACAACCTAAGACAGACATTCTTTCGGCCAAAATTATAAAGAAGGGGGGGATATGGAGAGCAGGTGTGGTGGCATTTCCAAGATGGCGCTTGGGACTCTGGCCAAGTCTTGTGACTTCGTCTTGCCCCCAAGATTAGCCACTCCTACCATGCGAGCTGCACAGGTGTACCCATGACTTGAGATCAGGTCAGATGACACAAACCTATGAACTGCAGCTATGCAACATGGACTGGGGAGGTAAAGTTGGGAGAGGATAAAAAGGACTGTGCTTGGGGGCAAAGGGAGAGAGAGAAGGAGAGTGAGAAGGGGAGACAAAAGATTTGCATGCTATATGGTTCCTGAATAAACTGCTTTGAGAAGAATGCTGTGCTGTCACTCCTTTTCTGCTGCTTGAAGACAGATGTGACAAATATCCAATAAAAAATGAAAACAAAGTATTTAAAAATAAAATAAAATAACCAATAAAAAATAAAATAAGCAAAACAACAACAATAATAATAAGAGCAATTTACTGCAAACAAATAGCTAATATCAAATTAAATAGATATTTAAAGCAATCACATTAAAATCAGAGATGAGGATGGCATCTTTCCTGCTATATATTCAATATGATTCTCGAATCGCTAGCTATAACAATAAGACAACAAAAAGAGATCAAGGGAATACAAATTTCCAAAAAATAGATAAAGGTATAACTATTTGTAGATTATATAATCATATATATAAGCAACCCCAAAAATTCTGCCAGAAAACTTCTCCAGCTGATAAACAACTTCTGAAAAGTGGCTGGATATAACATTAACATCAGTAGGCTATTTTTATACAAATGATAAGCAGGCTGACAAAGAAATTAGGGAAACAACTCCTTTCACAATAGCCAAAAATAACAAAAAATATCATGGGTGTAACCCTAACCAAACAAGCTAAAAATCTGTATGACAATAACTATAAGTTTCTCAAGAAAGAAATCAAAAATCTCAAAAAATGGAGAGTCATCCCATGCTCATGGATTGGCAGAATTACCATACTAAAAATGGCCATCTTACCAAAGCAATCTACAGATTCAATGCAATCTCCATCAAAAATCCCTACACAATTATTCAAAGTCATGGAAAATGCTAACACAAATTCATTTGGTAATGCAAAAATCACAGAGTAGTGAAAACAGTTCTCAACAATGAAAGAATAGCTGTGAAAATCACCATCTCTGACCTCAAGCTCTACTACAGAGCAATAGTGATAAAAACTTATGGTATTGTTATAGAGACAGACAGGTTGATCAGTGGAATAAAATTGAAGACCCAGAAATAAAACCACACACTTATGTACACTTCATCTTTGACTAAGAAACTAAAAATATACAGTGAAAAATCGATAGCATCTTCAATAAATGCTGCTGGTCTAAGTGGCTGTCTGTACATTAAAAAAAATGGCAATAGAACCATACTTACAAAGTTCAAGTCCAAATGAACCAAGGACCTGACCATACTTCAAGAAACACAGAATCTAATAAAAGAGAAAGTGGGGAAAAAACTTTGAACTCATTGGTACAGGGAGAAATTTCCTAAACAGAATGCTATAGTTCAGGCTCTAAGATCAAGAATAATGGGAACTGGTGATACTGGCTCTAAGATACAGATAAATGGGAACTGGTGATACTGGAAAGGTTCTGTAACACAAATCAGCAACCTAGAGACTGGAAAAAAAAATCTTCACTAATCCCACATCTGATCGAGGGCTAATAACCAAAACATATAAAAAAAAATTAAGAAGCTAGTCACCAAAATACCAAACAATATCAGTAGAAAAAATGGAGTATTGATCTAAACTGAGAATTCACAATAGAGGCATCTGGAATGGCTGAGAAGTACCTAAAGAAATGCTCAAAGTCCTTAGTGATAAGAGAAATACAAACCAAAACATCCCTGAGATTCTACTTTATACCAATCAGAATGGCTAAGATTAAAACCTCCATTGACAATGCATGTTGGAAAGGATGTGGAGAAAGAGGAACAATCCTTCATTGTTGGTAGAATTGCAGACTGGTACAACCACTCAGAAGATCAATTTGGAGGATCTTTAGAAAATTTGAAATAGAACTACCTAAAGACACAGCAATGCCACACTTAGAAATATATCCAAAGATGCTCTATGTAATGCCACAAGTGCAATGTTTTACTATGCTTACAGCAGCCTTATTTGTGATAGCCAGAAACTGGAAACAACGCAGATGTCCCAACGCAGAAGAATGGATACAGAAAATCTGGTTCAATTACACAATTAAGTACTACTCAGACATTAAGAATATGAACATCTTGAATTTTGCAGGCAAATGAGTAGAACTAGTGAATATCATCCTGAGTGACATAACTCAGACCCAAATGTCATGCACAGTATTCACTAATATGTGGATATTATCCAAAAAAGAGTGCATAATACCAAAGACATAGTCCACAGAACTCAAAAAGTTCAACAACCTGAATTGTCCAAGTGAGGATGCCTCACTCCTACTAAGAGAAGAAAGAAGAAAGCAACCATAAGGTGGGGAGGGAGAGAGAGAACTTGGAGTGAAAGGGGATGGAGGTAGGTTAACATGATCTGGTACTGGTTGGGGAAAAAGACTGAAGCCCTGAGGGTCAGAAGAAAGAATGGAATCAGAAGACCTCAGGAGACCTGATGTTGAGAGGACCATTCAGAATGTCAGAGATTTGGGAGGTAAGAGACCCTCAAGACTCAAAGGGTTAGAGAATACTAGATTTAATGTCCTACACTAGGGAAAGGAAATTTGTAGAGCACAGCAGAAAGACTCAAGTGAGGGATGGGGTTGCTATCCCACAGTCAAATCTCTGACCCACAATTGTTCCTGTCTGAAACAACAACAACAAACAAACAAGACAAAACAAAAAACAAAATCAAATAAACAAAAACCCTAGGGGATGAAAATGGAGATGTGCCTGAGGAAATGAAAAGAATCATGTCCCAACGGTGATCCAGCTCATATCTAGCCTTCAAGGCCTGACACTTTTACTTAGGCTATGGAACACTCACCAAAAGTGACGTATCATGACTGCCCTCTGAAAAACCCAACATGTAGCAGAAAGAGTCAGATGCAGATATTTTCACAGATTCCAGCCAACAGAAGCTGTTGATACCTGTGGTTGAATTAGTGAAAATCTGTAGGACGTTGAGGAGGAGGGTAATCCTGTAAGAGGACCAACAATCTCAATTAATGTGCACCCCTCAGATTACTCAGACACTCGATCATCAACAGGGCAGCATTCACCAGCTGATATGAGTTCCCCATCACATACACAACAGAGGACTCTCATGTCTGTCTGGGTTCAGTTAGAAAAGATGCACTTCACCCTCAAGAGACTGAAGTCACCAGGAAGTTTGGAGGTCTGGCGGGGTGGAGTTATCCTCCTGGAGACAGGGCCAGCATGGAGGAGGTATGTGATGCTGAACAAACAGTAGGAGGGTGGACTAGGAGGAGAATAAAATATTGAGTGTAAAACTAAAAGAAAAGAAAAAAATGAAATAAAAGAAGAAAATTGGTACAAACATGTCACAGTATCATTTTTTTCCTCTTTCTGGCTGGTATTATGACATACTGAACCACATTGGTGGGTGCCATATGATTGTATCTCACAATCAACTTGTCAAATTGGCAAGTCTTCTCTACTTTACCTCCAAACTGTTTATAAAATTACTGGTATTGTCATTATCCTCATAGGCTAAATGGATACTGGCATTTTCAAACCTGGTGTGGTTGTTTGCTTTGCACTAGTCAATGTCACAACAGAAGCAATGTCTGCTGAAATGTGCCATGAAGCTTAAAGTTTTTTGGTTTTTTTTTTTTTTTTTTTTTTTCTGGAAACAACATGGGCTCTAATAGATAGAATGTGTCTTTCAAAGAAGCTAGAGCTCGAAATATTGCTAAATCCTGTAAAAGAACAAAAAAAACAAAAACAAAAGCAAACAAACAAACAAACAACAACAACAACAAACCAGATACAGAAGCAGATGGTTGCACTGCTCATGTGAGAATCTGGAACCATCCAGGTCAAGTCAGACTTGACTACGACTTTGTATTTGATTGTGACATGGCTCATGTAACATGCAAATCTGCTGAGGTTCTATCGGCGGGTAGAAGATGGCCCTAAATTCTTGAAATTTGATGAAATTTACAAGAAAGCCCGTATGTATTGAAAGTATCACCATCTTTCCTTGCCTGTGTTAATTTTCTGTTTCTTATGTGAGACATACATTTGCTGTGGATGTCTTCAAACCTTTGAAAAAGAAAGTTGCTGGTGCTGGCAGGATCACTAAGTTTGCCCAGAAAACTCAGAAGGCTAAATTAAAATTATCATGAACACCTGTTATCCTATACTTACTCAATGATAGAAGAAGATCTCAGGTTCTTTTGTTTACATTGACCATTGAAGTTTAATAGTAAATGACTGGTTAATGATAGCATTGCATGGTAAAACCTTCAGAAGGTTAAAAAAATAGTTTTGTGGTCCTGTTTTTTGTTTTTTATTTTTTCTTTACTAATGGCAGTTTAAAGTAGCTAGTTTCAAACATCAGTACATTTTAATGGAAACAACTTGGCAAAAAAGTCATCATGAAATTTTGCGAGCCATCAAAAGAAGTTTAATGAGGAAAAAATAGAAATACTCAAAACTCCATGAAGATGTCTTCAGATGTGTGTTTTAGTTGAAATATTAACACTTTTAGTTACTGCAAAATGATAATAGTATTTGCTAATAGATTAGGGGGCTTTAATTTAACAATTAAAACATATTGAGATTTTTATACAAATTCTTACACATTATTTAAGACATTGTTGACTTGATAGCTAATCTTTATATGTCCATTTTATTATTCAAATGTATATTTTAACATAATATTTTTATTCATTATTTGGAAATTTGCACCCTGTTACCACTCATTTCTCAATCTGTCCATGTCTTTTCCACACCACTGTAACCTCACCTTCTCAAAAATAATGAAAATTAATACATTTAAAAAGTCCAATTTCTGTTAGTCATTCCCCTCTTACATTCCCTCGACCTCCCAACAAGCCATCAATTGTAGAGCTAACTTCAACATCCTTATCACAGTATTTTAGCTTTCTCTTTGATAGCTTCTTGTTAAGGCTGTTACTTTTGGGGACTTGGGGGATGTTGTGGAAGGCGTACGGTTGTCAAAAAAGCCTTCTGTCCTTCTTTCTCAACTGTGCATCTGTAATCATTGATATTGCAAAAGTATCATCCTTGCTCCTTACAGATAGCAGGAGAATAGCTCATTGGCTTCTATGGGTTTCTGGGGACATCCCAGACGATGAATATCACTCTCAGGTGCAGTAGGCCCACAAACCAAGAGAAGCTCATCAGAAGCAGCCCAGATGACAAACATCACAATGCACTCAGATAGTAGCATATGTTACTGACATCAATATGGTCCACAGCAGCAACATGGCCAATAAACATCAACATGGTTTCAGGTTGCAGTACAGACCATGAACATCTACATGGCCTTGAGTGGTAACAAAGGCTATGGATATCAGCAGGGATACAGGCTACAATAGATTCTTGGCTCAAAACAGAGCCCTTGGTGGATCTGGATATCAGTATGCTCTTAGGTAACAATGCAGTTGATTTACATCACCCTGGTCCTTACCACCATCACATAAGTACATCTCCAGTTTCACTATTCTGTTTTTTGGTCTTTCTTATCTTTCCATCAGGTATTTGAACATCTTAGTGGTACCCACTAAGTGGTACCACTCTGCAACTCTTCCCAAGCTTCCACTGCCTGAGCCACTCTTACCTGTTTTTCATGTGTAAATCTCCACAAATTACTTTTATGGTTTCTCTCCTTTAAGAAAGCAACTAACAATGGCCTCAGGATTGTTCCAGGTAGACAGAATGGGTTAGAGAGAACTCATGATTTTCTCTGTGAGCTCTAAAAACACTTATCAGAATAAAGTATTTGCTGACTGTGGATACTTGTCCTCTCTCATCTATGACTTTATAGGCAACATGTACCTCTCTGCCTTTCCCACTTCTACAATGGTTTTCAGATTTTTCAAGTTTGCACTTCCTGCAACATTTCAGTGACTCTCTTAATATTTGGGGAAATTTAACCCTTATCTAATAAGAAAGAAATTTGAGTGACATAGACTACTAAATTTTTATCGTTTATTTTTGAAAATGTGTATTTTCAGTCTTTATAAACATTTTATTTGATCTATCTATCTTTGTTTATATGTGTATTCCTCTCTCTCTCTCTCTCTCTCTCTCTCTCTCTCTCTCTCTCTCTCTCTCTCTCCTTCTCCCTCTGTTGTGTATTTATGTATGTTTGTTTGTACTTGTGGAAGTCAGAGAAGCAATAGTGAGTGTCATTTCATGTCTTCCATCATGTAGCACCCAGAAGTTGAATTTAGACCATTGGGCTTGGCAGCAAGTATCTTTCCTCAATGAGCATCTTAACAGCACCTGTAAAGTTTTCTTGCATACTTTCTATTTCATAGTCATAAGTGTTGTCATGCTCCCTACAACCTCATGTTATTTTCTAGTGTTTCTCAAAGAATAGTAACTAAATAGTTTCTTAAATTTAGATGATAATATTTTACAGTTCAATGGAGTGAGCTGCAGCTACAGGAAAAGCATGCAGCCAATATAGCTGTTGTTGCCTGGGTCTCACTATTCCCCTTAGAACAAAATTTGCATCTAAGAACTTAGAAAATTACATACATTCAATATATGAGATGCTATGTTTTCTCTTAATAGCAAGCTTACGATCGTTAATGTTTCTCTCCCATTCTTGAGTTGTAAAAGCATACAGTGTATCATTACTAAAATGGGATTGTTTCTCTCTATTTCAATGCTGGTAGCAATTATCTCATTTTCCCTTTCCATTGCAGCTTTTAGAACACTGGAGATTGGACAAGTTATGGTAGGCTACTTTACAAGGTTATAGATTTAATTTTACTGATACTCTTGTTTTTTTGTTTATAAAAAGACATGTCTGGGGTTGAAAAGGTGGCTCAGCATCTTTTGTTTTACCAGAGGTCTAGAGTGCAGTTCCAAGAATCTATTTTTGATGGATCACAATTTTCTGTAACTCCAGTTTCATTGTCTGTTATCTCTGCAGACAGCTGTGTTCCTGTGTGTGTGTGTGTGTGTGTGTGTGTGTGTGTGTGTGTGTGTGAGAGAGAGAGAGAGAGAGAGAGAGAGAGAGAGAGAGAGAGAGAGAGAGAAGAGAGAGAGATGGGGAGAGATAGAGAAAGATAATACATGTGTGTACACACATAAACAAAATAATAAATTAAGCCTTTAGAAACATACATCTCACTTCATATGTAAAAAACAAAAAACAGTTTTTATTTATGCTGGAGCCTCCTGGTCTGGAGAAGGTAGTAGTGGAGAAAACTGCATAAGACTCTGGTGATAGCTTTAAATCTGAGGGACTTAGAACTTTCTACCTCCCAAATTGTGCTGATGTACTAATGATAACTTCTTAAAAAAATCCTAGAAAAGTTTCTTGCTCTTTCTGAGGGTAAAAGGTTACTGGCCTGGGCTATTGACATCTGTAGCCTAACAGCAGGGGATTAAGTAATGTGATTTTGTTCTATTTTAACAAAAACTGCTGGGCTCTAAATTTCAGCCTGTTAGTCTGGAAGTTGCAGGAAGGAAAAGAACAAACAGCCAGACACTGGAAACAACCCAGATGTCTCTCAACAGAGAAATGGATAGTGAAAAAGTGGTACATATACACAATGGAGTACTACTCAGCTATTAAAAACAATGAGTTTATAAAATTCCTAGGCAAATGAATGGAACTTGAAGTTATCTTTCTGCATGAGATTTTGGGAGTGATTTATCAGAGATTTAGTATCTGATTATCAAAGAATAGTAGTAGGGGACCCCAATGAAAGAGCTGGATAAAGGACTGGAGGAGCTGAAAGGATTCACAACTTCATGATGAGAGCAACATTATCAATAAACCAAACCCTCCAGAACTCTCATGGAATAAAACACCAACAATTCATCACACATGAAGAGACCCAAAATGTACAGAATACTTATGATACAACTCATAGTCTTTAGAAGTTTAATAAGAAGAAAGGCTCAAGTGTGGAGGCTTCAATCCCACTTAGAAGGGGGAACAAAATAGTCTTGAGAGGTAGAGGGAAGAAGGAATTTGGTGGGAGAAGGGAGCACTAGGAGAAAACAGGGTCAGGATCAGATATCAGGGTTGGGGGGGAGACAGGAGAGAAGTCCAGAGGCACAGGAGAATAAATAGAAATATGCAGTTATGTGGTTTGGGTGGGGATGTTGGAGAAACCATAAAACTTTCCCAGAGATAAGGACATAAGAGGCTCCCAGGACTCAATAGGTATAACCTAGTCAAACAGCCAACACTGAGAAGAAAGAACCTGAAGAGACCATCTCTAGTAGGTAGACGTAGCCCCTAGTAGAGGGATGGGGTCACCAACTTACCTCCAAAATATTTGACTGAGATTTGTTCCTGTCTAAAAGAAATGCAGGGTCAAAAATGAAGCAGAGATAGATTGACCAGCACAACTTAGGATCTACCCCATAAACAGGCACCAAAATTGGACACTGTTACTTATGCCATTGTGCTTGGAGAGAGGAGCCTAATATGGCTGTCTTCTGAGAGGCTCTATTAACAGTTGACTGAGACAGATGCAGATAGTTACAGCTATCCACTGGACCGAGGTTGATGTACTCTACCCATATGGAAGAGTACAGGGAAGGATTGAAGGAAATTAAATGTACTGTAGCCCTCTAGAAAGACCAATAGTATCAACTAACCTAGATACCTGACAGTTCCCAGAAACTAAGCCACCAACCAAAAAGCATACATGAACTGGTCAGTGGCCCCAGGCACATATGTAACAGAGGACTGCCTTGCCTGATGTCAGTTGGAGAGGATATGCCTAATCCTGTAGAGATCTGCTACCCCAGAAAAAGGATATGTGGAGGTGGATGAGACTAGATTGTTGGGTGAGGAGGACTGGTTTGCAGTAGGTTGTTGGGTAAGGGAGTACCCTTTCAGAAACAAAGGGGAGGGGAGATAATGTGAAGAACTTTTAGAAAAAGGAATAGAGTTGGGGAAGCATTTGGAATGTAAATAAATAAAATAATTTCAGTTAAAAAACACATGTAACAGATGTTAACAAATGTAATCTGGTAATATATTGAAAGCAGCAATATTCAGATAAAAACATAGGATGAGCCTCAAAATATATGGAAAAGGCTCAATATGAGGAAATACATTGATGGGACACATACATATAAATGCAGAAACATAATAAAGTTATCATTAGATATAGTTGGTATATTTTATACATCAAATCAAATTTTGATTATAAGAATTAATAATAAATAAATATGTCAGAAGCCGTAATGAGTAACTAGTAGGTGATCATCCTGAGATGATCTGCCTCTTTTTATTATATAATCTGCAACTGGCTCACTCTTATTCAGCAAGGCTGTAAGGAATTCATTCTAGAAAAGAATCCTGTTATTAAAATGCTTTTCCTAATAGTATTAAACATGCATAACAATCATTAAACAATAGCACACTCCTTTGGAGCAGATCTCTGCAGATCTATGACAATGTATTGTGTTGTAGTCATGCTGTATAGACAAATAAATCACATCTTAATTCTTAATGGTGATCCCATAAAAAATTCCTAAAATTAAAACTGATTATTAAACTCTTTTACTGGGATACCCCCATTAGGTCATTTCTGATGTTCAAAAGAATAAGAACTCTGTCAGTCTCTCAAGTGTCACTAGTTAATTGCTCTAAGATAGTAACCAGACTTTCTCCTACTCACAGCACATTCCAGTTAACAAAGTTCATAAAAAGAGAAATAAAGGTTTATTTATTTTTTATTAGACACTCTCTGTATTTACATTTGAAATGTTATCACCTTCTCCCACCCTTATCCCATTCCTTCTCCCTCTTCACTTGTCTCCAGGAAGGTGCACTTTCTCCTATTCAGCCTCTCCACTTCTGTGCCTTGACATTCTTATACATTGGGAAAACACACCTTCACTGGAACAAAGCTTCTTCTCACATTAATGCCAAATACTGCTATTCTCTGCTACATATGCTACTGGTCTCTCAATTTGAGCCCAATGGTTGGTGTTCTAGTTCATGGGAGTTGTGGATGGTTTGTTTAGTTGTTTTTCCTATTAGGTTGCAAAACCTTTCACCTCCTTCAGTCCTTTCTTTAGCATCTTAATTGAAGTCCCCAAGTTCAGTTCGATGGTTAGATGCAAGCATGTTCAGCTGTATCTGCCTGAGGAGGCATCTCTATCTGGTTTCTGTCAGTAAATATTTTTTGGCATCAGCAATATTGCTTGAGATTGGTGGCTGCATATGGGGTGGATCTCCAGGTGAGGCAGCCTCAGAATGATTTTTTCCTCAATCCCTGTTCCTGTATTTAACCTAGTATTTTCTTCCCTGCATGTTTACTTCTCTCTTCTAAGAAAGACTGAGACATTCACATTTTGGCCTTCGTTCTTTGAGCTTCATAATTTTTGGGAATTGTTTCTTTGGCATTCAGAGCTTTCTGGGGTAAGTATCCACTTATAAGTGTGTACATACCATGGGTGTTTTTGTTTGTTTGTTTGTTTGTTTGTTTGTTTTATTTTGTGGCTGGTTTACCTCATGCAGGAAGATAGTTTCTAGTACCATCAGTTTGTCTAGGCATTTCAAAAAAGCCATTGTTTTTAATAGCTGAGTAGTACTCCATTGTGTAAATGTACCACAATTTCTGTATCAATTACTCTGTTGAAGAACATCTGGGTTCTTCCCAGCTTCTGGCTATTACACATAAGGCTGATATAAACATGGTGGAACATATGTTTTTGGTAGAAGTTGGAGTGAATTTTGTGTCTGTGCTCAGGAGTGGTATAGCTGGGTCTTCAGGTAAATTATATCCAATTTTCGGAGAAACAGCCAAACTGATTTCCAGAGTGGTTGTACCAGCTTACATCTCCACCAACAATAAAGGAGTGTTGCTCTTTCTCTGCATCCTCACCAGCATCTGCTGTCATCTGTGTCTTTGATCTTAGTCATTCTCACTGTTGCAAGGTGGAATCTCAGGGTAGTTTTGATTTGCATTTATCTGATGACTAGGAAAGATGAGCATTTCTTTGGGTGCTTCTTGGCCATTCAGTATTCCTCAGTTGAGAATTGCTCGTTTAGCTCTGTACCTCATTTTTTAATAGGATTGTTTAATTCTCTGGAATAGTTTTCATAGTTAACCCCAGGTCCTGGCCATTGGACAAGCAAAATGAATTCTCCTTACCATCTTCTCTCCCTTTCTGTAATCTATCCATCTCTTTCCTACTTACTCTTCATTCTGTTCATAATTTTAAATAAAGTTATTATACATAGTTTGCTAGCATATGTCAACCATGCCAAGTATGACTCTGTATGTATTTTATCCATGTGTATATGTACTTGATCATACCTTACCTCTGCCATCCTTGTTTGCCTTTCTCCATCATCCAGCATTCTCCTTATTCTTCTCATCCATTTTTACCTTTAGGTCTTAAAACAAATATGTTTACATATCTCTGTTCATCTGTGGTTTTATGAACAGGATTGGAGATACCTGTGAAGGCTGGAGGAAGCCATCTGAACCCCACAACAGGAGATGAAGGTGGTTGTAAGACTTTAGTTGTGGGTGCTATGAACTGGACTCTGGTTATTTGCAAGAGCAAAAAGTATTCTTTTAGACTAAGTCATCACCCCAATCTTTCTTTTAAATCTTGAGTTGGTCTTTACATTTCTGAAATACACTTCAATTAGTCAGGATATATTGATTTTTTGTATTACTGAATTTACATAGTGATTCTTTATACTTGGAAAAAATTAGTAAATATTCAAACGAAACTTTATGTCTATATATTCTGTATCAATGCATTTAGCTAATCATGTATCAAAAAAAAACATGTTGAATTAGGAGTGAACAAGATTTAAATTTATATCTTTTTCTCTAAATAGCATATTATTCCATCTGTCCATACAGGATGTGTGTTAGGTTAGATAATGTTGTATTTTTTACTTTTATGACACTGTAAAAGACACCATGACAAAAACCAACTAGAAGAATAAGGGCTTGTTTTAGCTTAATTATCTAAAAATATAATGTCTATGATCAAAGAAGAGTTTGAGAGGAAAAAGAGATCAGTTTTTCATCTCCCTATGAAATAGAGTGGACAGGAACTGGACTGAGGCTCTCAACCTTCAAAGGTTGACTCACTTCCTCCATCAAGGCTCTGTTTCCTAAATATTTATAATAAGCTTCCTAAAAAATACCACTGGAGATACTCAAACATGTGATCCCAGGGGATTTTTAATGGTTTTTTTTTTCTGTAAACCTTTTAAATTCTCAACAAATATCCCTAGCAATTTTAATGCCTGATTTGATCAAGATAAAACAAGAGACAAGTTAATACCTAGGGTTGAAGATTTATGCTTATTAGAATAATCTTTGTTTCATCATGTTAATTAGTAGTGGTGCATATTTATCACCCCAAAATCAAATGTTTTGAGTATGTCCTGAGCATTAACAAGTTTAATAGAATTTGCCAAGAGCCTCTTCTATACCAGTATAGCATTTTTTCAAACAAAAATGCATTACCAGGACACGGTACATAATAAAACAGTATAGAGTAGAAGTTAGGGACTAGTTGGAAATATAGCTACCAAATATCTGCCTTGATTAAGTGGGAGTGGTATATCCTTTATATAGTACTATACATATTTTATTCAGTAAAATTGTTATTGCATCTATTTATTTATTTATTTATTTGTGCATATAAGAGAGGAAGGGAGGAAGAGCAAGAGGAAGACTCTCTCTCTCTCTCTCTCTTTCTCTCTTTCTCTCTAACACACACACATACACACACAGAGAGAGAGATAGACAGAGAGAAACAGAGACAGAAACAGAGACAGAGAATTGTGTTACTGCTATAGTACAGAAGTCAAATACAAGTATTAGGAGCTGTTTAATCCACAAGAATTGTCCTGGGGATCAACCTTAGGTCATCAGGCTTGGTAGCAAACACCTTTACCTACTGAACCACTTTGGCTGCTCATTATTGACTTGCACATTAAACATTAATAATGATCTCTAAGCTACAGTATTCATTTTGTGTTATATGTATGTGGGCACTGCCCACACATTCCTGTACATAAATGTAAGCCCATATCCAAAAATGACATCAGATGATCCCACTTGAATGCTCTACCATACTCCCCCAAATCAGGCTTGTTCAGACCAAATCTGAAGCTATCCAGCAAACTCAGGAGTCCTCCTGGTTCCCATTGCCCTGCTCTCCTGTGGCTTAGGTGCTTATAACTATGACCAGATATTTATGTGGGTGCTAGAAATTTAGAGTTAGGACAGCAAATAGTTTTACTCATTGGTCTATGTCTTTATCCCTTCTTCAAATACAAAGTCATAAAAAATTTAAATTCTGAGCATGTGTAATTGGTAAAATAACATTTTACCAATATGATTGTAACAAAAATCTTCCCACTATCGCAAAAATATATTTTTCCAGAAGACCCCATGTTCAAAAGTACTGGAATTTTGTTGTTGCTCATTTGCTACTTATCTTGGTAGAGGCCAGTTCTCAGCTATGTTATATAAGGGGATAAAAGCAGTTTTGAAAGGCATAGAACTGCAGGTTAACCAACCTATCTGAGCCTTCCTCAATCTCTTTAGCATTTGGTGGTATAGTCATTGATAATAGTCACAGAAGAAAATATGGTATGAATAACTATTTGATAAATAAATTTATACATAGGTTTTGCAGAGAATTCATACCTAGGAGAAATGTTCATCTCTTGTTATTTTAGCATTCAATAAAACAAGATTTGAATAATTTTTTTTATTTCCTTGAAGTTTAAATTAAATTATAATTATCATCTTGGCATTTTTCTCCCTTGACAATGTCAGACCTAGGGTAAGTACTGTGAATGCTTATGACCCAGTACCAATTATAATTCTTTATATTAAGAAATAATTTAAATGCTTTGAGAAAAGATATTGACCATTGTTCTTTATAAAAGAAGTGTTGAGAAACTCCATTAATTAGCAAGGTGATTCTAAGTCTCTATTGCTTGCATTTAGCTAAGATCTGCTTGAGTCCTAGAAAGAAGAGTGTGAATTAGTCTCCCTTGCTGTATGTTGGTAATTCCTAAGGAGCAGTATTCATTCCCGCTATTGGAGCTGTATCATAGGAGAAAATATTGTTTCTCTTTGTGGGAAGGGATTAAAAAAAATCCTCGTGAAACAAGGACTCCTTAGCACAGTCTATCGAGGCTAAAAATAACATGACACATATTGCAGTCATTAGACAATTCCTGAAAGATGCTATCTCTAGTTGAAAATGCTCATCTTTGACACTCATAGGCTCTAAAGTTTAGGTCTAAGCCCTTTGGTAAAGGTAGACTGGAGCCAGGACATTGTGTGTTCTCCCTTATGCTTCCTTTGGCCCAGTTTACCTGGATAGATTTCCTTTAGTTCTTGTTCTCTTCAGGGCTAAATTGTATTCTGTGCAAAAGGCCAATAAATACTTTATCTACATTTCAAGTCCTGTTTAATTTTTAAGAAACCATTCTTCTGTATTGCTAACTTAAAAGTCTTCATTTGATAGTGGTTATGAAGATGTAATTAGCCAAGAAAGCAGCACAATTCATATACATATTTTGTTGTAGTAAAGTCCCTTATCCCGTCTTTAAAAATAAGAACAGGCTAATTAGCACTGGAGAACTGCAAAAGAAGACTTTACTTTATAGCTAACATATGTGGTTCTATAGCTGTTATTTTCAATATTGTTGACATCACAGCTAATATACACATAAATGAATGCATATTATATTCATTTTTCTGGGTCTGGATTACATCACTCAGGATGTTCATTTTCTCACTCCACTCATTTTCCTTCAAGGTTTGTGATGCTATTTTTTACACGGCCAAGTAATACTTCATTGTATAAATGACCACATTTCTTTTTTTTTCCCTCTGTTGAGCAACATCTAAGTTGTTTCTAATTTCTGGTTGGTATAAATAAAGCAGCAGTAAATATAATGATAAGATGAACTGGCCTTTGGCATATGACCAAGAGTGGTATGGATGGATCTTGCTACAGAGCTATTCGCACCTTGTGTGGAACCGTAACATTGATTTATAGTGTCCTTACAACTTTATACCCTCATCAGCAAAGGCTGAGTGTTCCCCTTAGTCCACATAATTGCCAGCAGGAGCTGCCAGTCACTTGTTTCCTTTATGTAAACCATTCTAAGCACTGTTAAAAAAAATCTCAAAGTAGTTTTAATTTGCATTTCCCTGATGATTAGGTAAGTTGAATATTTCTGTTGCTCAGGAATTTGAATTTCTTCATTTGAGAATTATTTTTAGATAGGTACTCCATTTTTAAATAGTATTATTTATTTTTTGATATATAAGGTTTTGTTGTTTTGATTGTTGTTATTTTAATATATTTTGGGTGTTAGCTCAGTATTGGATATATGGTTGGTAAAGGTCTTTACTCATACTGTAAGCTGCCTCTTTGTCTGATTGTTAGTTTCTGTCTTAGGGTTTTACTGCTGTGAAAAAACACAAGACCAAGTCAACTTTTATAAGCACAGTGTATAATTGGACCTGTTTACAGTCTCAGAAGTTCAGTCTCCTGTTATCAATGTGGGAGTGTAACAGCCTCCAGGAAGGCATGATGTAGGCAGAAATGAAATTCAACATCTTCATCTGAAAGCTGCTAGGAGAAGACTGGCTTTCAGGCAGCTAGGATGAGGGTTTTAAAGCCCAGGCTAAAATGGCACACACCTACTCCAATAATGCCACACCTCCAAATAGTGCCATTCCCTGGGCTATGCATACGTACACCACCACATACCACTTCCTGGCTTCCATTGGCTTGTTTCTACAGTCTATGGAAGCCACACCTAATCATACCACAATGTAAGATACATTTACTCCAACCTCAGAAATTCTGAAATCTATAGCAATCTCAACCATGTTAAAAGTTCAAACTTAAAAATCTTATATGAGATTCATCCAGTCACTTAACTGTAATCCCCAAAGCACAACAGGAAGTCAGATGGGAAAACTCTGCATCTCCATGTCTGATGTCAAAGTGGTCATCAAATCTCCAACTCATATTTCATCTTTGTGAACTGCAAGGAATTTCATTCTCCTGGGCAGGTTCCCCTCCCTGTTTGAAGTTTTCCTCAGCATCTCAAACATCTTGTGGTTTCCAAGGCAATCTCAACATTACAACTTCTTGTTCCAATGCCTGAGGTCTACACACGATCTTCTGGGCTACTCCAAAATCTGGCCTGATTTCAGAAGCACTGGAAGTGACTCTTCTATGGATGTCTGATAGACTCATCTGGCTTTGGGCTTTTTACAGGGTTGGGGGGACTTTTAGTTACTGCTTCTATTGTAGTAGAAGTTATCCAAGATTTAAATTGCTATGTGATCCTGATTTAGCTTTGGAAAGTATATTTACTGAGTGTCCAGACCAACTTCATCTTGGGTTCAGACTCTATCTTAGAGCACGTGACCTAAGGTTAAGTAACAAGCCTTTGCCAAGAACTAGTTTCCCGGTTACTTCATAACAAGCCTGTATTTCCATGTCACTTGTGAACAACCACCAATCAGGAGGAAAGCAGAAGTTACGTTTATGGTTTAACTCCCAGCACCAACCAATTATTTTAAAGGGCAAAGAATTTCCATAATAGACACCAAATGTGCCAGGCTTGAAACTTGTTTGCTTGTTTGCTTGCTTCTCTAAATGCAGACTTGGAACTGGGGTTAGGGCTTCACCCACCTGTCCTGCAACACCATGGTCAGCAAAGCACCCAAGCTCCAGATTGAAAACAATAGAAAGCAACCAACCAAGCAAACAAACAACCCTAGTGTGATTGCATCTGTATCAACTCTTTGGTGGTTTTTTGGTGTTCACATATACTTCCTGAATGAGCACAAGAGTATCAAAAATTGATCAATTCCCTTAGATCCCTTATCTGGTAGTATAGTGTAGGTTAAAGTATCTCTTTATTATTCTCTGGATTTGTGTGTATGTGTATATGTGTGTCTGTTGATTTGCTCCTTTTTTTTTCCTATCTAATTTTGGTAATTTAAATACTTTCTCTCAATTAATTTGAATGAGGGTTTTCTATTCTGCTGGATTTTCTCAAATAACCAATTCTTTCTCATTGATTATTTGTATTGTTTATTTGTTTGCTGCTATTTTACTCACGTCATTCCTCAGCTCAATAATTTCTTGCCTTCTCCTCCCCTTAGGTGTGATTTTTTTCTTCTTGTTTTTAAACAGTAATTGTCAACCTTCCCAATGCTGTGACTCTTTAAGACAGTTCCTTATTTCACAGTGACTGCCAACCATAATTGTATTCTGTTGCCACATCAAAACTGGGATTTTGATGCTGTTATCAATTGTATGGTAAACGCCTTACATGTGACCCCTGTGAAAGGGTCATTTGATAAGCCGAAGGGGGTTGCAAGTCACAAATTGGGGAACACTATTTTAGAGCTTTCAGGTATGTCATCAACTTATAAGTATGAGTGCTTTTGTCATAATCTTTGTTATTGGCTATCCATCTCCCTCACTCTATCCTCTTCCCAATCCGCTTGCCTTTAACTCCATTAACATCTACCTTTAGCAATTCCCTCTCTGAACTTTGACATCATTCGCATTCTACTGTCCGTCTTCCTGTAAGGCCCCCCTTCCCTCATCAGTCCAAGATGTTGCTATTGCAGCTTCTTGGAATTTCCAGGCACCCCTTCCCCCAACCTAAATTCATCATTCTAGAAATTCAAAGCTAAGGTTTGCATGTGAGAAAGAGCAGGTAGCATTTGTCTGATGAGGCCTTGGTAACCTTTTTCTGTGTGTGTGTGCACATACACCCACACACACACAAACACACACACACAAACACACACACACTTTTTCAATTCTGCTTTTTACATGAATATTTCATAATTGGATCTTTTTAACAGCCAACTAAATTACATTACCAGAAGCATATTATCTGGTTAGCAGTTGATGACCCTGTGGTCCAAATACATTTCCTGGCTACTGTAAAAAAAGCAGCCATGTAGAAGGTCGGATATGGGTATTTCACCGTTTTCTTTGTCCAGGGCTATGGCTGGATCATATGACATTTCAGTTTTCAGGCTCTGAGAATCGTCCATACACCTTTTATAATGTACAGGAACTTAATAACTTACTTTTAAAAAATCTGTTTTTATTTGTTTTGACTTATCAGTGTTGGCCTTTCTTATTAAAAAAAAAATTCTTATTTCTGTTCTATTGTGTATGCGTCATTCTTTTATTATTTGTCCTGACAAATTCTTATATTTCCCTCTTAATTTATTTATTGATTCATTTTTCATAAGTATATTTAATTTCTATATATTTACAGAGTTTCTAAATAGTTCTTGTTATGGATTTTTAGTTCTAGTGCCTTGTTTTAAGAGAAAATTAAAGAAATTTGTTATATATATTTTGTCATAATTTGTTGCCTGCCTTTGGGAATGTCCTGGAATTTTTCTCCATATACTGCTGAGACTTCAATTAAAAAGTTATTGAAGAGAATTTTCCTGAAATGCTGCTTCTTATATAATCTTGAATCTTGTAACTTTCTGAGTTTCTTGAGCTTTGTTTATTTCATTTGAGCATCTTTACTTTCTTTTAGAGAAAATGCTTCCAATCAGAGGAAATGGGGATGCAACAGTCAAAAGACTGAGTATGTAGATGTTCATTCCATGGAGCATCTAGGCACTACTTTAATGGGTACTGAACCCTGCACAGTGCAGAGTCCCACATACAAGGACTGATACTATACAATAATTAGAAGTCTCCTTTGACTTCCCTCCCCATCTTGAATGGTATCTTTATACTGTGCTATAACCAGTTGCTAATTGGACCTGGGTGACTTCGCGTGGCTTGGTCTGGTCCCGAGAGGCTGTAACCAGCTGAGGCTAAGTTTATCCCAGAGAACTTTGCCATCACTTGATCAACTACAATGAAAGAAGGCTTCAGTCCAAATCTTGAAGAGCTGAGCACAAAGCTCAACATTCTATTTTAATTCTTTAGATACACATCAAACCCCTTCGTGTCATTTGCGTTATCTTGTCTTTGTATTCCACTGAAATGGTTGCTAATTCTTCATTATAATTTCTCACTTTAGATTATAATGTAGTTTCATTCTCTTGATTGGATTTAAAACTGGTACAAAGTACAGAATAGTTAATATTGGAGAGTGATCAATGTCTTGCTCAAAGGTAGTTAAGATGTGGACTTGTAAAATGGTGATATTCATGACCGACGTAATAAAATATGATGTAGGATCAAGTAGGTAAAGAAAATTAACCACAGATTATACTTTAGGTAGAATCTAAACATTATGAAAAATTGTAGAGATTTCAAAACTAATTTTACATTGGGCAAAGGGGTCATACATTTAAAACTGAATGCCAAGTGGACAGAGATGAGTTGGGAACTTAAAAATAATTACCCTCCAAAGCCAATTTGTAATTATGGGATGGGAATCATACAGATAGCTCAGTTGGTAAACTGTTCGCAGTCCAATTATGCATGTCTAAATTCAGATTATCAGAACCTTGGTAAAAAAAAATCCAGGTATGTTTTCATGCTTGTAATCCCAGAACAAAGTGGATAAAGATATTGGGACTTGCTATCTGACCAGCCCAGCCATAAAGGTAACCTCAGGTCATAAAGATACCCTGCTTCAAAATGCCATTTGACGTTGATTTCTGGCCTTCCGATACATATGTATACACATGCATATGAACCTGCACATGCATATATACAGACACATATCCCACTCCCCAAATGGGATGTGTGTGAGAATGTTTACCCAAATAAAGTTCAGTGATTAAGAAAAGCATGAACTCAAATTGAAATGTATAAAACACTAATATTTAATAATTTTCATGAATATTTTAGAGATGCCTGCCAGAAAAGACTTGGTTTTTCTAAAGTAGGGTGTGATCAAGAACAAAGTTTTATTAACATGAAGCATAAGAATACTAATTAAAACTGACACTTGAATTCTATTAAGAAAAATTTAATATCTTCTACAATAATGAAAACTTAACTATTATAAATTGAGAAGAATATATGAGGTGAAATGTCAGAGGCTTCTAGGTTATTTTGACCTCTTTGGAGCTGAAATGCAGAGAACAATATCAACAATATTCTATGAGGCTTGAAACCTAATATTAAGGACCTAAATTTAAGGATTTAATCATTTTAAGATAACAAAAATTTCCAGCATGACTAAAATGAAAATCATAAAAATAAATGAAAGATAAGCAGAATGATAATGAGATTCAGTCTCTGGTGAATCAATGATGGTGCATAAAGGCCACACAGGTCCAGCACCCCAGAAATGACAGGACCAGCACCCCAGGAATGACAGGACCAGCACCCCAGGAATGACAGTGCTGTGGTTTAAGGGTGAACTGTCTCCACAGGATCATGGATCTGAACAGTAGAATCCCAGCTGGCAATGATATTTGAGAAGGTAAAGCAAGTGGGGCCTTACTGGAAGAGGTACCTCACTGGGGGCAGGCTTTGAGTGTTTATAGCTTGACTAGATGCCTGCTCTCTTTCTGCAACCTGAAAGCTGAGGCAAAGTGGCCCAAGCAGTCCACCTCCTGCCATACTTGCCTGATGCAGTTCCTTTCAACGAAAAGCCAAACAAACTTTCTTTCTTAATTTGTATTATCCAGATGTGTACAGGCTGGATGCTTCGTGACAAAGCTGTGGAAGATGACTTTGGTTGTAAAAAGCTTATAACAGTCGTAGAAAGAACTGAGGACCCTCAAGTGTTCATGGGAAAGTGGCTGTCTGAGATTTGAGAAATGTGGGGGAATGGGAAAGCACTTTAGAGGAATGGGATGTGCAATATACTAAGGAATTTAGGTCAATGCCACGCCACTCCTTGTTAAATAAATGGTCATAGAATCAGCCATCAGTGTTGTTTATGTATTTATTTCTGCTTGGGTTTTTGTATCAAGCCAGAATTTATCTACCATGTATAAAAGCAAAATACTGTTACTTTTGCCAAATATTTTCCATAAATTATAATTAAATAGTTTTCTTGTTAGCTATATTTGAGAGAATTTGTTACAATGAAGGAATAGCTTCAGACAGAATTCTATGCAGTGCTCCAAGTCCAGTTTCATGCCTTCAGTTATATATAGATGCATCATAGGAGTATACAATATGTGAGTGCGATCTGGCTGTGACATCAGTCACCCCATTGAATGCCAGGGTTGACTTGGCTGATCTGACTGTCTAGGAGGCTGTCCCCTTCCTTCCTCACCGCTCCATGTTCGTACCTTCTAAAGCTGTATGCTCAGTCGAAGAGGATAACCTACCCCTAAATAGAGGAGGACCAGTCTTCGGTCAAGGGTATACAAGTAGCTTTTCTCCCATGCTATAACCACCAAACAAGCTCTCAGAATCATTTTAATGAAGTATCACATCTATGAAAAATTGTCACAACCATCTTAGAAACATTGTAAAAATTTGAAATTAATTTCCAATAGCATGAGTTCTATGCTCAAAAAAAATTATTATACAAACCCATTTAATTAAAAGCAACTGGAATTTATACTCTTTTATAATAAAATGTGTGGGTGTGCATGCACACATGTACATGTGAATGCACAGATATTTTTATGTGTATGCAGTTGTCTACAGAGTCCAGAAGAATGCATCTGATCTCCTGACTCCCATTCTGATGTTGTCATCTGACATTGGGACCTATAAAATTATACTTAGTGATCTTAAAAACTAAGTCACTGTTCTAGTCCCTCACCGATTGTATACAGGACCACCTACTGACAAAATATTTAATGTAGAAGAAAATAAATAAGATAGAATATCCTTATTTATGGAACTTGTTGTGTAGAGCAGGCCTGACCTTAAACTCATAAAAGATACATCTGTTTCTTCCTCTCTGTGCTGGGATTAAAGGTGTGCACCCCACCCTCTAATCAACCAAAAATCGTAAAAGGCAACACTTCTATACATTTTGATCAATGTTTTAAGGAAATAGTCCAAGCTTGATGAAATCACTTTAGTTTTTTAATAGGATCACTTTATTCTAGTTCACTCACATATAAGAACATCATGAAGCTGGTTTAAGGCAGCTGCCCAGACATTGCTTCCATCTACATCCAGAGCGCTGTGCAGCTTAGAGATGTGCTGCAGGGATGGGCATTCAGAAGCTTTAAAGCCTCACACACAACTTTACATCCACTGGATACTCATGTCTTCTGCTATCTCCATACCCAAATTCTCTCCAACTGGCTGTCTAATATAAATATCAAGGACAAAAAAAAACACAAAACAAAACAGAAAATAAACAACAAAAAGAGTTGTTATGTTTTGTTACCACTATTTCCTGTGAGTAGAAACCTAGAATAAATAACACAGCAATTCCTTTATACCACTAATCTTTGGAATTAGAAGCCTTTTATTGTGGAAAACTCATTATGTCGCTCCCTCAGACATTCATTCTCATTCTACTACAGCTGATGTGAAGAAAATGTGCACCTGTGCAATTTCAGGTAGGAATCAGTCATATCAGGCTGTGTATAAAACACATGAATATCGATTTTTTAATGTCATAGATTTGTCATTAAAATTTACTATGACTATCGAGCGGGGGGGGGGAAGGCCGGGGACTGTTTGTGTGTGTGATGTTCATGTGTTTCTTGAGTGCACAAGCATGTGTGCATACATGCATGTGGAGACCAGAGGCCAGCCTCGGATATAACGCCCTCTAAACCATCTACCTTGTTTTTCTTTTTGTCCTTGGCCTGGAGCTCACTAAGCCGTCTAGTCTACACAACCAGTGAGCCTGAAGCCTGTGGTGACAGCACTACCTACCACACTGGACTTCCTTATGTGAATTCTGAAGCTTAAATCATTCTGTTATGTTTGGAAGTGAAGGATCTTACCAAATAAATGATCTCCCATTTATAGTATGGATTTTAGTTGCTTTGTATTTCTGTTAACTTGTTTCATTTGCACTTTAATGCTTTGGATTATAGTGAATGAAGACTTAAAGCTTCGATTCAAAGATAACCCTTATTGGTGATGTTGGGGACTTAGCAAGAGAAGTATGTGAGCTGCAGGGTTTTCAGAGTTCTAAACTTTTAGGAACAGAACTGGTGAGATTGCTCTGGATATAAAGGTGCAGGGGCTAAACCTAAACACCTTTGTTTTACATGATGATAAAATAGGACTGACTTATATGAATTGTCCTCTAACCTACCAATCACACACCCCAATGTCACCCAACCCCACAGACAGTGGCACTGCCCCACTCAATAAGACTTAAAAGAAGGTAAAAAGGGAATCCCCTGAAACCATGGAAAAAGGCTAGAAGTGGGTTTAGCAAAGAGAAATGAAAGAAAAAATATTCAAAATTTTTTCGACCATGGAGATTAAGCACAGAGACATTTCAATAATGCCCCTGAGCACTTCTAAATAGAAAGGAAGAAAAATGTAAGAAAAAGGTTTCCTACCAGCTCGCATTTGCTCTCACTTTTGTGTAATGACTTTGTCAATAATAGTGGGAGAGAACTTCAGTCGTTCGGGAGAAAAGATACAGATTGTATTTGATTGCATTGGCACATTTTACCCTTCCTTTGGAAATTACTTAGGAGGTGATGCAGATCACACTGATTCCTCCTTGTTATGCAGGGCTGCATGTTTGTTTAGCACCATTGAAAACAATTGCGCTAATGGACTTTGGAATTTAGTTATAGAGATGAATAATGTGCTCAAATTATCCATGAGAAAACTCATTATGTTGCTCAGTGTTAATTTTATACATTTTCTTATATAAAATTATGCTGAATCACAAATCATTGTTCATGTGCATAATTACTATATTTTGAAAGTCTATTATACACTAGGTATTTTACATTTGTTCAGTTTTTGCTCAACAACAGATATTCTTCCTATACTTTCTCAACTTCATGAGGATTTGGAGATTAGATATATCATTTGGTGTATAAAAAAACTTATAAAAATTAGTTATACAAAGTACCCAACATTGACTTTGGTAGACTGTGATTATGATAAATGTTAATGCCAAGACAATATGACTGCTAAAAATATTTTCCTTTCTAAATATACAAGAAAAATATGTATCATAATTGTGTATATGTGTGTCTGAGTATATGTCTGTGTGTGTGTCTATCTCTGTATGTATAATTGCATGAGTATATATATATATATATATATATATACACACACACACACATACATATATATTATGGGATAGTAGACACTGCACTGGCCAGAAGAGGTTGTCACACCTTTTGAGCTTCCTCTACAGCTTTAGTTAAAGGCAGTTGTGTGACACCTGGATGCTGGGTATTGGAAATTGAACACAAGTCCCCTATAAGAGCATCAACCCCTTCTTACTAACCGGCCTGCTCCCTGAGTATAGTACTCTGACAGTTTTCTCTTCTCATCATTGTACCCTAAGAAGCTTTTTCCTGGAAGCTTATTTATGTTTCAAATATATTTAAAACATTAAATGGAGAAAAATGTTTGCTTTCAGTGGTTGTTTGCTGTATGTGTGACATTTGTGTCATTGAAATTGTTATGAGGCTGACATTCTAATGGAATTTTCTCCAAGAAACCACATTGACCTGTGTTCATAATTATTCTGAAGAAACAGGAAGGATGATAGCATCGTTAGAAAGTAAGGAGCAGGGTCAGAGAACTACACATAGCTTCTTGTTGTATCTGAATTATCCTGTTTGATTTTGGGCAAAGAAGCTATTTTTCCATGTCTTGGTTTCTTAAATGTAAATGGATGACATGATACTTAATCAACAATTTTATTTTTTCTTAGCTGAACATCTGGTTTCCATAAACATGTTTTAAAGTCATATTTTTAAAATCTATTATTCAGCCAAACTATGCACATGCTAGACACATGGTATTATTAGCATTGTATGATATATATCTTTATAATGCACTGATAAACAACTTTTCATAAGTAAACCTACATATTTCTCTAGAAAAAAATACTTTATTAGGACAAAATTTACTTCTTTAATTTTGATGATGCAAACATTCCTTACTTTTTCTGGCTTTGCCAGAGTCATATAGATACAGATGAGGATGCTTGCAGCTAACCATCAGACTAAACATGGGGAACCCAATGAAAGAGCTAGAAAAAGGACTGAAAGAGCTCAAAGGTTTGCAACCTCATGGAAAGAACAGCATCATCAAGCAGCCGAGGCACTGAGGTGGAGAGGGTGATTAGGAGAGGGAGCACCTTCATGGAAGCAAATTGACAGGGAGGAGGGAGCGTAGTGAGGCAAAAGGGTATAACATTTGACGTGTAAATACAGAGAATATCCAATAAAATTGAATATATATATATATGTGTGTGTGTGTGTTTGTGTGTGTGTGGGGGGGGTGGGTGTGTGTGTAAAGAAAAGAATGTTTCCAATGTCACTTAGATCCTGTTGTGGTATGAATGTAAAACATCCTCCTAAGATTCATATGCTGAACACTGTGTCCCTAGATAATGTTGCTTTTTGTGAATGTCCTGAAACCTCTACAGTATGGAGCTTGTCTTAGTGGAGTTTCTATTGCTGTAATAAAACAGTATGACCAGAAAGCAGGTTTGGTAAGAGTTTGTTTGGCTTATACCTCCACATATCTGTTCATCACCAGAGTAAGAAAGGACAGGAACTCAAGCTGGGCAGGAACCTGGGGGCAGGAGATGATGCAGAGTTTATGGAGGGGTGCTGCTTTCTGTCTTGCTTCCCTGACACAATCAGCCTGCTTTCTGAAAGAACCCAAGATTACCAACCTAGGGATGGCACCACACACAATGGGCTGGTCCTTCCCCCAATGATCACAAACTGAGAAAAGGCCTTGCAGTTGGATCTGATAGAGACATTTCCTCAACTGAGGTTCCTTCCTCTCTGAAAACTCTAGCTTGCATCAGGTTGGCACAAACTGACCAGTACAGAATGTCGTGGAGAATGCAGGTCTTATGGGAACAGGGTTTGATGTTCAATAGCCAGGCTCCCCTTTTGTATTTTGTTCTTCTGAATGCTGATGCAATGTGGTCAGCTTCTGCTCTCCTGGTTCTATTGCCATACATTCACTGCATTAATGACCTATGTTTCTTATACTGTAAGCAAGAACACTTTTCTTCCCATATGAGAACTTCCTAAGCCCTGACCACTAAGTGTCTGTAACATTGTCATTGTTCAGAAATTAAAGTAACATTTAGAAAACTATTAAACAAATATTGACCAATATATCTTATTAATTTCAAGATGGATATTTCTATGTGCCATGAAAAGATGACTGTCAGGAAAGCATCTTCATAACTTATTTTTAGAATATGGTATCCTAGGAGAATGGAATTTGAGTTTAGAGATACAGAAATGTAGATATTCAGAATTACATAACCTTTTTCAAAATATATAGCGGAATGATGGTAGTTTCTTTCCATTTTTAAAAAAATGTGTTTATTATGATTACTTATTAGATTTTCTAAATAAATTTATATGTTATTCTAAATTATACTTTTACATTTTTAATTTATTTGCATGTAGATTATGTAATACAATTCTAATTGCCTTGGTAATCCGATAATATTTTTTTGATCCTCTGATTCTTTTATAGAATGTACCCTAATATTCTTATATTGAGTTTTCTGAGCACAACTCGACCCACGGTTTTCTAATTAATAGTCTCCAGTGGCCACTTCACTACCTAAATGATAAAATCAAAGTCTTTAATTTGCTTCCTGGGTACTTCATAGGCTATGATCTGGGCTTACTTTTCTCACTTGATTTCATCCCGTTTCTCATTTTATGCTCTAGCAACCCTGAGCATTCAGCTACAGTCTTTCTGGTTTCTTTCCACTGGCCTAAGCTATTCTTTTTTTAAAAATTCATTTCACATATTTATTGGAGACTTACTCTGAATGAGCAAGGAAGTTTTGTGTTTGCAACCTTTTAACTGATGGAGTTTGGGCTGAAGAATGGTTGAATGCACAGATGTACTTGCATAAGACCCAAGCTCGTTTTGTAGCACCTATGTTAGGCAGCTCACAACCATTTGTGTCTAATTCCAGCTCCAGGAGAAATAATATTCTCTTCTGACCTCCATTGACTCTGTCCTCACATGTACATGAGCACTACCATGTACACACTCATACACTGGAAAGTTAAAAACATGTATATACTATTTCTATTCAAAAGGGTAAAAGAGCTTACTATATAATGAAAGAAAGTTGAAGGCCAGGAATTTGATTTGGTACCATACAGCATCTGACTAGCATTTAAGAAAAATGTGCTCTTCATCAATGGCTTATCTCTCTTTTTGAATATTGTTTTATCACTACTAAGACACTAAATGAAATTATGATCATTTCAATACTCTCATGCCAAGTTCAGTGAATAATTATGTGAATGCAGAATCTAAATAGGACAGTGCTGTTTGCCTTGAATATTCAGTATGTGCTCCTAAAGAGAGTTTAGTGAACTGAGTTGATACCCAATTTGAACATCACCAACCTTGTTCCTTAAAATGGTTAGGTCATAAATACGTTTTCTTTGATGAAGATATACTCTATTTTACAATTGATCATTGGGTTTGTAAGGCTAAAACAACATGATGTGTACATGAGTAAGTTTGGTGTGTGTGTGAATGACTTAATAAAATTGTATTAAAAAGTATAAATTTATGACCATATTTTGCCTGGGTATTATAGTTTGCAACTCTTGATTTAATGAGTAGAAAAAGTCCAATTAATAGCTTAAATTTTCAATCATGAAAACACTGAGAGAAATAAAATGCATTCTTGTTTCTCTTCAGGTACATAAGTCTGTCTGGGTTTAGCAGTTACAAAGTTTTTTTCCAAGTCAGACATTCTGAACTTGTGTAGAATAACCTCATGAAAGGGTAAGTTGTATAACTCATCCAGATATGAATCACAGGCTGGACAGATGGCTCGTATAAGTGAAGTGAGTCCTGTGCAAATCTGAAAATCTGAGTTTTGTCCCCCAGAAAGCATGTGAAAATAGAAAGTTGCAGTGCTGAAAGATGCCTGGAATACCAGTAATGGGGAAGTGGGAAAAAGAGGATCACTGACTTCACTGGCGGGAAAATAGCCTAATCAGCAAGCTCTAGGTTCACTCGGAGACCCTGTCTCCAACTAAAAACAAACAAATAAAAACAAAAGAAATCCACGGAGGACTATTGATAATGAAACATTAGCAGCTGGCTTCCACATGCATACATTTGTACACACAGCAATGAGCCCTTGCACACCAATGTACGTAGAGACAAACAAAAACAATGAATTTAACATGTTTTAAAGCAGAAAGAGTCTGATGACATTGGTATAAATAGACACATTGTATGACATTTTTAAGGAAAGTTAGTAACTCTCAGAAATAACTTGTCTGTCTGAAAAAGGCTAGTATGACCCTGAAGTTTATGACATGTGAGACCAAGGGAAAGGTGATATTTTAGGTTGTCCTCTAAGGCAGGAAGTGAACAATATCACTGATATACGAAAAGGATTCCTAATCTGCAGAGTGACACCATCTGGTTCTTTTCATGCTAATCACATTGAGGAACATAATCTGATATATCAATTCTATCAATTAAAATACTGAATGCCTCACAAAGCACACAAGAGAGTTTGGTCATGCCATTGGATGTCATATTCCAGTGTAACAGTCAAGTTAACATGATAAAAGAAAAAAGCTCTCATGTAGATAAACTGATAATTCTAAGGCCTGTTTGTATGGAAAGAGCCAGGAAATTTAAATTACTTTTTCAAAGGATTCCTTCCCCTATCATACACACTTATATAAACCCTGCCCCAATTAATTTTTGTTCAAATGAAATACTCAAAACTGATGGCCACTTATGCCATTTTAAAAAGAATATGCCTGATACTTAGTATTTTTTTTCTTTGTGAGTGTGTGTGTGTGTGTGTGTGTGTGTGTGTGTGTGTGAATGTGTGCACACATGCATTATAAAGATGATAAAGCTATATTTTAAAATTTTGCTGTTTTTGAGACCCAATATCTCTCTATATTCCAGGTAAGTCTGGATCCTGTTGTCTAGCCAGCACTAGCCTGAATTCATGATCTTTCTGCTTTTTCTTCCTGAGCCTTGAGCATTACATTTTATTATAGTTTAGTAATCTTCTAGACTATGAAGAACCATATATCTTTCAAAATACACTTAAAAATACTAATAGTCCAAATATTTTAAATAATTTAAAATTAATACCATATGCTGTCCAAAAGTACTTTATCTACAGTACTTCTTCTCTGGCCTTGTCCTCAACACCACAATCCACAGGACAGAAGAAGAACAAAATATCACGTTAGTAATTTTAAGTAAATATGAAGCCATTTTTCTAATAACAAAGGCAATGGTATTAACTAACATCAATGAAATTGAAGGTCTCAGGATATGTCTTAAAATCCATTTAATTCTTAATGACCTGGGGAATCTGGGGAGTCCTTGAGATCCATAGATTTCAATATGTAAAATTGCCTGGCCTCCATAACTGACACTTGTCATCCTGATAAACAAGATATAAGTTGGGGGTTGACAATGGCTCCCCTTTATAGGATTTTCTACCTAAAATGGCTATACAGATTGAAGTACATTTCAATCCATCAGTTTTCTAATTGAGCTATAAGTATGTGAAGATCGCATTCTTCAAGGTCAATCCTACTGTCACTTCATGATTTCCCTATTCTTCTGTCAAGAGTTATTATCTTTTTCTTTCAGGACTGTAAAGTATAAAGGGGGAAATACAGTGAACCAACCAGAGTTTTCTGTTACCATTTTGTCTGTGGTTATTTATGATTTTATTTCTCTTTAGGAAATAGCAGTAAATTGTCATGTCAATGGCATTTTAGAATTCCTACCATAGACAACACCAACTTGAAGTCTGATTTGTATTATTATACCAATTCCTTTTTGAAGCCCTGACAAAATTCCCAGTGTAGAAACCTGGCAGATGATGTTGAAGTCATAATCCACTGTCATTTGCAATGTTTATTGCCTTTCTTGGTTATGGTGAATTAATAGCTTTCATAGCTAATGACCTTTGAGTTTTATTTTGTGGTCTCCAAAAATTACAATTGAACACCACACACACACACACACACACACACACACACACACACACACACACAAATGCATGTTCAGCTCATTATTCCTTATGTTTTGTGTGCTACATAAAAACTTATATAGGTTAGGTACCACATTTCAATTTAAGACGAATATTTATCTACCGAACAGGATTATTTTCACCTTTCTGTGTATATATGCATTGTATCATGTGTGCAACTGTTAATGGGTTTTTTAATGCTCTAGCACAGGCATTAATATCAGCTAACAAGCTCCAGGATTTTTTGTTTTGTTTGGTGTTTCTTTGCATTTCCACCTTTAGACATTGTCTCCAGTTCACCACTATGTCCACCAGGTTAACTGATTGTCAAGCTCACAGGATCATCTACCACATTTCTCCAAACAGGAATCCTGGGGTTATGGATATGTCCCTAGTGAACCTGGATTTACATTGGATTTTAATGAATTAAACTTGTATCCTAATTCTTTTGCTGCAATTTCTTTATTAAATGAACAATCTCTCAACCTATAAATAGGTATCTTTTACTTTGATCATCTTGTTTTATTTGTGCTGTATATTTTAGCAAAGTAAAAAGATGTTTTCCTCTAAATTTATCAAATATGTCTTAATTTCCTTACTCTGACTCTCTGGTTTTCAAGCTACATTTACTATTAGGTTATTTTTGTTATTTATGTATTTATTATTATAGTAATATTTTCCTCTGGATTTCTGTCCATTTACCAACTTTCCATTTGTATATAGAAGACTGAAAATTCCTGTTTGTCTCAGAGAGCACAGAATTTCTACCTTTGAACAGACAATGCAGAGTCCCACTGGAACATCTTTGCTAACTGACCAGTGTAAGATGAAAGGCTAATATTAGTTCTCAGCTCCTCAAACGCAGAAACCAGGCCAATCACTGAAAAGCAAAGCAACACACTGGATCTGTAGCAATGTATCTGTGCCCCTTTGAAAGTTTGGTTTGGTATAATTTTACTAGAGAAATATACAAGTATCTTTCTTTTATAATTATTAACACAAGTAAGTAAATATAGTTTATTTTTCTTTTATTCTACTATGTTACTTTCCTAGTACTAACAGCTTAGCATAAACTGGGAGGCTTAAAGTAACAAAGAAAAAAATCTTAAGGAAATTTTGCAGGAAAAGTCTAGAACCATGCTAATATCAAGGATATATCAAGTGGTATTAAAGCAGTATCTTTCAAACTGTAGGTCACTACCCCCACAGTGGTTCTACATCAGAAATTCTGGATATCAAATATTTACATCACAATTTATTTAAAAAATGCAGTTATAAAGTAGCAACAAAATAATAGTATGATTAAGGGTCATGAAATCTGGAAGAACTATGTTAAGGGGTTTCTGTGTCAGGAAGGTTGAGAACCACTGTGTTAGAGGCTCTCACGGATGTTGTCCTTGTCTCTTTCCTGGATTTTCCTCACAAGAGCTAACACTAAATGTTACTGGTATGTTTGATCTGTAATCAAATTCCACTTGAGCTTCGTACAAAGAGATAAGGAAGGATCGATTTGTATTCTTCTGCATGTTGACTGCCAGTTGAAACAATACCATTTGTTAAAGAGCCTGCCTTTTAATCATTAAATGTTTATACCTTTTTTGTCAAAGATCATGTGACCATATGTGTGAGGATTCATTTCAGGATCTTCTATTCTGTTCCACTGATCTATCTGCCTCCCTCTGTACCAATACTATGCAGTTTTTTAACACAATTGCTTTTTAATATAGCTTAACGTCAGAGATGGAGATTCTAGCAGGATATTTCTTGCTGTTGAGAATAGATTTTGCTATCCTAGGTGTTTTGTTATTTCAGATGAATTTGCAAATTGTTCTTTTCGACTCTATAAAAAATTGAGTTGGAATTTTGTTGGGGATTGCATTGAATCTGTAGATTGCTTTTGGTAAGATGGCCAATTTTTACAATGTTGGTCCTTCAAGTCCATGAGTATCTTCCCATATTCTGAGATCTTTTTCAATTTCCTTCTTCAAAGATTTGAAGTTCTTGTCATATAGATCTTTTCATACAGAGCTTGGTTAGAGTCACAGCAAAGTATCTCATATTGTTTATGATGACTGTAAATGGTATATTTTCCCTAATTTCAGCAAGTTTATCTTTTGAGTAGAGGAAGGCTATTGATATGTTTAAGGTAATTTTATATACAGTCATTTTTCTGAAGGTGTTTAGCAGCTATAAAAGTTTTTTTGTTGGAATTTTGTGGTCACTTAAGTATACTCTCATGTAATGGGCAAATAGTGATATTTTTGGCTCTTTCTTTCTGAATTCTATCCTTTAACTTCCTTTTTCTGTCTAATTGCTCTGGCCAAGATTTCCAGTACTATGTTGAATAGTTAAGGGAAGAGTAGGAAGCCTTGTCTAGTCCCTGATTTTAGTGGGATTGCTTCAAGTTTCTCAATCCTTAGTTTGATGTTTTCTACTGGTTTGTTGTATGTTTTATTATGTTTAGGTATGGGCCCTAAATACCTGATCTTTCCAAGACTTTTAACAAGAAAGGGTGTTGAATTTTTTCAAATGCTTTCTCAGCATTTAGTGAGATGGTTATATGGTTTTTAATCTTAGAACTTGTTTACATGGTGTATTACATTGATGGATTTCTGTATATTAAACCATTCCTGCATCCCAGGGAGGAAGCCTACTTGATCATGGTGAATGATTGTTTTTATGTGTTCTTGGATTCTGTTGGCAAGAATTTTATTGAGTATTTTTGTATCAGTGTTCATGACTGAGATTACTCTACAGTTCTCTTTCCTTGTGGGGTCTTTGTGTGGTTTAAGAATGAGGGTTTTTGTAGCTTTGAAAAATGAGTTGGGTAGGATTCCAAATGTCTCTATCTTGTAGAATAGTTTGGAGAGTATTGGCATTAGGAATTCTATGAAGGTCTGATAGAATTCTGCACTGAACTCATCTGGTCCTGGACTTTTGATGATGAGCTCTATTTCTTTAGGGGTTATGGGACTGTTTAGATGGTTTATCTTATCCTCATTTAACTTTGATATCTGGTATCTGTCTAGATATTTGTCCATTCCCTCCATGTTTTCCACTTTTGTTGAGTATAGGCTTTTGTAGTATGATTTCTTGCATTTCCCCAGTATCTGTTGTTATGTCTCCACATTCGTTTCTGATATTGTTGATTTGGAAACTCTTTCTGTGCCCTCTAATTAGTCTGGCTAAAGGTTTATCAATCTTGTTGATGTTCTTAAAGAACCAGCTCTTGGTTTTGTTGATTCTTTTAATAGTACTTTTTCTTTCTACTTGGTTTATTTCTGCTCTGAGTTTTATTATTTCTTGATATCTACTCCTCTTGGGTATATTTGCTTCTTTTTGTTCTAGAGCTTTTAGCAGTTCTGTCAATCTTCTAGATTTTGCTCTCTCCAGTTTCTTTTTTGGAGTCGCCCAGAGTTATGAGTTTTCCTCTTAATACTGCTTTCATTTCATCCCATAGGTTTGGATATTTTGTGCTTTCATCTTCATTAAATTCTTTTAAAAAATTAATTTCTTTCTTCATTTTTTCCTTGACCATGTTATTGTAGAGTAGCACTTTTTTCAGCTTTCATGTATATGTTGGCTTTTTCTTGTCTTTGTTGTTATTAAATATCAGTCTTAGTCTATGGTTATCAGATAGAATGCATCAAAGTATTTCAATCTTCTTATTTCTGCTGAGGACTGTTTTGTGCCTTAATATATGGTCAGTTTTGGAGAATATGTTGTGAGGTGCTAAGAAGAAGTTATATTTTTATGTTTTAGGATGAAATGTTCTATAGATGTCTGTTAATTCCAATTGGTTCATAACCTCTGCTAGTTTGCTGCATCTCTGTTTAGTTTCTCTTTCCATGATGTGTTGAAGTCTCCCACTATTATTGTTTGTGATGCAATATATGCTTTGAGCTTTAGTAGGGTTTCTTTTATGATTTTGGGTACACTTGAATTTGGAACATAGATGTTCAGTATAGACAGTTCATCTGGATAGATTTTTCCTGAAATGAGTAAAAAGTGTCCTTCCTTATCTTTTTTAATAACTTTTGGTTGAAAATCAATTTTATTCCAAATTAGAATGGCTACTCTAGATTGTACCTTGGGGCCATTGACATAAACAAAAAACAAAAAACAAAGAAAGAAACAAAAAAAGGTTTTTGGGGGAGAATTTTCCAAAACACCCCATTCTTAGAATGTGAGACCATAAAGACATTAAAAATGTAAAAAGAAAGTTTTAGTGGACAGGTCAAGGTATACTGACCAAGCTTAGTTAAGACAAAGCAAAAATGACTGATTTAGAAACAGCTCCCCTACCCCTCCCTGTACTGAATTTAAAGGAGTATGCAAATTGTCAAGAACCTAACTGCCAAAGTTTCTCCCCCTTTTCCTCCCCAGTTCCTTGCCTCTTTCTGAAAATTATACTACTGACTAGTGGAAAAATAGTAATTCACACCTTCACAAAAAAGTATTGATGATATATGCGTTTTAAGTTGAGGGTTAACTCTTCCTGTGAGGATTAGCAACCCCAGCTACACAGACTAAAACCCTCATGTTACTGCAGTGGTATATTGTCTAATTGTGTTTTCTGGGTCATGTTTCTGAGCTAAGACTACTTGATGTCTTAAAACACCATTTGCATGGAAGGCTTTTTCCCAGCCTTTTATTCTCAGGTAGTATCAGTCTTTGTCTCTGACATGAGTTTCCTGTGTGCAGCAAAATACTGGATCTTATTTATGTATCCAGTCTGATAGTCTATGCTCCTTTATTGCATAAATTAGTCCATTGCTGCTAACAAATATTAAAAAATAGTGATTGTTGTTTTCTGTTATTTTTGTTTGTACAGGTAGAATTGTGTCTGTGTGTCTTTCTTTTTTTTCTTGCATTATTATTTTCTTGCTTTTCCTAGGGTGTATTTTCCCTCCTTCTGTTGGATTTTCCATCTAATAATTATCCTTTGTAGGACTGGATTTGTGGTCAGATATTGTGTAAATTTGGTTTTGTCTTGGAATATCTTGGTCTCTCTGTCTATGGTAATTGAGATTCTTTCTGGGTATAGTAACCTGGGCTGACATTTGTGTTCTCTTAGGATCTGTATGACATCTGTCCAGGATCTTCCAACTTTCAAAGTCTCTGTTGAGAAGTCTGGTGTAATTCTGATTGGTCTTCCTTATATGTTACATGTTCTTTTTCCCTTAATGCTTTTAGTATTCTTTCTTTGTTTTGAACATTTTTTGTTTTGACTATTATGTGTCATGAAGATCTTCTTTTCTGGTCCGATCTATTTGGAGTTCTGTAGGCTTCATGCATATTCATGGTCCTCTCATTCTTAAGCATAAAGAAGTTTTCTTTTATGATTTTGTTGAAAATAATTACTGTGACTTTTAGTTGGATATTCTTTGCCCTCTTCTATTATCCTTAGGTTTGATCTTCTCATTGTGTCCTGCATATCCTGGACATTTTAGGTTAGAAGCTTTTTAGTTTTTACATGTACTCTGACTGTTTTGTCTATGTTTTCTACATTGTCTTTGGCTTCTGAGTTCCTCTATTCTATTTTTTGTAGTCTGTTGGTGATGATTGTATGTATGACTCCTGATATCTTTCTTAGTTTTTTTTTTTTTTTTTTTTTTTTTTTTTAATCTCCGGGGTAGTCTCTTTTTTGTGATTTCTCTATTGTATTTATTTCTATTTTCAGTTCCTTCACCTGTTTCTTTTAGTTTTTCTGTAGTTCTTTGAATTATTTCTCCTGGTTCTTCTGTAATTGTTTAAGGAAGGTATTCATGTAATTCTCGAAGATCTCCATCATCATATGAAGTAAGATTTAAGTCTCAATCTTCTTTTTCTGGAGTGTTGGGAAATCTTGGTTTATTTGCTTGAGTTCTTGTGTTTCCTCTTGCCAACTTTTCTCTGTCATTGTAGGTGATCTTTTTGTTTCTGACTGGTACTTGTCTCTCCTGTGGGTCTGATGGCCCTGTGGGCTCAGTAGGGATATTGCTCCTGGGGGTTGGCTCTTTGTGGGCAGGCAGTGAGATCTAAAGGCTGTTACTCAGTTCTGCCTTTGTGGGCTCAGGTGTGAAAGCTTTTGCAAGGTTGTTCTGGGAGCTCAACCCTCTGCTCACAGGTCCTGAGTCCTAATGACCAGAACCCTGCTCTTTGTTTAGGCCTAAAAGGACTGTTTTCCAGAGAACACTACCTTCCTGTGCTCAAACAGGCCTTGCAGGACAGCTGATGGGCCTGTGCCTCAGACGACCCTTTGTTCCAGGTGGAAGAGCACCTTTGCAGCTGATCTGTGAGCTCAGCCTCTGCTAGCAGATCCTGAGTCTGTGGCCCTAATGACAGAAACCCGGTTCTCTCTGTGTTGACCGGGAAGGTCTCATCTGAGTTTTTGATCTTAGTTATTCTGACTGGCACTCTACCTACATTTTAGCCTTATTGTTTTCTTGTTTTATAATTTTTTGGGGCATATATTGATAGCCTGCAATGACTCTCTTCTCGAAGCTGTTAGATATTCTTACCACCTTTACAACAGACTAGTGAAGAATAGCTAAGTTTTCTACCTTCATTTATTAACTTTCCAATAATTCAGACATTGAAAATTTTAATCTTGACCATTGTGGTCCCCTACTTAGAACATTAAAACTTTGATTGCTCCAGTAGTTATTATTATTATATAACCAATTTAAACTGATTATCACTTCATTGCATCTTGCATCCTTTATATAATAAATTAACTTTGCTTGAAATATCACAATCCATCCATGAGTTACCCTGGATTGAGTAGTTTACATTATAAAGCACTGTTGAATTTACAACTATCACAAACAGTGACTGTTTGTAGAGCTGCTCGCGTTTGCAGAGCCAAATAGGCTCCGATTTCTCTATTGTTTCCTAGAGACATGCTGATTAAAATGTTAACTCGAGGTTCTTGAACTAGCATTTTAGAGCAAATTATAAGTAACCAGAATGTGCCACATGGAAGAGTTAGGAGAAGGACTGAAGGAGATGAAGGAAATTGCAACCCCACAGGAAGAACGACAGTATCAACTAACCTGGACCACTCAGAGATCCCAGAATCTAAGACACAAACCACAGAGAATACATGGGCTGGCCCATCCTCCCCACTATATATGTAGCAGAGGACAGCCTAGTCTTGCCTGAGTGAGAAATAAAGAACTTAATTCTGTAGAAAAAAAAAAAAAAAAAAGTAACCAGAATGTGAACTCAGAGCAAATAGTTTAGTAGTAACTGATGAAAAGAGTTCCTTGGTTTCCTGGGGATGAGGAGATGGTGCAATAAATGAAGAATTTGTTAAACAAGCATGAATACCTGAGTTAATTCTTGAGTACATATTTTTTAAAGATGACAGTTATAATGGTACCATTCAGTGCAGGAGACCTCTTGAAATAGTAAGTTTAGAATCATAGTGATAATACCTTAAATAGTTTCCCAGAAGCAGCACCTGACAATGACTTCTGCCCACAACTCTAGTACAGTGGGGCAGAGGAATAAGAACATTGCTGAGGATAGCTGGGTGTCAGTGTAGACAGAAGTTCATTTACAGACATTTTTATAAGTGAATAAATTAGAAAATCACAAAGCAATACACCATGCACTTATGATGAAAATAAATACAAACACCCCCACACACGTCATACACACACCATACAAACACACAAACACATGCACACAGTGAGAGAGAGAGAGAGAGAGAGAGAGAGAGAGAGAGAGGGAGAGAGAGAGAGAGAGAGAGGAGAAACAAAGACAGAAAGAGAATATCCTTTTTATCTCAAACCTTCTTTTCACCCTACAATGTTTTATAAAGGTAAACATGGATCTAGACCTCATAAAACTTACACTATAGAATACATACATAAATAAATGGCAAATTTAGAAAAAGAACTATAAGTAGTTTTGCTCTTTGATAAAGTAAGGAAAATCATATTTTTAGGGGAAGGGAAGTGATGGCTTATTTTACAATCAGTGGGTAAAGTACAAGGATCATTTCCCAGAAGTCAAAGTTTAGAACACAAGACCACAGAAGAAGCCATATGTGATCAATGCAGAAAGAGTTGAGTACCAGCCAGTGACTCTAAGCTTCTTTTTTCTAGATTGTATGCAATCAAACCTTTGTCTCTATCACTGGTAAAGAAAGCATGACTGTGGAATGTGTAGCAGGCAGTGACAGTTCCAATTCTGACCAATGGAATATAGTTTGTGAGAACTTAGTTAGAAGGAACAAGGCTGACCTTGGAAGTCAGGTCAAGAGGAAACCAATTACAATTGACATGAATGGATGGAAAAAAATGAAAACCCTTTAGATGTTAATCCATCATCAACACTTAAAGGTTATGCATGTGGTTATAACACCTGAAGGTCCAAGGCAATACTATAGCATTTGCCTGTCTAAAGATTGGCTATTGGGTTTGCTCGTAACTCGGACTGAGCAGATATCAAACAGATATTAGCAACTTAGTCACGTTTAAAACAAGCATTAATTTTACTAACCCATTTACAATGCTTAGATTTTATAGATATGGAATGTTAACTTGGAATTTGATTTTGTTTCCTTCTCAGTTCCTCTTCGAGTAAACAATGATTATAGTGTTTTTAATACTTGATGGAATATTTCCTTGTAGTACCAAAGAGATACAGAAATACCATCTTTCGGTATAAATGAAAATGTGATGGTTATTAATCCCTGTCAACTTGAAAGGATTCAGAAACACAATAGAAAACAAACCTCTGGGCATTTTATAAGGGAGTTTTTGAATTATAAGTATTGTGTTAGGGAGATTCAAACTACTTCACTGCAAAATTCTGTCCTGTGTCCTAAGTATTAATCATCTAATGGGTATACCCTGTATATTCCATCACAGTGTTATTAGTATATCTCCACTCTTACCAGGATGGCACTCAGGGAGTAAACACACACTATGCCATCAACAAGCATGGATATGGTTTACTATGGAAGATGATGAGGCTTTAGAGACATTATCAGCCTAATACTTGGGAGTCAGGTCTTTTATTTTTCAAACTTACATCTACTGCTACTGATTATCAAGTACTAATGCTCATAGACTTATCTGGGTCTGTGCACTTGGCTCATGATGAAAGGTTCATACTTTTTGCCTATTTTCATATTAAGCATGATAGTTCACTTTCAAGGCCATCCTGATACACTGACCAGAATGTGCCTGAAACTAGTGGAAAACTCAGCCTTCTCTTCATCAGAGGCTGTTGGACAGCTGTGCCTCAGAATTAAGAGAATCATCTATTTCTCTTACATTTATGTTAAGAGATCACTCTACTTGAGTTGAGAAAGAGTCCTTGGGGATTAGGTGTCCCTGGTGTCAGTTCTGTATTTGCCACATTTCCCTCTCTCACTTCAGCCTGAGATAAAGAAAGAATCTGGGACTGAAGATTTCTTACATGAATCCTTTAGTCACCCTAATGCCAAAGTATCAGAAAATTACAGTGTCCAGGGATTTGCCAGAGCAAGTTTCTAGACTGTTCATTAACACTGTAGTTGTACCTACAAAGGTTGTGTGTGTGGCTTAGGTGGCAGTGTGCTTGGCCTCCATGACCTAATATTGAGGACATCCCACGTTCATTTCCTAGACATGCATTAAGCTTGCAAGTGGTATTACAGAGGTATAACCCAAGTGGCAGAGTGATGGAAACAGGAAAATAGGTAGCCATGGTCATTTTTGGCTAACATAAAGTGGGAAATAACCCTGTGATACATGTGTCCTATTTCAATAATCAAAGTAAGAACTGTCTATGAACACTACAGATATAGCACCCTGGAAATATCATCAGGATATATACTTCACCTGTTTAATGGGAAAGGTCCATAGCTTGATCTGCTGTGATATTTTTCTAATAAGATTGTGAGGAATTTGTGTGGAATATGGTCAAAGAAAGATGCCACACTCTAGGTCCTGACAGAAGGCAAGTTCCTCTAAGGGTGTACAAAATCAAAAACCAAAGTGTTTGAAGTAGAAGCTACAGAAACCTATTATTGCAGGCTCCAGAGCAGTAAAGTTAGACAGCAGCAAGAAAAGTGGTACTAAAAAGCCCATAGTGGAGAGAACCTCTTGCCTGTGTGTTTATTGAGGTCCATAAACAACATTTTTCTGCCTACCCAGAAAAGGATACAGATTGTGTAGTTGAAACAGCTGAGATTGTGAAGACTTACTCACTTGGCTTTTCTTAACCCTTGAGTTTTATCATGGTCACCTGCTGTCTACAGTGCTGTTTGAGGTCATCTAAAGGAGGAATAGATGTTCTTGTTTATGAACCATCCTTTTAGGAAGGGGACATTTTAACTAAACCAAAAATGATGGGACACAAATGGATTTAAGGCCATTTATGTCAGATATAAAAATGGATTTTAAGGCACCAATGCAAACTAACTAATCATCAAATAGTGGCCCACACACTTACCATTTTTTTACTAATAGATCATTGATAATTTCTTTTCTCAATTGACAGTGTTATAGGCCTCCTGTCCAGATTTTTCTGTATCTATGAATGCATTGACATGAGCAGGTGCATTGTGAGAGGCCAGTGTGAGACGGTGATGAGTGTTGGGTAGTGTGGGTCTACCTTCTGTCCTTGAGACTGAGTCTACCACTTAATTGCATCTAGGCTACTCATTAGCAAGTCCTAGGTCTGTCTTCATCCTCCACAACACTGAATTTGTCTGTGTCACAGTCATGACAATTTGGTATGCAAGTACTGTAATCTGACTTGAGTCCACAAGTATTCAGAACAAACATTCTTACCCACTGAACCTTTGTTTAAGCCCCATTGCCTCCTTCAGATTTTAATTGAAGAAGTCTCCTTTATAATAGTCTTCAATTTAAGTAAGTATTACAAAAGGGGTTTTAAGTACAGAATCCTCGGCTCAAACTGAGTTGAACCATAAAAGTAATTAAAGATGAATAGATTGGAGAAGTTTCAGATGTGTCAGCATTTAAGCTCCACTCTGTTCTGTTGATTCTTTCCTCAGCAGACTTATCTTTCCCCATAGAACTGAGCATTGTTAAGAATAAGTATAAGGTCCTATATGTCTTACTGCATTTTCTGAATATTGCTTTTTTATGTCCTCGTATTCACAAATAGCGAAAGTTCAATCAAATAGCTCAAGAAATAATTCAGTGGTTAGAAGTGTTTTTGCTCTTCCTGGGGATTGCCACTCAGTTCCAAGATAACAAATTGGAGGTACAACCTGAATCTCCAGGTCCAAGGGCTCAGACACCTTTTTTTGTCTCTAAGGACACCAACCCTCAGGTAGCATGAATTTGTATTTACACAGAACACTTATACATAAATAAAATAAAAATATATTAAAAAGAGGAAAACAAGCTCAAATGTTTCTGTCAATAAGAAGACTGTGAGCTGCTCAGCAGGACCCCCTTTTGTCGATTCCAAATGTGTGATTCTTTCCTAGACCTCAAATATATTCCTTTCAGAATTTTTTCAGGGGTCAACAGAAGTTGTGGGAGTAGCCACTTGGTATAGACAGCATAAAAAATATTTTCTCAAGAAGATAGTCTGTTTTCAGCCTTTCAAGAGTCAATTTGTTGTGTTATGAATTAGGGATGGCCTTGAACTCAGTGTGTATCTGAAGATAACCTTGAATTTCTGACCTTTGTTTGAATCTCCCCAGAGCTGAAATAACAGTCATGGCCCACTGTACCTGGTTTTGTGCAATCCTGGGTACTGAGTAGGGAAACCTTGTATCTACAGAACAACAGCTCAGTCCTAAATAGCTGATTTATTAAATAGATTAAGAAATAATATATTAAATAGAGTAAGGCAATCTATCTTCCTTTGGTTCCACATTTTCCATATTGAACACATTGTACTTAACCATCTCTTCTCCATGTCCTGTCTTTAGATAAACTTAAGGGAGGCTGCTGGGTTTTCTGTTTTGCCCATGAACAAGATATATGTTAATAAAGTGAGAAAGTGTTCATTACTCACTCATTGCCTGTAAAAGTTGTCTTCTGTGGTTCCCTGGCTACTCCCCAATTCATTTGTAACCTTTTAATTCTAGCAGCTTTCCTTTCATCACTCTTTGTTCCCTAAAAATTTTATCAATACTTTAAGTTTTTTAAGGTTGCACATTTAAGGTCTTTACATAAAAATGCATGTGAACTCCTTTGAAAATTTATGCAAATGTTGTATCTTTCTGAAATGAATTCTTTTTTTTCTCCTTTAATGGTTTTCTCAGTGCTAAAATTGGAATGAATGTTTTAACTTTTGTACTTTAAATCACAGCCAACAGAATAAAATCTGGTTTTGATATCAAAGGTGAAGTGTATCTATATTAAGTTTTTGTTGTTGTTGTTTTGGTTTCTTTGTTTGCTTGTTATGCCTCTGTTCCATCATGTTGAAATAATTCTTTTTTTTCCTTAAAATGATTTTATTGGATATTTTCTGCACTTATATTCCATATGTTTTCCCATTTCCACAATCCCATACCCTCTCCACCTCCCACTACAACTATGAAGGTGCTCCCTCTCCCACACCCTCTCCTACTTCAGCACTGTGACAGCAACATTTCTCTACACTGGAAAAAGAAACCTTCACTGGAACAAAGGCCTCTCTTCCCATTGATGTCAGAAAATGTTATATCCTCTGCTGCACATGTACTTAAGGCCATGAGTATCTTCATGCAAACTCATTGGTTGGTGTTTTAGACCCTCAGAGCTGTGGTGGGTTTGGTTAGATGATCATTTTGTTCTTCCCATGGGATTGCAGCTCCTTCAGTCTTTTCTCTAGTTCCTTTATTGGGGTCCTTGTGTTCAGTCTGATAGTTAGCTGCAAGCATTTTCCTTTGTATCAGTATGGCTCTGGCAGAGCCTCTGAGGAAGCATCCATATCAGTTTCTTGCCAGTAAGCATTACTTGGCATCAGGAATAGTGCTTGGGTTGATTGCGCACATATTGGGTGTGTCCCCAGTTGAGGCAGTCTCTGGATGATTTTTTTCCAATCCCAGCTTCTCTATTTGTCCTTCTATTTCCTCCCATAAACATTTTGTTCTCCCTTCTAGAAAAGACTGAGGCATCTATTTTCTAGCCTTTTTCTCTCTGAGCTTACTAAGTTCTGTAGAAGATTTCTTGGTCTAGTACTATTTATAAGTGTGTGTATTCCATGAATGTTCTTTTGTGATTGGGTTACCACATTCATTTGCCTAGGAAATTCATGAAGTCACTGCTTTTGATAGATGAGTAATACTCAGTTGTGTATATGCACAACAAATTCTGTATCCATTTTCCTGTTGAAGGACATCTGGGTTCTTTCCAGCTTCTGACTATTATAAATTAGTTCCTTATTATAAATAAGGAATATGGTTGATCATGGGTGCTTGTAAGATGTTGGGAGGTTTTTTTTTTTTTTTTTTTTTTTTTTTTTTTTTTTTTTTTGCCCAGGAGTGATTGGTATAGCTAGGTCCTCAGGTAGTACTATGTCCAATTTTCTGTGGAAGCACCAGAGTGATTTCCAAGCTGGTTGTACTATTTTCAATTTCACCAACAATGGAGGAGTGTTCCTCTTTCTCCACATCCTCACCAGTATCTGCTGTCACCTAAGGTTTTGATCTTAGTCATTGTGAGTGGTGTAAGGTAAAATCTTGGGGTTGTGTTGATTTGCATTTCCCTGATGACAAGGATGTTGAACATTTCTTTAGGTGGTTCTCGGGCATCCAATATTCTTCAGTTACGAATTCTTTGTTTAGCTTTTTTATTAATAACATAATCCCATTTTAATAGGGTTATTTGATTCTCTAGAGTTTACCTTCTTGAGTTCTTTGTATATATTTGATATTAGCCCTCTATCAGATGTAGGATTAGTAAATATATTCTTCCAATCTGTTGGCTGCTGTTTTGTCCCTTTGATAATGTCCTTTGGCTTAGAGAATCTTTGCAATTTTATGAGGTCTTATTTGTAGATTCTTGATCTTACAGCATAAGTCATTGTTGTTCCATTAAGGAAATTTTTCCCTGTGGCTTTGTATTCTACAGTCTCCCCCACTTTCTGTTCTATTAGTTGTAGTGTACCTGGTTTCATGTGGAGGTATTTGATCTACTTGGACTTGAGCTTTGCATAAGAAGATAAGAAAGGGTCTATTTTCATTCTTCTTCATGTTGACTGTCAGTGAAACCAGCACCTTTTATTGAAGAGTCTGTCCTTTCTCCACTGAATGCTTTAAGCTCCACTGTCAATGATCAATGACCATAGGTGTGTGAGTTCATTTCCGGGTCTTTCATTCTATTTAAATGATCTACATGCCTGTCTCCATACCAGTACCATACAGTTTTCATCACAACTGATCTATAATGCAACTTGAGTTCAGGGATGAGGATTTCCCCAGAAGTTTTTTATTGTTTAGAACTTTTTTTATCCTATGTTTTTTATTATTCCAAATGAATTTTCAAATTGCTCTTTCTAACTCTATGAAGAATTGAGTTGGAATTCTGATGGGGATTGCATTGAATCTGTAGATTGCCTTAGGCAAGATGGTCATTTTTACTATATTGATCCTTCCAATCCATGACTATGGGATATATTTTTATCTTCTGAGTTCTTATTCAATTTACTTCTTCAGGAACTTGAAGTTCTTATAATACAGATCCTTCACCTTCTTGATTAGGGTCACACTAAGATATTTTATAATCTTAGTGACTATTGTAAAGGGTGTTGATTTTCTATTTTTTTTCACAGCCTGTTGGTCCTTTGAGTAGAGGAAGGCTACTGATTTGTTTGATTTAATTTTATATCCAGCCACTTTGCTGAATTTTTATATCAGCTGTAAAAGTTCTCTGGTAGAATTTTTGGGGTCATTTAAATATAGTATCATATCAATTGCAACTAGAGATATTTTGTCACTTTATTTTAAGTAATTCTTACCATAGTGTCTAAAGTGCTTTAGGAATTTTCCTCTCAGGCATAAACAAAGTACCCACACTATTCATAAAGATCCAATAACAATTCAAAGAATGATGCTACCAAAGTTTATATTGGGGAACCAAGAGATGTATTGCGCATTATTGTCAGATCATGGACAATGGCTTACCTATCATGACATGTATGAATTCACATCCTTGTTAACACTTTCCAGCCTATAAACCTATAATCCTTCCTCAACACTGCCATCTTGCATATGCAATTAAAGCAGACTATCATACAAATTGCCACACAATTTCCAGGAATCTCAGACAAGAATCCAATGACCCACTTTATCCTTCTTTCCACTGGTTTGATTATTATTGGCTCTTACAAACAGGCACAGCTGGTTTGATGAGGATGATGGCAGTTTTGTGTTTGTAGCTTTAAAATAAATGTGTTTTAGTTTTCTTCTTACGGATCTAGGTCCCAAATCATTGATACTGGTCTAATATATTGATTTAACAAGCATTTAGAGTATAATAACTGAACAGTTATTAATCTACTTTAATTTTTTATGCTAATCTGACTACTTCTCAGCCAAACTCCCCTATATACTTTTGTTTTTTAGTTTTCTCTGTTCCAGGTTGCTTTCTCATATTGTTTATGGGCCCACTCTCTGCCTGATTTACCAACTTCAACTTTTTTTTGAAACTCCCCTGGTGAGCATGAGGTCCATCTTTAGTCTCCCCCATGCCTTGTCATTGGCTATTAAATTCTATTGACATTTCAAGGACAAATTGGAGAGCTGGTGTTTATACCAGATTGGGAACAGAGATTCTCTGAATGATTACTACTCGATATAATGCAGAAAGATTTTACCATTGGAATTTTTATACCATACACAATAACATTATGCATACAGTTTTGTTAGAGGGCAACACTCTACTACACAAGAAAATGAGAAAATTCAGGTTTTTCTCTTCCACTCAACAACTCAAAGTTAATAAATTCTGTTTCCTACCTAGTTGTGAAGTCTACATGGTTTCTATACCTGTGTCTGAAAACTACATTTCTCCTGTGGGTTAGGGACTTTGTTTTTCCCTTGCTGCTTAGTGAAAATTTTCACTGCCCTGACTCAAACAAAAGCATTCAAGGTGATGTAACATAGGGCTGTCACTGAAAAGGTCAGAGGAAGAATCATCTTTGTGTCCCTAGCAAAACGAGACTATCTTTTCTCCAAATGTAAATCCACAAATTTACTCTGTGTAAAATAAAATGTTTTGATATTTGTATTTAATGAAACAAACAATGATGTGGCATTTATGATCTCACTGTACAAGTTTTTACAATTTACTTTTGTATTTATTTAGTGTCTGTATGTTTAAGGGTGTTCATGTGTATATGTATATACATGTGTGTAGGTATGTGTGTATACACAAAAAGGGTGACATTAACTTACCATCCTATTTTCTTCAGAATTTATTTATTAGATTTGAATTATGTATATAAGGGAGTGTTTTTGTGTGAGTGTGTGTATGTGAGTGGAGGTGCCCACAGTGACCATGGAAGGTTACAGATGATCTGGAATTAAAGTTAGTAGTAGCTATGTGTGGCATTACAGGGTTTCTGGAAACTGAAGTATGATCCCTTAAGTAAAAAGCACCAACTATGAACCACTGAGCAATGCCTTCTTTCTTGTTATTTAAGACAATGTCATAGGTCTTTTACTGGCCTGGATCTTGCCAAGTAGACTAGGCTAGACTGTCTGATCATCACACCTTGAGGATTTGTCTCTTTCTATCTAGTACTGAGATAGCAAACATACACTACCATGTTAACCACTATTCACATAGGCTCTGGAGTTGGAAATTTGGTTCTTATGCTTGAGTGGCAGGTCAAATCAAGTATACAAACTGTAATGTTTAAAAGTCTAGCTGCCCTGAAAAGAATTCAAAGTGATTGTACATTAAATGTGCCTACATAAAAGGAAGTCAGTGTCAATGACAAAATCCTATGAGGGTTATCTTTTTCTCCAGTATATCAAAAGGACCATTTAAACTAAATTATTATATCTAAACATAGCTTCTTGGAAGGAGCATAGATGTTAAGGGAAAAGATCATATTTAAAACATAGTATGTCAACCTATTGAAACATGGGATTTGCCTCCTATATTGTGTAATTTTGAGAAACTATTTAATATGCTCCCTTGTCTTCCATATACGATGGTGTGATCATAATACCTCTATGAGCTTTTTCTCTAAGTACAAATCATGTATGTGATACCAACTGGGATTCAGGAACAGAAAGTTAAATGGAGAAATAGACTTTCTCTGATATTACAGTAGTCAAACAGAAATATGTAGCATGTGTTTTATCATTAATATGGGTCAGACAGACAATAGTTTCCATCCTGTATAAGATATTCTTTTTCTTTTTGGAAGTCTACATGGAATCACTGTAGTATCTGAGGGGGTGACTCAATTTTTTCTTGTTCTACAGCTAGAAAATGCATATAAATTAAAGGTAGATCATCTGGCTCAAGTAATACAGTTCATGAAAAGGAAAAATGTTTAGAATTGGTCAGGAAGTGATTAAAAATAACTGCTGGCATGGTTATAGTCATGCTAGGTTGAGTAGTGCTTTTCTTGCTTGTACTCAATGATATGCAAACTACAATCTATTAAATTATGGAGGACTGGAATAGATTAAGAGATTATAGAGATTATAGGGGACAGAAAGGTCTCCTGAGGATAAAGAAATTGGATAGCTCAGGATGAATGATGTGACAATTGGAGGATCATGAGAAGAGTCAAGACTCAAGAGGCAGGAAAAAAGTGTTAAATAAAGGGAGAGACAAGTAAAATTAAAAGCTATTGAGGAAACCTAATACAGTAGAAGTTTTCTAAAATATATAAATATATGAAGGCAACCTAAAAGAAATTACCAAATAATACAGAAGATAGAGGTTTTAAAATGGTCACCTTGTCACCAAACAAATCTTGTAATACAAGTAATTGGTCACATCTAATTAAGTCACTGGACAAAAAGGTTCCATTAACTCACCAAACAATCCAGGCAGTTGCCAAATGTACTGGTCACACTCCACAAAATGGCAGCAAGGTTGTATTGATGAAGACAATCCTAGCTCACCTCATTGAACATGAAGAAGTTGAGCTGATGCTAAAAAAGCCTTCACCCTTATTAGCATTAATGGTGCTGGAAGTTACATTTTGCACATAAGCATAACGAGGAAGATAAACACCTATCCAGTCTATAATGATGGCCTGCCTGCAAGACACTCAAGTGCAAGGGTAACACCAAGCATGTGGAAGTGAACAACCAATATATAATTTGATTTAAGATCCACACACACGAGGATGCAGAGCAGAGCCAGGCCCACCTGCCCCCCGGAACAGCAGCTCGTAAAGGCTGAACAACTGGTGAGTGGGAGACCTAGGCTGCTGGGGAGCAGAGGGATCTCTGCAGAGTGCACACGGAAAGTGCACCACCTGCCTTGACCTGCCTTGTCCTGCCCGATACAGTGACCTGGAAAAGAATTTAGGAACTTCTGTTTCCACCTGAAGGCTACTTCAGGACACAGAGCGGACCCTGGCCAATCTGCCACCGGGAACGGCGGCTCATAAAGGCTGAGCAACTGGTGGGTGGGAGACCTGGGCTGCCAGGGAGCAGAGAGATCTCTGCAGAGTGCACACAGAAAGTGCACCCCCTTCCTTGCCCTTCCCCGCCCTGTCTGATCCAGCGACCAGGAATAGAACTTTGGAACTTCTGTTCCCACTGGGAAACTCTGAGGCATAGAACAGGGCTTGAACCATCTGCCACCTGGACCAGTGGAGATCCAGAAACACGGACCAGATACCAAGGAAAGGCAAGAACATATCACTGACAACAAAATGGCCAGAGAAAAGCGAAAGAGTATATCCCAAGGAAACCAAGACAACCTGGAAACACCAAAACTCAGCTCTCCCATAACAGCAAACACTGGAATTGCAAACACTCCAGAAAAGAAACACACAGACCTGAAATCATAGCTCAAGATGCTGATAGAGATACTTAAAAAAGAATGGGAGGGAAAGCAAAAAGATTCAGAGATTTTAAAGAGGAAACAAGACAAACACTCAAAGAACTCAAAGAACTAGAGGAAAACAGAATCAAAGAGATGAAGGAATGGAAGAGGGAATTTAAAATGGAAGTTGACACAATAAAGAAAACACAAAAAGAGATAACCCAAGAGGTAAAACACCTAAAAAAGAAATCAAGAATCACAGAAGCAAGCATTTCCAACAGATTACAAGAGATGGAAGAGAGAATCACGGGGGCAGAAGACAACATTGTAAACATAGACAAAACAGCCAGAGAAGATGCAAAAAACAAAAAGCTCCTAACTCAAAATGTCCAGGGAATCCGGGACACAATGAGAAGACCAAACCTAAGGATAATAAGAATAGAAGAGAGAGAAGAGTATCAACTAAGAGGCACAGTAAATATCTTCAACAAAATTGTAGAAGAAAACTTCCCTACCCTCAAGAATGAGATGACCACGAGCATAAAAGAAGCCTTCGGAACACCAAATAGGTAGGACCAGAAAAGAAATAACTCCCGACACATAATAGCAAAAACATCAAGTGCCCAAAGCAGAGAAAGAATACTAAAAGCAGTAAGGCAAAAAGGTCAGGTAAGATATAAATGCAGGCCAATCAGAATCACACCCGATTTTTCAACAGAGACTATGAAAGCTAGAAGAGCCTGGACAGACATCATGCACACCCTAAGAGAACACAAGTGCCAGCCCAAGCTGCTATACCCAGTAAAACTATCAATCAGCATCGATGGAGAGACGAAGATATTTCAAGACAAATCAAAATTTACACAATAGCTGACCACAAACCCAGCACTACAAAGAATTATAGGTGGAAAACCCAATACAATGAGGGAAAATACAGCCCAGTGAAAACAAAAAAACTCCTAAACAAGAAAACTAAAAGAAGAAAAAGACACAGACACAACTCAACCCACAAAAGCAATAATGGCAGGAAACAGAAACAACTATTCCTTGATATCTATTAACATGAATGGACTCAATTCCCCAATAATGAGACATAAGCTATCAGACTGGATACATAAACAAAATCCAGCCTTTTGCTGCATAGAGGAAACTCATCTCAGAGAGAAAGACAGACACTATCTCAGAGTTAAAGGGTGGGAAAAAAACTTCCAAGCAAACAGCTCCAAGAAGCAAGCTAGAGTTGCTATTCTAATATTGAATAAAGTAAATTTCCAACCAAAAGTTATCAAAAAAGATAAGGAAGGACACTTTTTACTCATTACCGGGAAAACCTGTCAGGAGAAACTCTCAATCCTTAACATATATGCTCTAAATAAAAAAGCACCCACATTCATAAAAGAAATCCTACCAAAGCTCAAAAAATACATTTCACCCCACACAATAATAGTGGGAGACTTTAGTACCCCACTCTCACCAATGGAAAGATCATGGAAACAGAAACTGAACAAGGACACTGCAAAACTAGCAGAGACTTTGAACCAAATAGAATTAATAGATATATACAGAACATATTATTCTAAAGTAAAAGAATTCACCTTCTTCTCACCACCCCATGGCACCTTCTCGAAAATTGACCACATAATTGGTCACAGAGCGAGCCTCAATCGATATAAGAAGATTGAAATACTCCCATGCATCCTCTCAGATCACCATGGTCTACGACTGGTCTTTAACAACATCAAAGACAACAAAAAGCCCACATACACATGGAAACTAAACAATGCTCTGTTAAACGATAGCAGGGTCAAAGAAGAAATAAAAAAAGGAATTAAGGATTTTCTAGAATTCAGCGAAAACGAAAACAGAACATACCCAAACCTATGGGATGCAATGAAAGATGTACTGAGAGGAAAACTCTTAGCCCTAAGTGCATCCAAAAAGACACAGGAGAGAGCATACATCAGCAACCTCACAGCACAGCTAAAAGCCCTAGAACAGAAGGAAGCAGATATACCCAAAAAGAGTAGATGTCAAGAAATAATAAAAATTAGGGCAGAAATAGACCAAATAGAATCAAAAAGAACCATTGAAAAAATCAACAAAACAAAGAGTTGTTTCTTTGAGAAAATCAACAAGATTGATAAACCCCTAGCAAGACTAACCAGAGGGCAAAGAGAGAGTATACAAATTAACAACATCAGAAAGGAAAGTGGTGACATAACAACTGAAAGTGAGGAAATTCAAGAAATCATCAGATCCTACTACAAAAACTTATACTCCACAAAATTGGAAAAACTAGAGGAAATGGATGATTCCTAGACAGATACAAGATCCCAAAGTTAAACCAGGACCAAGTAAACCATCTAAATAACCCTATAACACCTAAAGAAATTGAAGAAGTCATCAAAAGTCTCCCAACCAAAAAAAGCCCAGGTCCAGAGGGGTTCAGTGCAGAATCTTATCAGACATTTATTGGGGATATAACACCAATATTCGCCAAACTATTCCACAAGATAGAATCAGATGGAACACTACCTAACTCATTTTTTGAAGCCACAATAACCCTTGTACCTAAACCACACAAAGATCCTACAAGAAAAGAGAACTTCAGACCAATCTCACTTATCAACATTGATGCAAAAATACTCAACAAAATCCTTGCAAACCGAATCCAAGAACACATCAAAACGATCACTTCATCCCTGGGATGCTGGGATGGTTTAATATAATGAAATCCATCAATGTAATCCACCATATAAACAAACTCAAATATCAAAATCACATGGTCTTCTCACTAGATGCTGAGAAAGCATTTGACAAAATCCAACACCCATTCATGTTAAAAGTCGTGGAAAGAACAGGAATCCAAGGTCCATACCTAAACATAATAAAAGCAATATACAGCAAACCAACAGCCAACATCACACTTAATGGCGAGAAACTTGAAGCAATCCCACTAAAATCAGGGACTCGACAAGGCTGTCCACTCTCCCCCTACCTATTCAACATAGTACTGGAAGTCCTGGCTGGAGCAATTAGACAAAAAGAGGAGACCAAGGGGATACAAATCAGAAAGGAAGAGATAAAACCTCACTCTTTGCCGATGAAATGATAGTGTACTTGAGTGACCCCAAAAATTCCACCAGAGAACTTCTACAGCTGATAAACATGTTCAGAAAAGTGGCTGGATATACAATTAACTCGAACAAATCAGTAGCCTTCCTATACTCAAAGGACAAACATGTGGAGAAAGAAATTAGGGAAAAGGTACCCTTCACAATTGTCACAAAAACTATGAAATACCATGGTGTAACTCTAACTAAGCAACTAAAGGACCTGTACGATAAGAACTTCAAACCTCTAAAGAAAGAAATTGAAGAGGGTCTCAGAAAATGGAAAGATCTCCCATGTTCATGGATTGGAAAGATCAACATCTTAAAAATGGCCATCCTACCAAAAGCAATCTACAGATTCAATGCAATGCCCATCAAAATTCCAACCCAGTTATTCATGGAACTGGAAAAATCAATGTGCAATTTCATATGGAACAACAAAAGACCTAGAAAAGCTAAATCCATACTCAACAACAAAAAAACATCTGTGGGAATCATTATCCCTGACCTCAAGCTATATTACAAGGCAATTGTGCTGAAAACTGCATGGTACTGGTGCAGAAATAGGCATGTGGATCAATGGAATAGAATAGAAGATCCAGAAATGAGCCCTCATGTATACGGTCACCTGATTTTTGACAAAGGAGCAGTAAACATTCAATGGAAAAAGGACAGCCTATTCAAAAAATGGTGCTGGTCCAACTGCCACTCAGAATCCAAAAGAATGAAAATAGACCCTTTCTTATTTACTTGTACAAAGCACAAGTGTAAGTGGATCAAAGATCTTCACATTAAACCAGATACACTGAAACTACTAGATGAGAAAGTAGGGAAAACCTTAGAACATATAGGCACAGGAGAAAATTTCCTGAAGAGAACACTAATGGATTTTGCTCTAAGGTCAAAGATGGACAAATGGGACTTAATGAGATTGCAAAGTTTCTGTAAGGCTAAGGACATTGTCAAGAAAACAAAAAGGCAACCAACAGAATGGTAAAAGATCTTTACCAACACCACATAAGATAGAGGCCTAATATCCGAGGTATACAAGGAACTCAAAAAGCTTGACACCAGAGAATCAAATAACCCTATTAAAAAATGGGGTACAGAGCTAAACAAAACGTTCTCAGTTGAGGAACACTGAATGGCCGCGAAACATCTGAGGAAGTGCTCGACATCCTTAGCCATCAGGGAACTGCAAATCAAAACAACCCTGAGATTTCACCTCACACCAGTCAGATTGGCCAAGATCCAAAAATCAAATGACAGCAGATGCTGGCGAGGCTGCGGAGAAAGAGGAACACTTCTCCACTGTTGGTGGGGTTGCAAGCTAATACAACCACTCTGGAAATCTGTCTGGCGATACCTCAGAAAATTGGATATACTACTACCTGAAGACCCAGCTATTCCACTTCTGGGCATATACCCCAGAGACACTTTAATACACAACAAAGATATATGCACCACAATATTCATAGTGGCTAAATTTATAATACCCAGAAGCTGGAAAGAACCCAAATGTCATTCAGAAGATGAATGGATACAAAAATTGTGTTATATTTACACAATCAATACTACTCAGCCACCAGAAAGAATGACTTAACCAAATTCTTAAGAAAATGGCTGCATCTTGAGAATATCATCCTGACTGAGATAACCCAGTCACAAAAGAACAAACATAATATGCAGTCCCTGATATTGGGATGCTAACCCCAGAGGTTTGCACTCACACAGAAACAACTCACAGACTGTTTGAAGTCCAAGAAATAAAGAAAACAAAAAATATATATATATTTACAAAATAAGAAGACTGTGACTATTTCCATGTTGCGTTTTGTTTTGCATGTACTTTACGCTCATTGTAACTATTAGGTTTGCAATGCATACTGTCAAGCCCTTGAAAAAATCAAGTACTGACTAAAAAATATATTCACATAGTTTTATGTAAAAATTATTTTAATATCTGAAAAAACAGTACTGACAAAAATGTATAATTTTAAGCAAAAAAGGTTTAAAATCTGTACATTTATCTTTGTTTTGTAAAATAAAGTCGTTTTAAAAAAAGATGCACACACACACACACACACAAACACACACACACACAAAATCTATACCAGACTTGACACTGTTTATATTGGTGGTCAAGAACCTCAAAATTTTAAAATTTTGGTTTTTTTTTTCTCTCTCCTTTTACCCTATAGGTTCTTTGTGTGTGTTTGTGTGTGTGTGTGTGTGTGTGTGTGTGTGCTTCTTGTTTTGTATTTTTATGGGCTTCCTGAGTATGTGAATCAGTGTGTCTCTACATCTATATTTGTGCCTGCCCTTGGATTCTTTTTTTCTGTTTGTTTTGTCCTATTCTGATGTGTTTGTTTTATCTTATATTTTAATTCCTTAGAAATCTATTTGTTTTCTTTCTTTTTGTCAATTTTATTAGCTATTCTCTGTATATACATTTCAAATGTTATACTCTTCCTCACCCAAATCCCCTTCATCTGCTCCCTCAACTTGCTTCCATGAAGGTGTTCCCTCTCTCAATCATACTCTCCAGCTCAGTGCCTTGGCTTGTTGATGATGTTGTCCTTCCCATGAGGCTTTAAACTTTTCAGTTCCTTCAGTCCTTTCACTATCTCTTTCATTGGGGTCCCTGCATTCACTCTGATTGTTAGCTGCAAGGATCCTCTTTAGCAAAGCCTCCAAAGAGACATCCATATCTGGTTGCTGCCAGTAAGCTCTTCTTGGCAGCAGCAATAGTGCTTGTGTTTGGTGGCTGCATATGGAGCGGTTCTCCAGGTGAGGCAGCCTCTCTAGAGCTATTCTTCAATTTCTGCTCCTCTATTTGACCTTTTATTTTCTCCCAGAAGAGTTTTGTTTTCTTTTCTAAGAAGGAATGAGTCATCCACATTCTGGCCTTCCTTCTTTTTGAGATTCATAAGTTCTATGGATAGTTTCTTGGGTATTCCGAGCCTTTTGGTGCTGGTTTCCTCTTATAAGTGAGTACATACCAGGAGTGCTCTTTTGTGACTGGGTTACCTCACTCAGGAACATAGCTTCAAGTTCCAGCCATTTGCCTAGGAAGAAAACTATTTGTTTTCTAATGAGTGACAGAAACAAGATGGATCTAGATGAGGGGAAGGAGAGGAGAAACTGAGAGGATTAGAGGGAGGAGAAACTAACCGGGATTATTATATTTTAGAAATCTACTTTCAATAAATGAAAATAAAAATGTGCTTTCTTGTTTGTATGCACATGAAGTAAGGGGAGAGTTGACCATTCTGTCTTTCTTCACTGCTTTGAGTAAAAATCATTTCCAAAAGCAATGTATTTGTTGGTCCATAGTAATCAATTAAACAATGTATTTAATAAATCACTGTTCTTATATTAAATATTTTTATTACATGGATTTATTTTTGGTATCCGTATACATATCAAGGTGAAAGTATGAAATTCCAAGGACAGTTTTTTGTTTTGTTTTGTTTTTTGTTTGTTGTTTGATTTTTCTGTTTCCACCAGGAAAGTCCACCTCAGACACCAGTCTTCATAGCAAATGGCTTTATGTCTTCTACCATTTTGTCATCTATTATTATTTTAAAGCATATTTTTAAATATCTGAGTACTCTTGGAATTTTAACACCCTGATGATTTTACTGTGTAGATTCAGGCATGGATCTACAGACTACCCTGGGTCATATTAAGATGAGTACCTTCTCCTCAGCACTCAGTTTCCAGGAGAGTCAAGCACACTTCCCATATGCAACATTTTGGAAACTCTTTATCAAACCTGTTTGACATAGAAATGCATGTGTTTTAACACAGGGGTCAATTTTCTTTAGTACATATTCTACATCATCATGTCAGCCCTGTTTTTAGACTACCACATAATACAATTGCCTAGATAAAATATTCTTCTAAAATCATATTTTAACCATCTTTAATACATTACTATACTTCAATATACAGGGTTCTTTTAGTGTAATTGTTGCTTTTATTTGCATGATTTATTGTCATCTCTCAATGAGTCTGGATCTTAGTAATGAAGCAACAATAATAATCATCTTGTTGTGCTTTACTTTATAATTGATTTTATATCATTTAAAGACTTTGCCCTTACTTTAAATGGCATTGAGAACTAGTTCTTTTCTGTTTTAAACAGAAAAATACAGATATACAGAGAGAGAGAGAGAGAGAGAGAGAGAGAGAGAGAGAGAGAGAGAGAGACAGACAGACAGACAGACAGAGACAGAGAGAGAGACAGAGACAGAGACAGACAGAGAGAGACAGACAAACAGAGAGACAGAGACAGAGAGAGACAGAGAGAAAAAGGACAGACAGACACAAGGTGATGGGGCATTGGAGAAAAGGTCAGCTATTATTAGCACTGGCTTCTTTTGCAGAAGGTTTGAGTTGAGTTCCAGTATCCATGTCAGACAACTGACAATGCTCTCTAACCCTAGATCCATGGACCCTATACCCTCTTCTGGGATTTGCTGGTACTGAACTTATGTGAACATATTTGCATGATAAGACACATATGAACAATCATAAAACAAATCTTTATCTTCTATAGACAAAAATTATGTATAATGTCCTTTTGAAGAAGATGAATCCATACTCTGAAAAGGCTCAGTTTGTAATTTGATAAGTAAAGAGTTTTGTTGTTGTTCCTGTTCCTGTTGCTTTTCATTTTTGTCTCTCTTGTTTGTAACCTAGGCTTCTATTCTGCTCACTTCTGCCTCAGGAAGCTGGATCCTCTGGCTTCCCCGTGTTACAAACTTTTGAAATCCTCCCTTTGTGAACTCACTTTTCTTCAAGAGACAGGCTTCTCTGACATGCTTTCTTCTGCTTCTATCTGAACTCTCCAGGCATGCTTCTCAGCTGCCTTTTCTGGCTTCACAAATTCACTTCCGCCTTTTTAATTGTCCTGTTCTATTATCTTCCTAACACATCCACAAGGGGGTTCCCATGTGTATGAAAGGCAACTCCATAAGTCTCTCATGACATAAAATAACTTCATTCTGCCTCCTCCTTTACTGAGGCTTGACACGATATTCTATTCTGGGTTGAAAATCTTTCCTTCTCCTTGTGCTGAAACCAGTTTCTCCTGTCTTATGAAAATGTTCATTGTTTCGATGAGAAAAAGGCAGCACTACTATGTATCTCATGGTTTCATGATTTTGATTGCCTTGATACTATGCAATTTATTTCCAATCCTAGAGAATAAAAGCAAAAGTGACTGGAAAGACAAGATGTTTCTGGAGTTAGCAACAAATGCTCCTCTCCTGGAACACCAGAGTTCAGTCCCCAGCACTGCCTGCTAACAACATCTTAATACTTCAGCTTCAGGGGATGCCACATCCTCCTCTGAACCCCATTGCACTCACATGTATACGCATAGTCACCACACACAGACACATACTCATTTGCACAATTATAAAAACTGTTAACTTTTTAAAATATGTATATAATACAAGCATATAGATGTATCAAAATATCCAAATTTCTTCATGTAAACCTTATTTTACTTTGAACACTTTCCTTGCTTATGATGACTTCATCTTAACTGTATCTTCATTCATTTCTCAGTCTGCTTTTATTTGTTTGTTTGTTTGTTTGTTTGTTTTGGAACTCCCATGTGTTTAAATTTTGTTTCTTAGCTCTTTTTTTTGGTGTAATATCCTGGTTCTTTGCTATGTTACACCTTTCTTCTCTTCTGTCTGCCTCTGCCTTTCTCTTTCATATAGTTTACTGTGGACTTCTGTGATTTTCTGCTTCATAAAGTTCTGGTGCTCTTCAAACAAGAGGCTTATACAGTTACTTTGTGCAGTTTGTGCATATGTGTATAAAGATATGTGTATGTATGAAGGTACAAAGTCAACTTCAGTTCAAGTGTGGCAGACTTCTTTTTAGTTTGTTTGCTTACTTGTTGGTTAGTATTTGAGACAGGGTCTCTTGCTGGACAGGCTCTCACTACGTAGAAGAGGATGGCTGGTCATCAAGCCCCAGGGTTCTACTTCTGTCTATCTCCCCAACACTATGTTTGCACACATCCACTACCAAATCTGGCTTGTTTATGTAAAGTCTGAGAATACAAATTTAAGTCTTCAGGCTTGGAAAGCAATCACTTTACCAAATGAATGGTTTCTGGGTCTCCTGGGGTAAATTAATTTTTTTTCTATTTTATTTTTAGTCTCATTCATTTTTATGGAGGTTACTGTGTAATATGCCAAATTCTACAGTTTCTTCTTTGGGAAATCAAATGTAGGTGTGGAGCAGGGGGATAGTCAACTTGTTCATTGCTCACAGATGGACACTGAAAACAAATGGTGATGGCTATGATATGAGAGTGTGGAGGACTCTCTCATCAGGACCCTTGTGCCCTAAAGTCATTAGGTTCATGCCTGTGTACAAAACTTTATTCTCTAGACAAAGAATGTTCACTGCAAAGTATTTCATTCAGTTGGGCAGATATCTACTCAAATATATTCAACTGGGTTCATAAATGAAAGCTGAAGGTTCACGGTGGCCAACATAATACCCAGGGTTTAGCAATATAATCTCTGAAACTCCAATAACAGATGCTAATGCTCTCTGACTATTATACTGTGCACCTGACCAAAGAAAAGGCAACATACTTAAAATTCTTTGACATCTTAGTTCTGGAATAAGGGATGGTCCAATTGATAAAGCATTTGTCTTGGAAGCATAAATGTGTAGACACAATTGACACAGTTCAAATAAACAAACAAACATACAAACAAACAGAATCACTTTAGTTGTAGTGGCTGTGTGTGTTTGTGTGTGTGTTTCTTTCCTGTTGCTGTAATGAGAAAATTGTATAGGAAAATATTTGCTTCACCATGTCAAGGAAGAAATGTGATGGTGAAACAATACAGAAATCCTGTTTCCTGGCTTGTACCCAGGGCCAGGATAGCTCTCTTTCCTATACAGCTTAGGCCAAACTGCCAATGGATGGTATATCCAACAGTCGACCAGACCCTTCGGCATTGATGAGCAATAAAGAACCTCTTTTCACAATACTCACAGCTCAATTCGATAAATACAATTCTTTAGTTGGGTTTTCTTTGTACTAAGAGACTCTTAAGTGTCTAGTTGGCAATAAACGAACCACAAACCAGCAGTACAAAGCAAGATAATATTAGGATTTGTAAAATTATTTCCAAGTAGGATCCTGGATTTTTAGCTGTAATAATGTTTAAATCTCTGACATATTATCTCAACTGCAAAATCATAAAAGGGACATAATGCTGAAAGTTTATTAAAAATATTTATTGCTAAATTAACTGACCACTTATATTGTAATCATTATAGAGTTAGCCATTTCTATTTTCCTGATATTTGTAGCCAGGGCAAAGAATATAAATCAAACCAGAGTTGGTAGTTTTCCTCTCCATCGTAAGCTCTGTAAAAATGACAATAATCTATTTGAAATGTAGAAGTGACCTTTACATGTGTATTTTATGGAAGATTTTTTTTTCTTCACATAAAGTATTTTTTAGACTACTGTTCTGCTTTTAAAGTTGCATCTCACTGAGTGTGAAAATACACAGACATTTCATACTGAAAGGATGCAAAAGTGCATTGTGCCTGTTCGGATCAGAGACCAAAGGAGATACAAACAACCTAAGTGAAAAAAAAATGCAGTAAAGGCTCACTAAATATGAACACATCTTTATTTTCTTCCTATGTTCTGAGTCTTTTGGGGGTGTAACATGTTTTGCTCTCACAAAACTTCATGTTGCTGAAGGCATCTGCATGTTAGAGTCCCCAATGACCTGCCTATTCTTTTCTACAAAGCAGTACCAGACAGTCGATAAATCTTCAAGGACCCAATGTCAAAAGCTAAAAGTTGGATGTGAACAAAATACCAACCAAATCCCTTTCTATTCACTTTATCTTCATACCCAAACAACAATGATCTGAGGTGTTGTGCACACTTAAATCCGAGCTCCTCAATCATATATTATAGAGGTATCATTAAGGTTTGTATTTTTCATGAGAATGTCAGCCATTCTCTGAAAGTATGTCATAATAAGCTTACAAAGAGCTGCCTGCAGATGGAAAGACCTCTCTGATACCCCCACAATTGTGCTTTCTTATAAATTGCACAGTAAAAATGAGAAGTGATTTTCTTTGCTTATTCCCAAAGGTGTTTTCTGAAAAGGCAAATAAAACGTCAAGCTTTTTGTTCTCACTGCCTTTGCAGCCATAATTCTCGTTGACTGGGAGGAGCAATTTGTGCCTGCAGCAACATGACTCTTCCCCATGATTTTCTCCATTGAAAACAGGTTGCTAGAAGGACCATAGAGATGCCAAGTTGGGGTTCTTATAGGAAACACAGTAACAGGACTCTGAGCCCCTCTGTGACCACTCCTAACCCAGCAGGAGAAGGTGAGTCTCATCAAGAAAGTGTCTCAACCCATTGTTTTTGTCAAGGGTTTCTAGAAAGATGAGCTAAGTGCCCTGAAAGGATCATAAAACACGTTGGCACAAGTTGCAGCTATTAGCGATCTAGGTCAGTTAGTGCTTCCCTTCCACGAGTAAATCGTTTAGGTTCATTTTCTGCTCTGTGGAAAAATGATATGGTGGCCCATGTTTGTATTTATAGTGCTAAAGCAGTGCAAAAGGAAGATCAGAAGTTCAAGGTCATCTTTAGATACTTAGTGAGTTCAAGACCAGCCACCTGGATCACCTAAGAAATTGTCAAAAGTAAGGATTGCACTTAAGGATATTTGTATTAATTTAGTATATAGTTACTAGGGATTAGCTATGATAAACTTCCTTCAACAGCTTTTCCTTGGACTTGTGGGTTTGTTCAAATATATAACTGCAACTGATTTTTTTTTTTGGGGGGGGGTCTTGGTAAAAGCTGAATCAGATAAAGAAAAAATGCTTCTAGAGGAAGAAATTTCCCATCACCCAAAGACAGTATCTCCTTTGTTTTGCATAGCTGCATTAGGATGTCTGCAGATGGGAAGAAGACATAGATTTTTGTCCACAGACCTTGGATATGTTCAAGGTCATGGAAGGCATAAAGATAAGAAGATGTCTGAAGCAATTAAAAATAACACACATAGTACATGTTGCTGAAGAGATACTGAAAGTATAAAAACCTAGAATGAAATATAAAAAGAGCCTGAGTAACTGCCATTTCCTAGAAAACAAGCAAGTAGCGGTTTGTGTGCTTGGCTTAACTATTCAGACAGTCACCACAGAAATTCTGTGCTGAAGTCCTAACATATCTTTAATGATGATAAAACAAACCTTAAGAAGAATTATCTGATAAATCTGTTTAGATTTATATCTTGTTAATACTATGGACTTGTGGGTTTGTTCAAATCCATAAATGAAATTGACAATTTTTGTCTTGCAAAATGCTGTATCTAAAAAAGAAAAGTTGCATCAAATAACCCTTAGTTTTAGCTCTCTTTATTCATATTCCCCCAGTCCCCCAGTGTCCTCTGATACCACAGTTCATCCTCCAGCTTCAGTCTCCCCAAAACTCGAATTCATCCATAACTATCATTTCTAATTCCCTATCCTAGGGAGTTCCCTACCTTCCCTCGAGTCACTATATAACCCTATCAACTACCCTCTGTAGTAATGTAGGTAGTAGCCTGTTTATTGCAGGCTTAACAGCTAACATCCACACATAAATGAAAACATACTATATCTTTTATGTCTGTGTTACCTTTTGAGAATGATCCCCCCCCAACTTTATCGATTACCTACAAACTTTATGAGTTCTTTGATTTTACAGATGTGTAATATTTTATTACATACACTTACCACATTTTATTTGCCCACCCATTCATTGGTTGGCGTCTCATTTGTTTCCAGTTTCTGATGTTCAACATAGAACATAAAAGGAGAAAGCATCCTTTGGGTATACGCCTAAGAGTGGTATAGATCTTTACATAGGTGTCTTACCAGTTTCCTAAGGAACAACCATGCTGATCTCCATAGTGTCTGCACAAGTGTGAACTCCCATAGCAATGGATGAGTGTTCCCCTTCCTCTAATCTGCAGCAGCATGAACTGTCATTTGTTTTATTGATCTTAGCTATTCTGATGTATATAAAATGAAATCTCAGTGTGCTATCGATTTGCATTTCCCCAGGGATGAGAGTGTTAAACATTTCTTTACTTGCTTCTTAGCCACTTATGTTTCTTCTGATGAAAACTCTGTTTATGTGTATACCCCATTTCTAACTGGTTTATATCTTTTTTTGACATGAATTTTTTTTCTTTTATTAGTTTTTTATAGGGTTAAGATACAGTATGCAGTTGATAAAAGTCTTATCCAATTCTGTACCCTGCAGCTCTGTCTGAATGAGGGCATTCTTGACATACAGACACTCTTCAGCATCCTCAAGGTCTGTTTATTAATTGTTGTTCCTATTGCCTGGGCTATCAGTGTTCTCTTCCAAAAGTCTTTTTTTTCTCAGTCATAAGTACAAGATTATTTTCTATTTTCTCTTCAAATAGATTCAGTGTATCTAACCTCATATTGAGCTCTATAATCTATATCTATTTGCTTTTTTCGCAGGGTGATAGATAGAGATGGATTTGTTTGAATTCTTCTACATGCAGATATCCAGTTATACCAGCACCATTTGTTAAAAATGTTTTCTCATTTATTTTGTGTTTACAGTTTCTTTATACAAAATCAGGTGTCCATAAATATATGCAATTTTCCCTTGGTCTTTGATTTGATTCCTTGCATCAACCTCTTTATTTTTGTGCTAATATCATACAGGTTTTCCTACTCGCGTTCTGTAGTGCACAGATTGATATCAGGGATGGTAATACCTCTGAAAGTTCTTTATTTCTACAGGATTCTTTTAGCCATCTTGGGTAGTTTGTTCATTTGTTTTAGTGTTTCCTTTTCATTGAATACAAAGTTGAGTATTAGCCTTTCACGGTCTGTACAAAATTGTGTTCAAATTTTGATGGGGATTGCATTAAACCTGTAGATTGCTTTTCGTAGGATGACTCTTTTTCCTATGTTGATCCTATCAATCCATAAACATGGGTGATCTCTTCTTCTTGTGATATCTTCTTCAATTTCTTTCTTCAAAGACTTGAACTTTTTGTCATATAAGTCTTTCACTTGCTACATTAGGGTCATCCCAGGATACTCTATATTATTCAATGCTATTGTGAGGGGTGCTATGTCCATTATTTGCTTTCTCAATCTATTTTGTATTTGCATATAAGAAGGCTACCAATTTCTTCTTAATCTGTGATATTACTGTAGGGCACTATGATGTCACAAAGGGGCACTATGTTAAAACAATGGGGCAATATAATGTCACAATTTAACACTGTGATTATACAACATTGTACTATGATGATACATAACAGTGCTGTTATATTACAGTATTGTAATATAATGTCATAAAAAGATACCGTTATGTCAAAATATTACACTGTGATATCACAGTAGGGCACTATGATGAAACAATTATACAATACTGTGAAATCACAGCAGGGTAATTTATGACGCAATAGAGCACTGTGATGACCCAATAGATGACTATTACGTCACAATCCAATACTATTATATCACAATAAAACACTGGGATATCACAAGACATCAATAAGGTACTCTTCTGTCAAAATATAGCACTGTGATATCACTTTTTATAATATAAAGGATATCTGGAATTATAGTGAGGTCCTTGATATATTGTGACTTGAGTTTAATGCAGGGGTAGATATAGATGTACTTGGATCCTTCTACATGCAGACATCCAGTTTGACTGGCAGTTTGAGGATGCTGTATTTAAATTAGTGTGTATTAGGGATTCTTTATAAACAATTAGGTGTTCATATGTGTATGGAATTTTGTATGGGACCTCAACCGATTGATTCAATCTATCTGATTCAATCGATCGACATGTCTGTTTTTATTCCAGTACTATCCACCAGGGTTCTATAAATCTAAGGCATAGGACATCCTAATATTGAGATTGAAACTGGGTGGATACATGCCCCCATCCCTAAACTGCAAGTTATTTGCAACTGATACCTACTCACAAAGAAAATAAAAATTTTCTCCAATTACTTCTCAGTGCATCTATAAACCACACTTAAAAATGGGCCCAGTTCCCAGCAGTAGATTGCCAAAACAAAACAAACTCAATGCTATTCTTATGTTATGGTTTTTGGTGGTGTTTCTTTATGGGATTTCTGTGTAAGGAACATTTGTTTTGTTCTATTTAGGTTTTTATACTATTTGTTTTTGTTTTATTTTGTTTGTTTTAAATCTTATTCCCTTCTCTCTTTTCTCTCTTTCACTCCTGCCCTCCCTCCCTCCCTCCCTCCTTCCCTTCCCTGCCTCCCTCCTCCCTCCCTCTCTCTCTTTTCTCCTCCCCCCCCCCCTCATTGTAGGTGGTTATTTGCTTTCCAATGAGAAAGCAAGAAAGTATGTGTATTTGGGTGGGTGGGGAGGTGGCTAGGACCTGAAACAAGTTAGAGTCAAAAATATAATCAAAGTATATTGAAAAAGTACTTTCAGTATTTTAGTATAATAAAAATATGCACATCTGAAGAAATCATTCTTTCAGTGAGCAAGAGTCCAATCCACAGCAACACTTCAATCACTTCATATTCACATGGAAATAAAATCTGAAGGTTCTTGACACTTATAGCCGGTTCCTCCTAAAGGAGCCACATGCATGAGCATAACTAAAACTAAATGAATCTAAGTTATATTGTCTGCACTACAGAAATTTACAGAATTTAATTGATGGACTGAAACAACAGTTTACTCATATGTGTATGTATACTTATGTGTGTGTGTGTGTTGATTTTGACTAAATAATTTTTATTTTTATTGAACAATTTTATTTAAAAAACAAAAATAAATGTACATTTTAAGCATTTATGCATAAAAGTATGCGAATACAATTTTGTCAGTACTTGATTTGTTTAAGGTTTGGTAGTATGCATTAAATCTAACAAGGTACAATGAGAATAAACTACATGTAAAACAAGATGTAACCTAGAAATAGTCAGTTTTCTTGGTGTGTAAAATTTCAGCATAATGGTTTTACTTTTCTTATTGATTTATTTTTTGGCCTTTGTTTTTTCTTGAATTTCTTATACTCTGTGAGTTGTTTGTGGGATGTTCAAAGCTTACTGGGGTTAGTATCCAATTTTCAGTGACTACATATTATGTCTGTTCTTTTGTGATTGGGTTATCTCACTTAGGATGATATTCTCTAGATGCATCCATTTTCCTAAGAATTTCACAAAGACATTGTTTCTGATAACTGAGTAGTACTCCATTGTGTAACTGTACCACAATTTTTGTGTCCATTCATCTACTGAAGGACATCTGTGTTATTTCCAGCTTCTGGCTATTATAAATAGGGCTGTTATGAACATTGTAGTACATGTGTCTTTGTTGTATGTTGGAGCTTCTCTGGGTTATGTGCCCAGAAGTTGAATAACTGGGTCTTCAGGTAGTACTATGTCCAATTTTTTGAAGAATAGCCAGACTGATTTCAGAGTGGTTGCATCAGTTTACAACCCCTCCAAGAGTGGAGAAGTGTTCTTTTTTCTCCACATCCATGCCAGCATGTGCTGTCACCTGAATTTTTGATTTTAGTTATTCTGGTTGGTGTGAGGTGGAATCTCAGTGTTGTTTTGATTTGCATTTCCCTGATGGTTAATGATGTCCAGCACATCCTTAGATGCTTCTCAGTCATTCAATATTCCTCAATTGAGAATTTTCTGTTTAGCTCTGTGCCCCATTTTTAATTGAGTTGTTTGTTTTTCTGGTGTCTAACTTCTTGAGTTCTTTGTATACCTTGAATATTAGGAATCTATGAGATGTGGGGTTGGTAAAGAACTTTTTCCAATCTCTTGGCAGCTGATTTGTATTCTTTACAGTGTCCTTAGCCTTACAGAAACTTTGAAATTTCATTAAATCCTATTTGTCGATACTTGACATTAGAGCAAAAGCAATTGGTATTCTGTTAAGAAAATTTTCTCCTGTGCCTATGTGTTCTAAAGTTTTCCCTACTTTCTCTTAAAATAGTTTCAGTGTACCTGGTTTAATGTGGAGATCTTTGATCCATGGGCACTTGAGCTTTGTACAAAGAGATAAGAAAGGGTCTGTTTTGATTCTTCTGTATGCTGAGTGCCAGTTGGACCAATACACTTTGTTGAAGAGGCTGTGCTTTTTCCATTGAAAGTTTACAGCTTCTTTGTCAAAAATGAAGAGACCAAATATGTGAAGACTCTTTTCTGGCTATGCTATACTATTCCATTGATTTACGTGCCTATTTTTGTACCAGTGCCATGCAGTTTTTAACACAATTGCCATGTAATATAGCTTGAGGTCAGAGATGGTGATTTCTGCAGGTGATTTCTTGTTGAGGATAAATTTCGGTATTGTATGTCTAATGTTATTCCATATGAAATTTCGCATTGCTCTTTCCAACTCTATTAATTATTGGGTTTGAATTTTGATGATGATTGCATTGACTCTGTAGATCGCTTTTGATAAGATCACCATTTTTACAATGTTGATCCTTCCAATCCATGAGCATGCATATCTATTAAATTTCTGACATCTTCCTCGATTCCCTTTTTTAAAGATTTGAAGTTCTTGTCATACAGGTCCTTCACTTGCTTAGTTAGAGTTAAACCAAGGTATTTTATATATTTTGTGACTATTGTGAAGGGTATCTTTTCCCTAATCTTTTTCTGCAAATGTTTGTACTTTGAGAAGAAGAAGGCTACTGATTTGTTTGAGTTAATTTTATATCTAGCCATTTTCCTGAACTTTTTTATCAGCTGTACGTTGATGGATTTTCATATATTAAACCATCCCTGCATCCCAGGAATGAAACCTTCTTGAACATGGTGTATGACTGTTTTGATGTTTTCTATGATTCTGTTTGTAAGGATTTTGTTGAATATTTTTGCATCAATGTTCATAAGTGAGATTGGTCTGAATTTCTCTCTTTGTAGGGTCTTTGTGTGGTTTAGGAATGTTATTGTAGCCTCAATAAAATGAGTTAGGTAGTATTTAATATGATTCTATTTTGTGGAATAGTTTGGAAAGTATTGGTATTAGGGTGCTAATAACTACCTGATAAAATTCTGTACTCAACCCATCTACCCGGGCTTTTTTTGGTTGGGAGACTTTTGATGACTGCTTCTATTTCTTTAGATGTTAGGAAATTATTTAGATGGTTTACCTGGTCCTGGTTTAACTTTAGTATCTAGTATCTGTCTGGGAATTCATCCATTTCCTCCAGATTTTCCAGCTTTGTTTGAGTATAGGCCTTTGTAGTAGGATCTGATTATTTCATGAATTTCCTCAGTTTCAGTTCTTATGTCTCCACTTTCATTTCTGATTTTGTTAATTTGGATACTCTCTCTTTGCCTTCTAGTTAGTCTGACTAATAGTTTATCAATCTTCTTAATTTTTTTTTTCAAAGAACCAGCTCTTGGTTTTATTGATCCTTTCAATGGTTCATTTTGTTTCTATTTGGTCAATTTTTGCTCTGAGTTTTATTATTTCTTGCTGCCTACTCGTCTTGTGTCTATCTGCTTCCTTTTATTCTAGAGCATTCAACTGTGCTGTCAAGTTTCCAGTGTTTGCTCTCTCTTGTTTCTTTTTAGAAGCACTCAGAGATATGAGTTTTCCTCTCAGTGCTGCTTTCATTGGATCCCATATGTTTGGGTATGTTGTATTTTCATTTTCATTAAAATCTAGAAAATCCTTAATTTCTTTATTTATTTATTCTTTGATCATGCTATTGTTTAATAGAGCATTGTTTAGTTTCCATGTGTTTGTGGGCTTTTTGTTGTCTTTGTTGTTATTAAATACAAGCCTTATACCATGGTGACCTGATAGCATGCATGGGAGTATTTTAATCTTCTTATATCTATTGATGCTTGTTTTGTGACCGATCATATGGTCAGTTTTGGAGAAGGTGCTGTGAGATGCTGAGAATAAGGTGTATTCTTTTGTTTTAAGATGATATGTTATTGAGATGTCTATTAATTACAATTTGTTCAAAACCTCTGCTAGTTTCACCATGTCCTTGTTCAGTTTCTATCTCCATGTTCTGTCTATTGATGACAGTGGGCTGTTTAGGTCTCCCACTATTATTGTGTCATGTGCAATGTACTTTTTGAGGTTTAGTAGGGTTTCTTTTATGAATATGAGTGCTCTTGTATTTGGAGCATATATGTTAAGGATTGAGAGTTCATCCTGACAAATTTTCCCTGAAATGGGGAAAAGGTGTCCTTCTTTATCTTTTTTGATTACTTTTGTTTGAAAGTCTACTTTATTTGATATTCGAATGGTCACTCTGTCTTGCTTCTGGTTTCCATTTGTTTGGAAGATTATTTCCCAAACTTTACTCTGAGATAGGGTTTGTCTTTGTATCTGAGATGAGTTTCCTGTATGCAGCATAATGCTAGCTAGATTCTGTTTATGTATCCAGCCTGATAGCCTATATCTTTTTATTGGGAAATTGATTCCACTTACATTAAAAGATATTAAGGAATAGTAGTTGCTGTTTACTGCTATTTTTGCTTTTAGAGTTATAGTTGTGCGTGTGTCTTTCTTCTTTTGGTTTTATTGCTTAGATATTTCCTTGTTTTTACTAGGATGTAGTTTCCCTCCTTGTATTGGTTTTTCCACCTATAATTCTTTGTAGTCCTGGGTTTGTGGTCAGATATTTTATAAATTTAGTTTTGTTTTTGAATATTTTGGTCTCTCCATCCATGGTGATTGAGAGCTTTGCTGGGAATAGCAGCTTATGCTGACACTGCTGTTCTCTTAGGGTCTGCATGATGTCTGTCCAATAGCTTCTAGCTTTCATAGTCTCTGTTGAGAAGTAGGTGTGATTCTGATTGGTCTGCCTTTATATGTTACATGGCCTTTTTCCCTTACTGCTTTTAGTATTCTTTCTTTGATTTGGGGACTTGGCGATTTGACTATTATGTGCCAGGAGAAATTTTTTTTTCTGGTCCAATCTATTGTATAGGCTTCATTTATGCTCATTGTCATCTCATTCTTAAAGATAGAGAAATTTTCTTCTACAATTTTGTTGAAGATATTTACTGTGACTCTTAATTGCTATTATTTGCCCCCTTCTATTCCTATTATCCTTAGGTTTGGTCTTCTCAATGTGTCCTGGATCTCCTGGACATTTTGGGTTAGGAGTATTTTGGCTTTTGCATCTTCTCTGACTGTTTTTTTATGTTTTCAATGTTCTCTTCAGCCTCTGAGATTCTCTCTTCTATCTCCTGTAGTCTGTTTGAGATGCTTGCATCTGTGACACCTGATTTTTTTTTTTTTTTAGGTTTTCTACCTCCAGGGCTGTCTCTTTTAGTGTTTTTTGGATTGTTTCCTTTTCTATTTTAAATTCCTTCTTCAATTCCTTTATCTCTTTGATTCTGTTTTCCTCTAGTTCTTTGAGTTCTTTGGGTATTTTTCTTGTTTTCTCTTTATAAGCTACTAATTCTTTATGCTTTTCTTCCCATTTTTGTTTAAGGATCTCTATCATCATCTTGAGGCATGATTTTGGGTCTGTGTCTTCTTCTTCTGGAGTATTTGGCATTCCACTATCTGTAGTGATGGGAGAGTTGGGTTCTGGTGTTGCCATGTTGTCTTGGTTTCCCTTTGGTAAGTTCTTTCACCTTCCTCTTTCCATCTTGTTTTTTTCCTCTTTCCATCTCTGATTATATGTGGTCTTGTTGTCAATGATTGGTTCCCATCTTTCCCATGTACCTGGCCTGTGTGCCTGGATCTCGGCTGTTCCTAGTAGCTAATGGCCTGATTGCCTGTTCTGCATGCAAGGGCCAGCTGGGTGGAAACCAAGACCCTACGGCAGAGTTCCTGCTTCTCTGAAACAATGGGGGGGGGGGGAACTGAGTAAAATAATTTTTAAATGTCAACAAAACATTACATTTATCATGCTTGTTCAAGATAGTTTTTTGACAATGTCTGCATTTATAGTAGTTTTCTTAGCTAAGAGTCACCTTCTGAAAGAAAGAACAATACTTTTTGTGGGCTTGGGGATGTGTACCTATGGGGCTAAGGGGCGTAAGAGCCAGAGCAGGATAATGTTTCCCCAGAGCCCGAGTTATAGCTGGCTGTGAGACACTTCATAAGGATGTTGGTAACTAAGCTCATGTCTTATGGAAGAAAAGAAATCACTCTTAAGAACTGAATCCCCTTTTTCAGGCTGTCAACAACACATTTAATTTTATAAAAGCAGGAGCAGCAACAACAAATGAAACAGAACAAACCAACAAGCAAAAATTCTTCCATCTAAAAACATAATACACCAAACTTAAACAAACACAATCTCTACACATCCCAGTGCCCTTTTAAAGTGATGGGAGAACACTGAATCCCAGTAACAAACATGGTGGCTAAAGGGAGAAGAAGTGAGTTGTTTTTCTGGTATCCAGTTCTGTCATAGAGTTTATGGGTTTGGTATGGTAGTAAGTATATAAAATATATTGGAAAGTAAGAGAATTTAATTTTTTAAAGATGCATATTTGATTTCTTACAATTTATTTTTAAATCACAAAAATAACATATTTTAATCATATTACTCATCCATCTAATCCTCCAAGTTATTCTATACCTCCTAAAATTTTTCTTTTCTTTCTCTCTTAAACAAATCCTAAATCCTTCAAAACCATGAAATACACACACACACACACACACACACACACATATACACACACACACACATACACACACACATACACACACACACACGTACACACACACATACACACACACACACACATACACACACACACATACACACACACACACATACACACACACACACACACACAGCTATAAGCACTCACACTTCCACACATGCATGAACTCACAGCAACTGTGACAGCATGCTACAGACCTTTTCCAAGGTCAAGCCAAAGGTAATTGCAGTGGGCATATTGGGCAGGACTCTGGGCTCAGTTCCCTCCCCTTTGCTTCAAACAATTTGCTATTGATATTACCATCAAGACTGATTCAAGACTTTTTCAGAAGCCTTTATGAAATTTCACCCTAAAACAAGAGAATACAGCTTCTTCTAAGCACCTATGGCACCTTCTCCGAAATTGACCATATAATTGATCAAAAAACAAGCCTCAAAAGATATAAAAATATTGAAATACTCCCATGCATCCTATCAGATCACCATGGAGTTTAACAAGAACAAAGACAACAGAAAGCCCATATACACATGGAAACTGTACAATTCTCTATTAAACAATAGCATGGTCAAAGAAGAAATAAAGAAAGAAGTTAAGGATTTTTTAGAATTTAATGAAAATGAAAACACAACATATCCAAACCTCTGAGATGTAATGATAGCAGTACTGAAAGAAAAACTCATAACTCTGAGTGCTTCCAAAAAGAAACTGGAGACAGCATAACCTAGCAACTTGACAGCACAGTTGAAAGCTCTAGAACAAAAGTAAGGAGAAACACGCAAGAGGAGTAGACAGCAAGCAATAATCAAACTCAGAGCAGAAATTGACCAAATAGAAACAAAAAGAACCATTGAAAGTATCAACAAAACCAAGAGCTGATTCTTTGAGGAAATTAACAAGATTGATAAACCCTTAGCCAGATTAACTATAGGCCAAGAAGAGAGTAACCAAATTAACAAAACCAGGAAAGAAAGTGGAGACATAACAACTGATACTGTGGAAATTCAAGAAATCATCAGATCCTACTACAAAAGCATATAATCAACAAAGCTGGAAAATCTGGAGGAAATGGATGAATTCCTAGATGGATATCCGATACTAAAGTTAAACCAGGACCACGTAAACCATTTAAATAATCCTGTAACACATAAAGGTATAGAGGCAGTCTTCAAAAGCCTTCTAAACAAAAAAGCCAAGATCCACCTGGGTTCAGTGCAGAATTTTATCAGGCATTTATTGATGCCCTAATACCAATACTCTCCAAATTATTTCACAAAATAGAATCAGATTGAACACTACCTATCTCATTTTTTGAGGCCACAATAGCACTTGATCCTAAACCACACTAAGACCCTACAAGGAAAGAAAACTTCAGACCAATCTAACTAATGAACACTGATGAAAAATACTCAACTAAATCCTTGCAAACCGAATCCAAGAACACATCAAAAAAAGCATTCACCATGATCAAGAAGGTTTCATCCCTGGGATGCAGGGATGGTTTAATATATAGAAATCCATAAATATAATCCACCATACAAACTAACTCAAAGAAAAAAAAAACACATGGTAATCTCACTAGATGCTGAGAAAGCAATTGATGAAATTCTATATCCCTTCATGTTAAAAGCCTTGGAAAGAACAGGCCCATACCTAAACCTAATAAAACTAATATATAGCAACTAATAGCCAACATCAAACTTAATGGTGAGGAACTTGAAGCAATCCCACTAAAATCAGGGACTAGACAAGGCTCCCCACTTTCCTCCTACTATCCAACATAGTACTGAAAATCCTGAATGGAGCAATTAGACAGAAAAAAAAAAGAAATCAAAAGGATACAAATTGGAAAGGAAGAAGTAAAGATATCACTGTTTGCAGATGACATGATAGTGTATGTAAATGACCCCAGAAATTGCACCAGAGAACTTCTACAGCAGATAAACTAGTTCAGCAAGGTGGCTGGATATAAAATTTACCCAAACAAATCAGTAGCTTTCCTTTACTCAAAGACAAACATGCGGAGAAAGAAATTATGAAAAAGATATTCTTCACAATACTCACAATCAATATGAAATACCTTAGTGTGACACTAACTAAGCAAGTGTATGACCTGTATGTCAAGAACTTTAAATCTCTGTAGAAGGAAATTGAATATCTCAGAAGATGGAAAGATCTTCCATGCTCATGGACTGGAAGGAACAACATTGTATAAATGGGCATCTTACCATAATCAATCTACAGATTCAGTGCAATCTCCATCAAAATTCCAAAAAGATTCTTTTTAGAGTTGGAAAGAACAATGTGCAAATTCATCTGTAATAACAAAAAACCTAGAATACAGAAATCCATCCTCAACAACAATAAAACATCTGCGGGAATCACCATCCCTGACATCAAGCTATATTAAAAGGCAATTGTGTTAAAAACCACATTATATTGGTACAGAAATAGGCATGTGGATCAATGCAATAAAATAGATAATACAGAAATTTACTCTCACACACTATGCTCATTTTAGTTTGACAAAGGAGCTGTAACATTCAATGGAAAAAGTATAGCCTCTTCAACAAATGGTGTTGGTCCAATTGGCACTCAGCATGCAGAAGAATGTAAATAGACTCTTTCTTATACTCTTTGTACAAAGCTCAAGTACAAGTGGATCATAGATCTCCACATAAAATCAAGTACACTGAAATTATTAGAAGAATAAGTAGGGAAAACCTTAGAACACATAGGCACAGGGGAAAATTTGCTGAACATAACACCAATGGCTTGTGCTATAACGTCTAAGATTGAATAATAAGATTTAATGATACTGCAAAGTTTCTGTAAGTCTAAGGACAATGTCAAGAAAACAAAATGGCAGCCAATAGATTTGGGAAACTTCTTTACTAACCCCACATCTGATAGATTCCTAATATCCAAGGAATACAAAGAATTCTAGAAGTTAGACATGAGAGAATCAAACAATCCTATTAAAAAATGGGCTACAGAGCTAAAATGTTCTCAATTGAGGAATATTGAATGGCTGATAAGCATCTAAGGAAGTGCTACACATTTTTAGTCATCAGGGAAATGGAAATAAAACAACCCTGAGATTCTACCTCACACCAGTCAGAATGGCTGAGATCAAAAATTCAGATGACAGCAGATGCTAGCTAGGATGTGGAGAAAGAGAAACACTCCTCCACTGTTGCTGGGGTTGTATACTGGTACAACCACTCTGGAAATCAGTCTGGTGGTTCCTCAGAAAATTGGACATAGTACTACCTGAAGACCCAGTTATTCTACTTCGGGGTATATACTCCAGTGACACTATAACATACAATAAAGACACATGGACTGCAATGTTTATAGTAACTCTATTTATAATAGCCAGAAGCTGGAAAGAATGCAGATGTCCTTCAGTAGGTGAATGGATACAAAAAATGTTGTATATTTACACAATGGAGTACTACTCAGCGATCAGAAACAATGATTTTATGAAATTCTTAAGAAAAATGATTGCATCTAAAGAATATCATCCTGAGTTAGGTAACCCAGTCACATAAGAACAGACATAATATGCAGTCACTGATAATTGGATACTAACCCCAGAAAGCTCTGATTATCTCATAAACAACTCACAGACTATATGAGGTTCAAAAAAAATCATGGCTTAAAAAAAAAAAGCCTCAGTTCTTCTTAGAATATAAATACTTGTGTAGCACCCTCTCACAGTGTGGTACACCTGGACCTTAAATTATTAATAACCTAAGACTTAAGATAATAGCCTTGTGGCAATTTTTGTTATTCACAGATCATCCTGCTTAATCTATACCCAACGTAAAATCAGTTTCCATGTTATGTTCTGTCCTACATGTACTTCATGCTTATGGTAACAAGTGGGATTTATATCTGTGCTATCAAACCTCTAAATGAATTAAGTATTGATAAAAATATTCATATAATGTTATGCCAAAGTTCCTTTAAAATCTGTATATGTATCCATTTTTTAATAAAGTGGTAAGAAAAATAATTATCAAGATAATGTCTCAGAGGGAGATACTGGCCTTGACATCTGGTCACCATTAGTTTTTGGTGAGGGGAAGAAAAATTGGGATCAGGAAAAGGGAAAAAGTGTGAGAGGAGACTGAAGAGGAAAGAGGGGACAGCAGAGCATTGAGATAACAAATTTATTTGAGGTTTGAGGTTCATTTTGCATTATCATTGCTGATCAGTATGATGTTTACTTGTTAATATTTGTCCTTTTTAGGCATAGTTGCTTTACTCTTTTAAATGGTTAACTAGGCTGTTAATAGCCTCCAGTGGGATTCCCTAGCTTACCATTTTATACAACTATTCTTTCATACATTAGAAAGTATATCATGAGTTCTGTCTGTGCCAGTAGGATCTATAAGTAGCAACGTTGGTTCTTAAGGGGGTGGTGATGAATTAAATATGAAGGTCTAACCATCTAGCCTTAAGGGTTGTATGCCTCCTGTTTCCAGACTCCTTCTATGGTTCCCCAAATTTGTGGGTAAAGAAGGCAGCTCATTTAGAAATAAATTAGTCAGGTGTCCTCATTTAGAAAAGACTTAGGTGTCCTTTGTGATGGTTGAACTCTACTTTCTCATCAGACTCTCTTTATTGTAGTATGATGCAGGAGGCCTGAAGGGATGTACTGTCCTGTGTGCCTCTAAATAGCATATTATCTTTTGACAGATAAACTCTGACTTACAAATCCCAGTAGAGGAGTGTGCATAAGATCAAATAGAGCAAGTGTTCTCAAACTTCCTTACGCTGGGAATCTTTAATACAGTTCTTCATGCTGCAGTGACCCCTAATTTAAAATTGCTATCTCATAGAAGTAATTTTGCTACTATTATAAATCATAAAGTAAATATCTGTTATTCTAGGTGTATGATATGGGACACACATGAAAGATCATTTGGCATCCTAGAAGGGGGGATTCTAGGTTAAAACTACTGCTCTGGAAGCTGGCCTTTTCTTTATTGGTTTCTGTTTGTTTGGTTGTGTTTGGTTTGGATTAGTTTCTCCATTGGTGGTCCTAGAAGTTGGCTTAGAGTACTTGGCTAGCTAACCTCATGTTCTAGTCCTGTGTCCCACATTCGGTCATTCAAAGTATCTTTTCTTTTGTAGTGTTCTCCTGTCTGAGATATCTATCCGAATGGTCATTTGATTTTTGTATTCAGAGGCCTACGAGTATCATTAGCCATTGCTTCTCTTCCTCTGGTACTTAACAAACTCCTGTCTTAAGTGGTATAAATCTCTCTCTCTCTCTCTCTCTCTCTCTCTCTCTCTCTCTCTCTCTCTCTCTCTCTCTCTCCCTCCCTCTCTCTCTCTCTTCTCTCTCTCTCTCTCTCTCTCTCTCTCTCTCTCTCTCTCTCTCTCTCTCTGTGTGTGTGTGTGTGTGTGTGTGTGTGTGTGTACAGGTGCATGCCTGTGTTTATAGAGGACAGAGGTCAATTTAAGCTTTCACTGAAAAGATGTTTTCTACCTTGTTTTGGGGGAAGCAGGGTATCTAGAGCTCTAAAAGGGGGGTTGTGCTCCTGGGAACCCCAGTGATCTTCTTGTCTTTGTCTCTTACTCTCGAGTTTTTGTACTCTAAGAGAATTCCACTATATCTGAATTTTTTACATTGGTTTTGGATGATTGTTTATTTCTCCACCAGGGAAATGAGACAGTTTAAGCCAGACTAGAATATACTAAACACAGGTTTATTGAGCAGGAGTTGTGTGTGGTAAGTCCTCTGGTCAAAAGGACTAAGGCCAGGGAAGCCACCCTGGGGAAGATAGGGAAGGGAGAGAAAGCAAGAGAAAGAAAGAAAATGCAAACACTCAGAGAGAGAAGAAGGAGAAAAAGAGAGAGACCAAAATGTCTGAATTAGATAAGGACAATCTCCTCTGGCAAGGCAGCCCAGACCTTGGTCCAGGTTGGGACCAGGAGATGCTGGGAGAACCTGGAAGTCAGATCTGTTTGGATATGTAAAATATGTACCTTAGTCCCTTGTCCATTATCAAACATTGGGGTTGAAATTCAGATCCTTAAATTTGGAAGGATCTACTGTGATTACAACTCAAGTCCTTTAATGTTTTATTTCTTGACTATCATATTGAAAGTCTTTTTACAGAATATAAAAAAGATTCTGGCATCTTGACTTAGAAGTCTACATTTTTTATGTGTTTTATAAATGTGTCAAGTTGTTTAAATATGTAGTGTTTAAATGTAAAACTGAACCATCATGGCAAGGACCTTCGGGTGTGCTACTTTATATTCTTGTCACACATCTTTATAAGAGGTTTTAAAACAGTTTCCTGTGATTGTTATATATTGAAAATTGCTTATGATTATCAATAATAAAAATTACCCATAGTAATGGTTGTTGAAACACTAGAGAGCAGTAAGTTTAGTGGATGTTAAGGAAACTCAGCATAAAGGGTAGAAGATTCTACTTTATCTGACTAAATGGCACATGGTAATTCTCTTTCTGTTTTAAATTTTCTCATATGCAAATTGAAATAGACTTGATGATTTGGAACTTTAGTTCACAGTGTTACCACTGGAACAGACTACAAAATGAGAGATATTCAGAGATGTTTATCATTTGAACTTATTATAAAAGTCAACATATAAATTTGGGTGTATAATTACATTTCTATGGCTCTGATAAAAAATCATGACCCTGTTTGAGGAGGAAGGGGTCTCTTCTGGCTCACAGTTATGGGAAAGTAGTACTGCCCATCAGAGCAGGGAAGGCATGGTGGCAGCAGTGGGAAACGGATCATATTTTAACTGCTATGCAAGGAACCAAGAGAGAAGAAAGACAGGATGTAGGATGAGGTTGTAAACTCTTAAAGCCCAAACTTAATGGTGTACATTCTTTAGAAAGACTTTATCTTCTAAAAGTTCCATAGCCTTCCCAAACCACACCATAAACTAGGTTCAAATATGTAAGTACAAGAGGACATAGGGAACATTTCTTACCCTAAGTACCACACTTAGTTCTACAGTAGGTGGGTACCATCTGTCATTTAGCTAGATTTATTTTTGTTATAACTCTTTTAAAATAGACTTATTTTGCACATTTGGTTATGTAAAACTCAAAGTTTATGAAAATACAGAACTCTATGCAGAAGTTACTAAAGTGGACTCTGCAAGCTGAATCTCGTCAACTGTTTTATGATATCCCATTGACAATAAAATGCGTACCTGGGTACAAGATGCAGATTGAGTCTCATCATGCACAGTAATATGTATGCTGGTTAAATGGTTCTGTGGTGACCTGTTCTTACCATGTTCAAGCTTGGAGCAAAACTTGTAATTCTTTCCAAACTGGGGCTTACACACAGTACTTGCTGTGCCAGGAGATGTTTTCTCAACTTCAGAACTGAATCGTTTTTTTAAACATGTTTCCTAAGCCACCTCCTTTATGTAACCTTGCTTTCCACAACTCAGTCTTCCTTTAGCCACAAACATTCTCTCCTAATGGCTCTTCAGTGTTCTGATGCTTCTTAAAGAGCCCTGGAAAGGCATGACAACTGTTATCTCTCTACCTCTTCATGAAAATCCACATGAAGTTTGATTTGTCATGTGTGTGTGTGTGTGTGTGTGTGTGTGTGTGTGTGTGTGTGTGTGTGTGTGCGCGCACACACACGTGTGTAGGCCAGAGATTGACATCATGTATCTTCAGTAGTTTTCTACCAAGCTTTTGGACAGAGTTCCTCTCACTACATCTGGTCTTCAGCAGTTGGCTAGAAAAGCTGCTCAGCGAATAGGAACCCCAGGATATACTTGTCTCTGCACCCCTCATTTCACTTCTGAAGTTGCGGGCTTGCAGTGCTAGGCCAAACTTTAGATATGGAGTGTGGGTGGAAGCTCACATCTTGTGCTTGTGCAGCAAGAACTTTACTGGCCAATCATAAACCCAGAACTAATAATGCTTTCTTTGCAATCATTATGGGAAACATTAAAGTCTACCTTCCAGGGTCATGAGCTTATTGATGAAGTGTATATAAACAGAGTCAGGAGAGAGAAAAGTGCCCTCAGTGTCAAAGTCAAGGGTTGTGGTGAGGAGATAAAAATAAGGGGGATAGAGAATTACACATTGTTTGATACAGTGTCTCCTGTAGCCCCAGGTGACTGTCTTCCATGTGATGCCCAGAGTGACCTTATATTTCTGTTATAGGAATCTCTACTTCCCGAGTGATTTCATTTTATGCATGTAGCACCAGACCTGGAGTAAGGAACACTTTATTAAATTACAAGTGAAGAAATGGAACATGGAGCCACACAGTGCAAACGGAAGAAAGACAGAAAGAATAGGTTATGTGTGATATTTGTTTCTTCTGATTTGTATCAAAGAGGGTGACATGACCTGGATGTGGAAGCAACACCCCACCATTTTGGAACACTCTTGACATAAGAAAGTTTGCCTTGTGTTTTACTTCATAGTCGAAGCATAACAGAAACAAGTTGTAGGTATACAACTGCAGCTGTCACCAAATAATGATAATCTATACAGAAATGCCCTTGAAAAGGAAAATGTGAAGTCTTTGTATGCGGAATACATACCTAGAGGATACTATTCAGATATATCCTAAAATATTCACTATATTTCATTATACTATAAATATCATAAATGAAAACATGGTTGGGTTCTCTCTAAATATATTAATCACAGTGGCTCTGATAATTCATTATGAACTTGCTAAGTATGTTCACCCAGCAAAATCTCTTTCCTCATTATAGTACTGACTTACCTTGGAGATGTGACCAAACTTCTGACAAAAGCCATTAAAATAAAGAAAGCCTTATTTTGGCTCAAAGTTCAGGAGTGTAGTTCATCACAGAAGTGAACTCATGTGGTAAAGAGAGAGGCAGCTGCTCTCCTAGCATCTGCAGTCAGAAAGGATAGTCAGATGAATGCCAGTAACTCAGCACTCTGTCTCCTTTGTATAAACTCAGGACCCCAGCCAATGGAATGGTGCAGCCATGTGTATGGGAGGCCTCCAATATCATTTATTATAACTGAGGGAACTCCCTACAGGTATGCCCAGAGTTTTATGTCCTAGGTGATTTGATATTTTGTCAAGTTGATAATCAAAATTTACCTCCACTTTAATAGATATTTTTGTACCAAGGAGCTGGAGAAATAGTTCAGTGATTATGAATGCTCACTGTCCTAACTGACCTCAGCTTCATTCCCAGACCCAACATTGGGAAACTAACAACAACTATGCCTATAGCCTCAGGGAACTTGATACCCTTTTCTGGCTTAAGGATACCTGCAAGTATTTCTACATGAAAACACACATGTATGTAAACAGTAAAAAAATCAAGAAAAACACATTGATAATATTTATATCTAGTTCAGAAGGAAAACTAAATATGATTTTGCTATAAATTCTGACTATATCCAGGGAGCAGTAATACCCCATAGATCTGATGAAGAGCCCCAGACATGCTGAGTCATGGACAAGAGGAAAGAACTGAGTACACACCCAGAACAAAACGTTTCTCCTTTAGCACAATAAACAATGCCCTTCATCAGTTTAATGATGATGACCTACTTTTCCATAACTTTCCTTTAATAACAAAAGCTACTGTGTACGTGATATGTGCCTGTGTATATATTCATGTTTGCATGTGTGCATATGCATATATGTCATATGTAGACTAGAGATTGACACTGGGTCTCTTTCTCTATCAAAATCCACCTTATGAACTGGTACAGTATCTCATCTGAACCTGCAGCTCACCAATTCAAGTAGTCTAGCTACCCATTCTGCTGTAAGCATTCCAGACCTGTTGTTTACATGCTGGATGGCATTTCAGAGGTCATCACCTCTCACCGGACATTTGTATGGGATGTGGGGATCTGAACTCAGGTCTTCACGCTTTAATGTTAAGTGTTTTACCCACTAAGCCATTTTCTCTGCCCTTATAACAAAGTTCTTAATAAATACACTATTATACTTTCTTATATTTTATTTATTCTGGTTATTGATGGCTATGTATCTCAGCTCAAAATCAAACCTCAAATTGATTCTAGTAACTTCTCTTTGTTGAAATAATTACATACAATGCAGATTTATACAGAATTTATTTCTATGAGTGAATTTTCAGCCATCACTCATGTATTTTAGTATTATTTTGCCCCAATTTCAATACATGCTTGCACTTTACTTGGATGTCTGTTATTTCAAGAGAGCCAGTTGCAGCTGTAATATGTAGGTACTAGGCACTGAGAAATTTCCCTGATTTATTTGTGCCAATATAATTCCATGTATATGTCCATCGATAATTTTGAATATCTTGTGTTTAGTGGTACATATAGTTCTGGTGAAGAAGAAGAGAAAATAGTTTGATTCATGCAAAAGAAGTCAGTATAGTTTTTTTTTTTTTAACCCCCCTCCCCCAATGTGCATTGCAGGTCTCTATTCTACTGGCCCTGGCTCTTGCCCTTGTTCTTGCCTTTGCCCTTGTCCCTGCCCCCACACTTGCCCTCTCTCTCTGCCTTTACCTGTCTCTACTCCCTCAACTCCCTTCTCCAGGTCCTAAACAAACTCTATTCCATACCATATTTGTCATGAGCCTGCAGAGGCATACCCTTCCACCTCACCATAACAAGCCTCTAGCAAACATATCCTGGTTCTTTCTTTCTTTTGTTTTACAAGACACGACAATGGTGCTGAGTCTAGGATTGAGAAACTTGAAAGTTTACATGCTGTGCTGCCTGCCACATGGACTTTGCAGCCACTGGATGGACGGCTGGACTAACGCCAATAAACTGGGAAGCTCCCTCCCACTCCTCAGCATAAACATCCCCGGTTCCAAGTGAGACCTGATGAGCTCATAGCCTTCCTGTAGTGTCCTTGTGGACTGAAGGCGTCACGGTCATGTGGTTTATGAACCTTTCTTCAAGGACCTTTCCCTGTGGGTAACCCCTTCCATCTCACTCTCTGGGAAGCAGTTCTCTGTTGCTGCTGAAAAATCCTAACCTTACCTAAAGCATTCTTCCTCAGGCTCTGAGCCCCAAGGCTGAACCAGAACTCAGCCCCGAGTTCACCACATGATTACCTACCTGGTTATCTGGTCTGGCGGCCTCCATTTGTCCTGAGGACACAGGAATGGACAAATGGAACAAATTGCTAGCTTTTTAACTCTTACCCAGAAGTGATTGTCTTCGCTGCCATACCTTGTCTAATTCAAAGGCTAAATTTGGTCCCATTATCCACAAACCAATGACTACCTGACTACATGGCTCCTTCAAGGAGCTTTTACAACTCGCCAGCAAGCATAGGCTACTCCCCCCTCCTTATTCTTTCCGTGGTTGCTCGCAGCTCCAGGTTCCCCATTCTGTGATTCTGCCACCTCAGCATGATTTCACCCTCCCCTTTTGCTCCCAGTGGCTTCTCCATGACTATCCTCAGCTCTGTCCATCTCTTGCTCCCTGCCCAGTACCCCAGTACTCTGCTCTGTTGAGCCAATGACTGGTGTTCCTGTGATAGCCTCCGCAGTTAATCTTGACTACTTAAGTCAGCTGCCTGGCAATCCTTAGCATGAGCACTCTCTCTCTCTCTCTCTCTCTCTCTCTCTCCCTCTCCCTCTCCCTCTCCCTCTCCCTCCCCCTCCCCCTCCCCCTCCCCCTCTCCCTCCCTCTCCCTCTCCCTCTCCCTCTCCTCCTCCTTTTCACTCCTCCCCTTCCCTCCCCACTCCTCTCCTCTCCCCTCCCCTCCTCTTTACTCTCCTCCCTCTCTCTCCCCTTTCCCCTCCTGCCCTGTGCTGCCCAGATCTACCAGATCTCTCTCACTGAATAAACAAGGTTGCTAGGAGACAGAACCTGCTTCAGGCACAGCCACCCCCTCTAGGCCCCCTGCTGATATTCTCCTCAGGGAGCCAAGGGCTCACACTGTGGCCACTGCCCTCACTCTGCTTTGTTCAGACTCTTCTGTATGGTTGTCTTTGCCTTGTTTTTGATGTTCCATTCTAAGATACACAATCACTTTTCTACAATTCTATTCTAAGGAATAACACATGACTCTTAACTCCATCCTATCTAGGGGCAGGCCTTTGGCCGCCTGCGTCTGCCATCTTTGTTGTGGGTAGATAAGGTTTTACCACGTGTTTGCTTCAGTGCTATCTTAGATAAGAGCAGGCAGATGGCAGGCTGAAGCTTTAGTGCCATCTTTGTTATGGATAGTCCCCAGTTCACTGTCCTTAGGAGTACAGTCTATCAAAGTGACTTAGGAATTAAGATAAGGTTTTTCTTCTATTCTGCCCTGGTAAATAATGATTTCGAAACAGTAAAATGTTAAAACTCACTGCCTTAAGTATAGATTTAGCCTTGGTTTTGCTATTTCCATAAAGCTACAATGTGCTCTTTTTTATTTGCTAGATACATCTAGAACAAGTAATTAAACAAACAAAGGTTGTCTAACTCAGACATGCTCAAACTAGACTGACTCTCAATCCTGTCAGAAATCTGCTAAATGTAAGGTTATATGTTTAAATTTAGGAACTCCCAAATCCTGACAGTTTAATCCCAAGGTCTCCGGAAAAAAAAAAAAAAAAAAACACGGGCACAGAGATAAGATTCTACCTAGATTATGGTATGATAAACACTGAGAAACGCTGCTTCATTGCCTTACCCACTGCCAGGGCTTGGCCTACACTGTGGTTAAGTCAAGGTACATCATTTCTCTAACATATCTACTCCACAGGAAAAAGCTTTTCCTCTTCTGAGTCTGACAGCTAGACTAACCCTGTCTGAGTTTTTATGGAGACCATAGGACCTGGAAACTGTTTATGTAGCGGATGATATAGGCCAACCTCTGCCTTTTTAATTACTAGATTACTCCTTGATTATAATTTATTCTTTCCAGATTTCTGACTACATTAACAACTAAGCTCACTAAAGTGTGACAGCTAGAAAACAGATGTAGCTCCTTACACCAAGGTAATCCACCACCTTATTAGCTCAATATTCCATTTGTTAACTAGTTAAGACTACCAGATCTCTTATCAAAGTCAGACATGTTCATATGGTTCACAGACTTCACAACAAAGGATACAAAGTTCAGATATAAGTTTTCACAGATGTAAACTTATGTTACTTCCTTATTGAAACTTAATTTCCAGTGACTAAATGCTTCATTTCCTCACATTGCTATGCCATTGTCCTAACATTAAGAGTTCATATAAATTGACTTAACCCTAATAAAGCATTCCACTATACAGCACACTTTTATAACCACAAATTCAGTTACTTTTGGTTTCCCTTTAAGTATAAACTTAAGCTGTTTCTCATGCTGAACTCTCAGCTATCATATTCATAAGGCCAAACATAAAATTGTTTCACATGATATATATATATATATATATATATATATATATATATATATATATATATATATATGTATGTGTATGTGTATGTGTATGTGTATGTATATGTGTTGGGATTCTGTAAACCCCACCCCTCAGTTGCTTAGCAACAACCAGGTATGCTCCACCCCAGTGACCTGACACTATAAAAGGGCTGCTTGACCCCTCCTCTCTCTCTTGGCCTCTCCTGCCCTTGTGCTCTTGCAGCCTTGCTCTCTCATTTCCCTTCCCCCCTCTCTCCCACGTGCTCATGGCCGGCCTCTACTCCTCTACTTCTCTCTCTCTGCCTCTACCACCCTCTTAACTCTCCCATGACCTGAATAAACTCTATTCTGTACTATACTGTTGTGTGGCTGGTCCCTCAGGGAAGGGATTCCCAACATGGACCCCTCAGAGGCATCTCCCTTGCCCTCAGGCCTCGCCGCACCTCCATGGGCCATATGCCCCCCACTCTCTTCATCCTTCCCCTAACATTGGTGCCGTGACTCGGATCGTTATCCTTTCACAACATTGGTGCCCTGTGACTTTTCCTTTCATTGGTGCCCCGTCATCTTTTCCTTACAATATGTATATGTATATGTATATGTATATGTATATGTATATGTATATGTATATGTAGATGTATATGTAGATGTAGATGTAGATGTAAATGTATAGGTATATGTATATACATACATACATATATATATATATATATATATATATATATATATATATATATTCAGTCCTCTAGACAAAACAAAAACAAAAAAAACAAAAAAAAAAAAACCAAAAAAAACCAAAAACATACTTGCTCCTTCTGCTCCATAAATGATTTTTCTCTTCTCTAAGCTCATCTTAAAGACTGTTCAGTTTGTTAACAAATTTATCTCTTCTGTAATCTTGTAAGTTATAGGAAACCCACTCAGATTTACCTTTCCTATACCAAATAGTCTCCAACCAGATGAGTATGCCTGCCAATCAATAGGTTAAGTTCTCACTTCATATCAGAGAGTTGGAACATCCCTCATTCCCAACTACCAAGACTCTAAGGGTATCAAATATACTGTTAAATTTACACCAAATTTTTTTTCCCAAACATGCTTAACTTTATTTTGTACCTCTAATATATTTGTATGTGTTTCAGCATCTTGTAAAGTCTAGGCATTTACTCAAAATTTACACCCAGAGGAACCACCCACCGATGTTCCAATCTATTCTCACAAACACAGATACGAGTACTGAACCAGTTCCTTCCTATTCAGATGATTTTACAAACCCTGGGCAAGAAGGAAACAGCCAAGTCTACTAAGACTAAACCAACATCCCCATACCCATTTTCTTAGGTTTCACAGAGACAAGTTGCCCCAAAATCAGCAGGAAGTAGCGAAAGATCACAAGGAACCTATTCCTGCTTTGTTATTGCCTCTTTCTTTCTTTCTTTCTTTCTTTTTCTTTCTTTCTTTCTTTCTTTCTTTCTCTCTTTCTTTCTTTTTTTCTTTGTCTTTTCTTTTCTTTTCTTTCTTTCTTTCTTTCTTTCTCTTTCTTTTTTAAATTAAACCAAATGGAAGGAATGTTAGCATTTGTTCTAGGCTCTGCCCTACAGTTATCTGACAACAACAGGTATGCCTGACTCAATGTAAAAGGGGTTACTTGTATCTTTATTATTATCTTACTCTCTTACCCTCTTACCATAACTGCACCTTCTCTCTCTCTCTCTCTCTCTCTCTCTCTCTCTGACTTTACTCCCTGAACTCTCCTCCACATGCCTTAAATAAACTCTATTCCATACCCTGTCATATGGATAGTGTTGGCATTAGGATAGCCTTTTCCTCTAGCAATGGCTCCACTCACAGGTGACAGGAACCTAGCACATCAATTGCCATGGAAACAGCCAAAGCATTCCCAGAAGATATCAGTTCTGAATCCCATCTCCACCTGTGAGCAAGTGACATCACTACCCCTCAAAAAGACCGAAACCCCTCCTCCTCTCTCTCATTTCTCTTCTCTTCACCTGGCCTTAACCCCTGCCCCATTCCGGTCTATTAAAAGCTCTCCATATGGAACCGTGTATGGTGTGGTTTGTCTGGGCCTGGGCGAGAAATCTAATTAACAGCAGATAGTACCTCAGGAAAAAAGGCAGGTCTTAGCATGGGCCCAAAGAGGTACCCCCTTCTTCCACCTCAACATACCACCAAATATATCCTGGTTCTTTCTTCCTTTTTTATAAAGCACAACAGTAACTCCCAACATAGGTTCAGCTTCAATTTAGCAATGGCATCCACAGGTATGTATACATATATGCATATACACACAAGTAAAAAATAAAATAAATCCTATAAAAGAGCAATATTGAAGCAGTAGAAATTTAGAAAGGGCCTTTTCATGGTGGCTGAATCTGACGAAGACTAAGGAGGTTGACTACAGCAATTTCTTAAGTTAAATGTAGTTAAGATAGATAAAAATTATTGAACAGGAATATAGTTAAGAAACAAAATTATGCATGACATTTTTCTTTCCTAGACATTTTTATATTTTTGAAATTGTCTTAAATAAATATGTACTGCTTGGGAAATGAGAAAAGAGGTTTGAAAACCACAGGTAGCCTTTTTGCTTAAAAAACCTTAGAACCAATTTCACACGCAATTTAACTTTGAAATAAAACGATCCTTAATTCTACAGAAAAAAATAATTTAAATAATGCAGGGTTCGTAAAGAGGTTCTTTCCTATTTTGTTAACTACGAGGACTTATTAGCATATATTATCCTATAATTTCCAGTCTAGAAAGAACATGGAAAGGTCACCCCCTTAATTTCCTTATCATCGCCTGAGATGCCTTGAAATTATACAAGAATGATCAGAGTCCGTCCTATCTTAGACTCTTTGAGAAGTTACATGTCTCTCTTTGCTGTTGCCTTTTAGCACTTAATAATGCTTCGTTGAAGGAGTATTTTAAAATCTGTATTTAATAATAGAGTGAACAAAAGCTAAGATAGAATGGCTGATTTGAAAAGCCAGGGAGTGTTCTTAGCACCAGGATGCAATTTCTTGATGCCTTTTATCTTTCTTCACAATCAAGTAAAATTTCCACAAAGACTAAAAGGTTCCACTTTTCTTGAGAACAATCTTTCTTCAGTGACTGAAATTCACTCTTACCCAAGGGCTCTTTCTCCCCATGAGATTAGCATTCTAATAGGACAAGGATAAAAAGGGCAGTGGGAGGAAACTTCTTCCTGTTCCCAGCAAGGGGCTTGCTAAGTACCAGGCTTTTTCAGGTGTGATTTTTGACTCTCAAACTATTCATTCTATGTAAATGTATTTAATACCACTTATTGTAATTCCTTTTCTGTTGCTGTTACAAAATACCCACAAAAGCAACTTAAGGAAGCAAATGTTAATTTTGGCTCTCCATTTGTGCTTACATTCCATCCTGGTGGGAAATTCATCATACTAGGAGTGTGAGTGAACTAGTCACATTGTTATATCTACTGTCAGGCAGCAGGAAAAAAATAGTCTTGGTACTCAACCATCTCTCTCTTTTTATGTAATTTGGGACACTTAGTCCATGGAAAGAGCACAGCCCACTTTTAAAGAGAAGCTCCCCCCCCCAGAGATGCCTTCATAGACATGATGAAGGACTAACCTATTGTACAGTTCTTCCAAGGTGTTTCTGGATGCTTGACTCCTATGTTGTTCTAAATCCAGTCAAACTGACATTCAGTATTAATCTCATATGACTCTGAAAACTAATGTAGCAAGGACCAATGGATACAGAAACTGTGGTACATTTACACAATGGCATACTACTCAGCTATCAAAAACAATGACTTCATGAGATTCCTAGGCAAATGAATGAAACTTGAAGCTATCTTCCTGAGTGTGGTAACCCAGTCAAAAAGAGCACTCATGATATGCACTTACTGATATGTAATTGGATGCTAGCCCCAAAAGCTCTGAATAGCCAAGAAACAATTCACAGAAATTATGAAGCTCAAAGAGAAGAAAGACCAGAAGGTGGATGTCTGAGTCCTTCTTAAAAGGGAGAACACAACACTTATGGGAAGAAATAATGCGCAAATAGAGGAGCAGGGACTGAAAAAAAGGTCATCCAGAGACAGCCTCACCTGGGGATCCATCCCATATGCAGTCACAAAACCCAAGCACTACTGTTGAGGCCAAGTAGTGCTTACTGGCAAGAATCTGATATGGATGCCTCCTCAGAGGTTCTGCCAGATCCACACCAATACAGAGGAGGATGCTTGCAGATAACCATCTGACTAAACATGGAGAACCCCATGAAGGAGCTAGAAGAAAGGACTGAAGGAGCTGAAAGGTTCTGCAACCCCACAGAAAGAACAAAATTATCAAGTAAGAAAACCCATCACAGGTCCCAGGGACTAAAACATCAACCCATGAGTTGGCATGGAGACACCCATTGCTCAAGGTGCATAAGCAGTGGAGGATAGCATTCTCTGGCATCAATTGGAGGAGCTCTTTTTCAGTGTAGGAGAATGCCAATATGCTGAGGTGGGAGAGCGTGGTTGCAAGAGGGAGCACCATCCTGGAGACAATGGGCAGGGAGGGCAGTGGTGTTGGGGGAAAAGAGTTAGCATCTGAAATGTAAATACAGAGAATATCCAATTTAAAAAAAATTAAAGAGGAAGAGTAGGAAGAGATCACCAGGTAAGATGGGAAGAATGGAAAGACCAGAACTCAGGTTTCCTCTTTCAGCATGATTCATTCTTAAATGAACTGATTTGTTCCATTTCTTAAAGAAACATGACTTCTCAAGTAGCAAAAGACTGGGTAACAGAACTTTCATGATGGAGAATACATTCACACTATGTCAACACTTAATCTACAATCATCCAATTCTCTAACTTTTCACACAAAAGCACAGCCTAAATTTAGAATGCTCCACAAGTTACCTACACAAACCATCTTGCTTTTTCTGAATCCTTACTTCTCCTGAGGCACTTTATTTGGACCATGATTGCTTGAGTGATCTAAGATTCTCATAATCTCAGGTGAAGTGCATTAAGAGGATGAATGAATGAATGAATGAATGAATAAGTAGTTCTTATATTTTGTGTTTTTGAAATAACTTCTTACTTCTCTCTGTTTTCATATTACATTTCTGTTTTACTAAAATTCCATGACAAAAGCAACCTATGGATGGATTTCTTTTTTTTTTTTTTTTTTACTTTATTATAAGCCTCTTCTTTTATAGAAATAATATTGATGTCATTTATGTGATTGTGTCTGTGTGTGATTGTGTGTGTGTGTGTGTGTGTGTGTGTGTGTGTGTGTGTGTGTTTATGTGTGATTTGAGCTGGTTGAATGCTATACCTGTAGAGGCAAGAAGAGATATGGATTTAAGCATACTGAGATCCTTCTGGCAAAGATACTAGGAACTGAACTTGGGTCTTCTACAAGAAGAGTTTAGATTCTTAGTCCCTGAGCAATTTTTAACAGCCCATATATGAGCTTTTCCGGTGCTTTGCCAACAGTAAAATAATCAGGATACCAGTGACTTCCCCATAGCATGGTGCCAGGCAGCACCAAGACTAGATTTATGAAATACCCAAAGCTCTCTGACATATGTGTTTTGTGTGATTCCTGGTAGACTTTATTTCAGCATGTTTCTGAGAAGGAATCTGAACTCCACATATAGTTTTGTAAAATAACTATAACAGTATCTAAAATTAGAGTCTATTTTTCAAAGATCCTGAATTCTGACTTTTGTGTTGGGCAGCAAAGGGGGTGAGGCATCTTATTACATATATAATCCAATGGAGCAGGATCCACTTTCTTCATGTGTGTTGTTTAAAGGAATAAGTAAGTCATTATTCAAACACCGAACACTTAAAGAAGAAAACGGCTGTTAATAATGACCATTGGAGAAATCTCTAATGTCCAGGTTTTCTGAAAAGAAGCAATTCAATCACCTTCAGATTTCAGTATAAGGACCTGAGTTAAGACAGTCAAGCTTATTTCACTCAATCATGGATGTCATCAGTCCATGCTACCATGGCCTCACCTTAACCTTATCTGATAATCACCTTAACCTTTGCATTTGGTTGATGTTGGGGCTGGAGAGTCAGTACAAAAGCCAAGAGTGCTTGCTGTACTTCCACGGGACCTGAGTTCCGTTCCCAGACCCACATCATATCACAATCACCTGTAAACTACAACCCTAGTGATACATTGTTCTCTTCTGAACTCTGCAGGCAGTTAAACTCACATATGTATAGACAAGTATATATATGCAAACACATGCATATAAATCACATAAATCACATAAGTAGTAAAAGCAAATTTATAAGAATCCTAGTAAGTACTAAAAATTATAATGAAGCTGTACATAAGATTTGAAGAATCCATATTGAACTATTTCTAAATTATGAAAAGAAAACAGTCTTTATAATACAGCACAATAAAATAAATGACTAGAATATGTATCATGAGAGCTAAGTTTTTTAGCAACTAAGGGGGAACACGTTTTGATTCAAAGCTGTAATAAAACATTCAAATAAGTACCATTCTTATTTGACATTATTTTATTAAGTCTAAATAAACACATTGATTTCTACCTTGAGAATCACACCTTGCTTTAGCTGCATATGTATGTATGCTGTAACAGGTCTATTGCATTTTGCTTTATGGGTTATGAATAATGCCCTAATGAGGGGCCTTATTTTCCAAATTGATATTTAAGGCCTTGATTATATTTCTAAGAATAGTGGATTTCTTCACTGTACTACTCAGGATTCCCCAAACATTTGGTATACAAAAAGTGCAGTAATGTGTATTATGGTTACTTTTGTTACAGAGTTTAGTTCTTGGCTTGAATATAAATATACACACTGAAACTTTTAATGTGATATTCAGTTTTGTAGGACAGGTAACAATTCAATTTTGTATTGAGAAGGCTGGCACATGGAAGGGCAGCCAGAATCTTGAATGTAATGTATTGGATGCAAGATTTTTTTCTGATACTGGTGATAAACAATATTGTTGTAAATATTTCTAAAACCTCTTACATACATTTTTCATGTATGTGTGTAGTATATGCATGTACATACAAGTGTGTATATGTACATGAGGAGGCCAAAGGTTAAAGTCTTCAACTACTTTCTACTTTATATTTTTAAGATACCATCTCTCAGCAAGCCTACTACTTGCTGGTTTGAATAGATTGGGTGGTCAGGAAGCAGTATGGACCCTCCTGTCTCTGTCTACCTCTGCACTAGGGTTACCTCACCTTTTTTAATGTGGGTGCTAGGTATCTGAAGTTCAGTCCTCCTGCTTGCATGCCCCAGACTTCACCAACTACGAGATCTCCCCATCCCCTTTCCTAAGTACTTTAACTTATGAACTTGTCTTATTTTTTTATATACCTTGAGAAGAGCAAAGGATAACTATATGCTTATCAGATCTTGTCCTGACCCAAATGGAAGCAAATCTCTTGGATCTTATTTCAAAAACCCAATTAAGTTCAGCCTTATGATGAAGAAGACATCAGATCAAGCCTTACTGAAACACAGATTATAATACTTTGAGGTAAACTCATCAAGAAGCCAAGGTAAACAAAATCCTGAAAGAAAAGATGGTAAAGAGTAGAGGACAAGTAGAAAGAATGTGACTCTATGTGAATGCTGAAAAGGAAAGAGCATACTGGGCCCACTGATGCATTGTGAATTAGGACTTGGGTGTGGTAATGTGCCAGTCTTCATTTGGAGCAGAGAACCTTAACACACATCAAGTGTAACATTAGCAGAACCTAAAATTGGGTTCTGAATTCAAAGAAATTCCGCCTACTATGCACCTGGTTAATAATCTGATCTTAACCTACTATAAGCTTATTTTAAATGTAAAGTAAAGAGGTGGGGCAGTGGCTGGAAGGATGGCCCAGGGATCAAGGGCATGCCTGCTTTCTCTTCCAGAAGACTCAAGTCTGGCTTTAGTGCAGTCTCCTGAGGCTCACAACTGCCTGTGAGATCTGATGCTCTCTTTTAGCTTCTACCAGTATAAAGTCTCCATGATCACAATATGGAGACACACATATACACATAATTTTTTAAAAAATCATAAAAAATGAATCTAAAAATAAGAGTGATGATAATTCATCATTTTTAATCAACTAGTTACCTTGCCTGAGTTTGTAAGTTAAAAAATAGAAATACATTTTGTAAAAGTCTTCAAAGCTTTACAGGAAAAGCATGTGAAATATTTTAGGAAGCATGATTACACCTTTATAAAAATGTAAATATACTGTATAAAATCTAACATTTTCAAAACATTAAAATATCCAGTGGAAATAGATCAGTGGAAAATACCAGAATTATTAGTTGTTTCTGTAATATCAGCACTTAGAAGGTTGAGATATGAAAATCATTCTGAATGGAGCTCAGGCTGTGCTATATAGTTAGCACAATAGTTGCCTAAATATACAGTGAAATTCTTTTTGATACAATAAAAAGATAAGCTATTTATAATCTCTTGGACTGTGTGTCTGTGGGAGGGTGAGCCATTTAGGTGACTATGCATGTCACCTATGACTGCTCATGACTTGGTAATTTTTACAGTGAGAGACCCAGAATTTTGTAGCTGTTCTATGAGTGTTGCATCACAGTCTCAGATGAAATCCAGCCATTAGGAGAGGAGTTTTAGTGCTACAAATGGGAGAGAAGTGCTGAATGAAAAACTTAGTAAAATTACTGTACCTATTCACACAACCCAATGTGTCTTTTGATTGGTACAATTATCCCTCCCCCTCCCTTCCTCCCTCCCTTCTTTTCTCTCTCCCCCCCCTCTCTCTCCCTCCCCCCAGTGTGTATGCATGTGTGTGTCTGGGTGTGTGTGTGTGTCTGTGTACACACTGAAGCCCGAGGTGAATACCAGGGATCCTTTCTTGCAGGAAGCTTACTAACTTGACATAGGCTTTCTTCATGAATCTATATCCACATTGATGGACAACAAACCCTACTGGTTATTCTTGCTCCAACCGCTGACAAATCTGGGATTACAGACGTGTTCATGGAAAGACCCAACTTGTTGAATGGATTCTGGAGAATAGAAGCCTTTTGTTAAGCGGGGACTGAAGAAAAAGACATCTAGAGACTGCCTTACCTGGGGATTCATCCCATATGAAACTATCAAGCCCAGTCACTATTGCTGATGCCAAGAAGTACTTGGTGACAGTAGCATGATATGGATGTCTTCTCAGATGCTCTGTCAGCAGCATCCTGATACAGATGAGGATGCTTGCAGTTAACCTTTGGACTGAGCACTGGGACCCAAATGGAGGAGCTAGAGAAAGAACTGAAGGAGCTGAAAGGGTTTGCATCCCCAGGAGAAGAACATTATCAAACTCCCCCCCCCCAAAAAAAATAGCTCCCAGGGACTAAAATCCCAACCAATGAGTACATATGGAGAGACCCATGGCTCCAGCAGCATATGTAGCAAAGAATTGCATTGTCTGGGAAGAGAGGCATTTGGTCCTCTGAAGGCTCATTTCCTTAGTATAGGGGAATGCCAGGGAGGTGGTGGTTGGGACTGGGAGCATCTTAATGAAACAAGGTGAAGGGCCAGGGAGACTGGGAGAGGAAAGAAAGTGAATAACTTTTAAAATGTGAATAAATAATATATCCAATAAAATGACAAAAAAAAAGGTTTTCAGAGGGATCCTTGGGAAATGAGTTGTGGCTCAGTTTGTGTTTGTGTGAAATGAAACATCGAGACAATTATATAACCCAGCCTTACTAACAGAAAGCATTTGAGCAAGGTGAAAAAATAGGTCATGTGGCAAAAGCTATTTCTAAGGATACATGTTGAAAGCACACACACACACACACACACACACACATACACACACACACACACACAACAACAACAACAACAACTCCTGGAAAACAAGAAAAACACAGGTTTCCACTTTGCATATGTGTTTGGAAAGTAGTGATAAGGTTTCATGGGTCTTTGATATAAATTATGTCATGTAATCTCATTCTCATAACCCTAAGATATGCTCATTTTTCCAAAGTTATATTGCAGTAGAATTTATTGTATGTGTTTTCTTAGACAGCAGCACAAGATTTGTGGGAAGGGTACAATGGGACCATTAAATGAGCTCTTAAAGACCCAGTGGACTGTTCCTCTCCTAAAATAACAAATACCATCTGTCAGACAGAATTTGTGTGAGGGGAGAATAATAACTTTTCATTTACTACATCCACCAGGAGAGCTGATAAATCTCCTCGAGGTCATGGGTATTTTTTGGAGTGGTTTCAATTTAAATTTTATTTGTAGAGATAGCTGTCAGGAGGCATGTAGGAGACAGTCGGTGGCTCGTCATCACAGTACGTGCTACTGATGGCACAGTGCAGAGATGGAAACTGCCTAACAGGTAAGGATGCCAAAACCACAAAGGTCAGTTTGTCCTGTGGGGCAAATGGTAAGGACATCTCAGGCTAAAACGTAGGAACTAATAAGGTAGAAGTTATCTCACTCTGAATTCTATCCCGAGGGTTCAACACTCAAAACTTTGACAAGGAAAAACAATGGCTGATTCTTTGTCTTCAGGGTGTCAGTTTGAACACAAAGACGTCGAGCACAAGTTATGAATGAGATAATAATTTCATATCATTATGTGGGTTAAGCATGATGCTCAGTCAGAGGTTTTGGGCACCTGTTCTTGACATGTTCACAGTGTGTTGGGGATATCAGGCTCCCAGAGTAGTTATTTTAATAGTCAATGGCGTGTGTGCAGAGAAGGCTCCACACTATCTGTGCAGTTCATGTTGCTTATTTAGATCTTTGTGAAATACTTTTAGTAGACACAGTAACGAAACAGAATCTAAAAGATGAGGAGAGTTAGGTTGAAGGGTTGATGGTAAAAATTCAGTGTGTTTTGAGACAGGAAGAAAAACACAAAACCACTCTTCCCTAACACCCTGGCTTCATCATAAACTCGGAAAGGGTGACTATAGCCATGGCCTTGTTTAGTGAACAGATACTGAGTAAAGGATTCATAAGCCTAGAGTTAAAGAAGCAAGCAAGGGTGGCTAACAAGTGATCTTCCTGTCTGTCTTCCAGCACTGAGATTACAGGCATGCATCACCCTGCTTGGTTTTTTCATGTTGGTTTTGGCAGGTTAAGCTCAGGTTCTTAGGCTTTAAAACAACCACTTAAGCACTAACCTCTTTCCCAAACTCAACACTAGCATTACATCTGGTGTAACTATAGTTGTAATATAACCATATTATGCTCTGGCCATCTAAACACAAATAAACAATAAACCAACCAAACAACACAATGCTACTAACTGTGACACCAAGAATACATGCTACATAATTACAATAAAGTAAACCGTCTCATGCAGAAGTCACAATTTGCATTATATATCTCTAGAGAAATATGTAATTGAACAGAAAACCTCTTAAGCAATTGATATTGTCCCAAATGTCAGATGTCTCCAAATCCTTATTTTAACAGCTGCATCAGGTTGCTTTCTGACATACAGATGTTTTTAAGACATGAAGAAAAACAGTGAAATCCAGAGGCTAAAATTTCAATGCAAATATTTTAAAGCAAAACGGTAGGCACATAATTTTGCAGAATCTGGAAAGATCATGTAATATGTGTGGGGAGTTGACATTCTGACCCAGGGAAGTAGTAGCAGGAGATGAACAGTACACCAGTCAGTACAAGCTAGGTTGCATAGTCTATGAATAGGAATATTAAAAAAAATAACTCAATACACATAGCAAGCAAGTAGCTAAACAGATGTGGTCAGTGCTCTCTGAGATGGAATACAAGGTTTCATCTGTGTGAGGATAAATGTACAAATCAATATTCGTTTTTGCATTAATGAATGAACTCAACTTCAGAGTAACCAACTGCTTGCTCTTACCCACAACCCCCTGGCTTTGCCCTCACTTCAGCCACAGGGCATAACTGTGATGGCTCTTGTTAGCTGTCCACTTGACTCTATCTGGAATAAGCTACAATCCAGAAATGGAAGGCACACCTGTAATTCTTGAAGCAGGAAGACACCTGCCTTTAATCCAGATGTTGAGGCAGAAAGTCATAACTTTAATTTGGGTTACACCTTCTGCTGGAAGCCTATATAAAAATAATGAAAAAAGGCAAGTTCTGTTAATTGTCTGCTTGCCCTCACCATGCTGGCATATCCATTCCTGCACTGGTACTGGGCCCTATTACTCCAGTATTCCAGCACATACAGAAGACCAGATGAGCCATTCAGCCTTCTAAGGACAGAGCAACTACTAGATTCTTGGACTTTTCTTTTCACAGATGGTCATTGTTGGATTAGTTGTACTGCACACTATAAATCCTCCCAATAACACACACACACACACAAACACACACACACACACACACACACACACACACACACACACAAACACACATATATGCATTCCATAAGTCCTGTGACTGTAAAAGTCATGACTAATACAATAATGATTTCAGTGTAGGTGCACAATGGTAGTTGAGCAACCATTAAAAATTCTAAGACCTGCAATACTTGTTTTCCACGAATGAATAATTCGGTAGTAGAACATGAACCCTTTAAATCTATTTATTTGTGTATTATTTATTATATGTTTGATATGTTTTGTAAGTATAACAATATTGCAATAGTGCCCTGTGTACATGTCAGAGAACAAGTGCAAGGAACTGTTTTGTTTGTTTGTTTGTTCTTTTGTTTTTTTTTTCCTTTACAGTAAGGGTCCTGGGGACTGCATTTGTTTTGTCAGGATTGACAGCATGTGTCTTTGCTTATGAAACATCTCACTGGCCCAGAAGATGAATTTTATAGATAATATTGAGTAGGCCACAGTGGAATGTTGTATGTTGGGTGGTCTGTTTGTTTCTTTCTTTATGCATTCTTTTCTATTTACTTTTAATTTTTTAATTTACTTTTATGTTTTGAGCAAGATTCTTATTGTGCTAGCTTTGCCTGGCCTGAAATGGATGATGTATGAAGACCAGGATATTTTCAATCTCAGAACTCATAGTCACCCACCTGCCTCTTTCTCTCTGGTGCATTGATTAAAAGATATACTACCATGTTCCAGCTTCTGTAGTCTTATAACAGCTGGAGAATAACAATGGCTTTTCAGAGGAAATCATTTGAACACGGGAGTCCTGGACTGAGATACCCTCACTCAGAGACAGACCTTGGTAAGTTGTGGGTGGGCTGAGTTCTGTGTGTAAGGAAGAGTGTAAGAGTCAGCATGGAGCTAAAATTATGATGGGAGAATCAGTGCAGAAAAGGAAAAGCAAACAGAGTGCTTTTACTGAGGGTGCAGATAAAGAGAATTCAGTTCAATGCTAGGTAGCAGAGCAACCCATTACTTCAGTAAGTCAGAAATAATCCTTAAAACTTGTGATTTATAATTTGTACTTACTGGGATGGGCACCTAGCATACAATGGGTTTTGAATAAATGATGAATGTCACCTCTGGCTCCTCCTGGATGCTCAAGAAGTATTCTGATGCTTTGTAAGTCATGTAGCACTGGTACCATTGTGAGGTCCCTTTTAATAAATTAAAAAGGAGGTATATTTATGGGCTAAGCCTGATAGAATGAGCACTTTTCTATGATTCACAAGGACTTGGGTTCAAAACTCAACAATCTAATCTACAAACTTCTCTGACCACATCATATAAAAGTACTATATACATATACATATACATATACATATACATATACATATACATATACATATACACATACACATACACATACACATACACATACACATACACATACACATATTCATATACATAGTCATATACATATACATATACATATACACATACATATATACATGTATATATATTAGTATTCTATTATATGTATGTGTTTTTCAGAGTAATATATAATCCTGATACTCCATTAAAAGCAAATCTCCAAAACAAATAGAAAATATAGCAGAGAAAGAGAGAGAGAGAGAGAGAGAGAGAGAGAGAGAGAGAGAGAGAGAGAGAGAGAGAGAGAGAGAAAGAGAGGAGAGAGGAGAGAGAGAGAGAAAGAGAGAGAGAGAGAGAGAGAGAGAGAGAGAGAGAGAGAGAGAGAGAGAGAGAGAGAGAGAGAGAGAGAGAGACTTAACTATTGTTTTCTTGCTGCACCTAGATGCCTAGTTAAATGTCAGGTAAATGAAGAAAATGGTGGCACTGAGGTGGCACAGTCACTATGTTACTATGTCTTGTGAAAGCTCTAGTCTCTCTGACTGTTTGCTTTAACTAATTAACCAATGCAACATCCTCTATCTTCTTTGGTATTTACTTCTTTATGTAGCTGAAGAAACTGAATTCAAAGTATGGTTTTATCAAAGTAAGACAAGTTGGGAATTTTTAAAGTTTGGTAACTTGTACTTGGGTGACTTTATGGTTTATTAAATACACAATATGCATATGCTTTAATTTTTGTTTATTATTATTTTGGCAAAATAATACTAAAGATAGTACTGAAGCTGGGAGTTAGCTCTAACATATAATAAATGCTTGCCACACAAACCTGAGGACCTGATTTCATATCTCCAGCACTCACAGTATTGAAGGGCATATATGGAAGGCCTGCCTATAATTCCAACCTTGAAAAATGTAGACAGGGAATCCATACAGCAAACTGGCTAGTGAGACTAGTCTATCAGAGACCTCTGGGTTCATTAAGAAAGCCTACTTCAGCAGAGGTGGGAGAGTAACTGAAAATAACTCATGATCTCTGCTTTTGGACTGAAATCCACATGTGTACACATACATGTATGCCACAACACACACACACAAGCACACACACACACACACACACACACACACACACATACATATGAAACTTATTGTCAAAGTTGGAATAACATAAATTTGAAAATTGTCACCTATCAATTTTGTTGTACAAAGAATCACTATTGTTTCCCCCTGAAATGCTGAGATTCAATAATGGTAAGCACAAATACTTCCCAGGTTAGTGTCTTAATAAAGGTAACTGTCATCAGCTCTATTTTAGACTACCAGTGTTTGTCTTATTACCCTTGATGGCTGCAGTACAACAAAATTTTGAATTTCTATATTTGTAACAATTCTATCACTGATTTGTGTGATTACAGTAGAAAGAATAATTCTGTAATTGCTTAACTGTTTTGTCGGCCAGTTTATTGTAGAATTAAAATATTAATATGGCATTGAAACCCTGTCATTCCAGAGAAACTGAGGCAGAAGAATCAATTTATGGCTAGCTTGTGCTATATATCAAATCTGAATGATAAAATGGAAAGAGATAATTGATAGATAGATAGATAGATAGATAGATAGATAGATAGATAGATAGATAGTCCACAGAAAGATAGAAAGGATAAAAAGACATAGGAACACTCACTCTGGGATGAAGCATTTTGATCCCAGAATTTGACAACTGAAAACCAGTATATTTTATAATACTACTAAAAGAAGACAAATGGTAGAAAATAGGTTGTAAGAATATATCTATAGAAGGACTGACAAGTTAAATGATCAGGATAAATAGATAATAAACACAAAATTGAAACCTGCTGAATTAGTTTTCTTAGTACCATAACTATGTATTTTAAAATCATATGGAGAATGGTGTTGGCATTTTTATCATCCTGGACTTTTCTCCTTAAGATTTTTTTTAATACAGATAATTTTCTTTAGTTATGAACTGAAATGTTAAGTTGCCATCTAAACCGCAAAGCTTATCTCACAGCTGAGGGCCTGAATAGGTAGAGCTCTAGATATCTATTAAAGCTAATATTACACACTCCTGTGCAGCAATACAAAGTCTCTTCCAGCAATAAACAGATGCCCTCATGCCTGCTTGGCTTTCTCAGATGGGATGTATCTTATTTGTGCCCCTCTATCATTTGCAAATTATCTGATGTGTCAGAGGAAGTTTAGATTGCTCTCAAAACTCAGGCAGATAAGGGTAAACACCAAGTTAGTATGAGCTGAAGCACTGCCTAACTGAGGGTCAGATATATTCAGCTAGAACAAATTAAAGTTTTGTGGAATACTCTGATGGTGTGCCTATGCTTGGCCCAGGAAGTGGCACTCTTAGAAGGTGTGGTCTTGTTGAAGGAAGTGTGTCACTCTGGGGGTAGGCTTGAAAACCCTTCTTCTAGCTACCTAAGGATACTTAATTTGTTCTTGGCTTCCTTCAGATGAAGATGTAGAACTTTCAGCTCCTCCTGTACCATGCCTGCTTGAATGCTGCCATCTCTTGTTTAGTCATAATGGACTGTACCTCTGAGCCTGTATGCTAGCCCCATTTAAATGTTATCATTTATCAGACTTGCCTTGGTCATGGTGTCTGTTCACAGCAATCAAACCCTAACTAAGACAAATCCTTTCTAGATTACATTGGAAAAAAAAAAAAAAAAAAAAAAAAAAAAACAAAAACACCAAATACAATATTGTGTTAAGTAGATATCTCATTGAAAGTTGATAATTATTTTTCCATTGTAAATTGTCAATTTACCTACCTAAAAATCATAAATGTCTTGACACAAAAACTATATCGGAATGTGTCCAATTTCTCAGAACCTTGGTTCTTTAAGTTTTCTATTGCTGTGAGAAAACACAAAGAACCAAAAACAACTTGAGCAGGAAAATTTATTTCAACTTAAAATTCCTGAAAACACTCATCACTAAGGGAAGTCAGGGCAGGTACTTAGAGGTAGGAAACCAGGCATTGCCTATGGAAGATTCTGACTTACTGGCTCTCTGGCTGGTGTCCTATGGCTTTATCAATCTGCTTTCTTATATAGCTTAGGACCACCTTCTGAGGTGAAGCACCATCCACAGAGAGTTGGGTTCTCCTGCATCAATTATCAATCCAAGAAGCATCACAGACCAATTTAGGGGTGAGTGTTTAAAAATTCGGGTTCTGCTTCCAAAATGTCTCTAGATTATATCAAGGTGATATAAAACTAGGCAGCCCAATTGACTTCTTCGAAACTTGACATACAAAAATATTTCTGTTAAACTAATATAACTTTATTTTTTAATGGCCAATATCTGATATTAGTATTAAAATAACTTTAAAAGTCCCATAATCTTCAAAAGTATAGTCTTATAAAACAAACTAAAGTCTATTTAAGTGTTCAAAGGCCCTCCAAAATATTTCCACTCAATTTCTAAATATTCAGTCTTCTAAAATTCTAAATTCTCTTCAAAACACACTCCTGAGTATCTTTAATTTTTTTTCTTCTCTAAAGTATCCATAATTTTACTAAAATATCCAAGTATCTTTCAAGTATAGGCTTCTGTGAAATAAAAAATAAGTTAGGGTTCTTCTTAATTCATGAGGAAGAACCAGGGCACAGTCGTAATCTGAACAAAGCAAACCCAAAGTAAAACAGTGTAAAATAATTAGAATTTAAAATTCCGGACCCACTCACAATCCTCTGATCTCCCTTGGTGCTAGACAGAGGCACTTCTCTACTTCTTCCTGGCATTAATGGCACAAGCAGCTTTTTCATAATCTCAAGATAGCTCCACACCACACATGATGCTGTCCTTACTGGCTGTCCCATAGTAATAGCATCTTTAAATTTTGGTGCCCTCCACTGCACCAGAGATCCATGATTCAACATTTTCTTCCCCCAATCTCTCTTCAAGCACTCTAACATTCTATGTGGCTTCACATTTCTGCTTTTCTCCATGACCCCTTACACTGGCGCTGATTGTTTGTCTGTTGTGCAAGGTCATGCAAGGAAGCATTCATTGAACCCCAAAGACCACCAGGGAGCCATTCCTGATGTAATAGCATTAGGGTCTCTTTATTACTGGGCTTGGGCTGTGTCCAATGCAAACTTGACAGAGCAGGAAGGAAAGGCAGAGCAGCCTTGAACTCTCAACAGGACAAAATTATATAGGGATAGGAGTGAATTAGGGGGTGTCCTGCCTGGCAAGCATCTAATAGAATGACTATTGGAAGAAGACCAGGTGGGTGTTTAATCATGAATTATCACAAATGGTACATCTGAAACAATCAGAATAATCTTTGATTAACCATTGTTAGCAGTAGCTAGAGAGTAACACTGGGGTATTGGCCAAGGACAAGCCTGGACTCCTTCCTGGTACTTGGGTGTGGCTTGGGTCCATTTGTATTGCAAATTTTCAGCCTTATTTTTTTTCTTATTTTTTAAGATGGAGGCTGGACTGAATATTGGGATTCTGTAAACCCCACCCCTCAATTACCTGGTAGTAGCCAGGTATGGTCCACCCTAGTAACCTGACACCATAAAAGGGGCTGCTTGTCCCCTCCCCTCTCTCTTGGCCTCTCTTGCCTCCAGGCTCCCTTGCTCTTCCACTCCTTCCCTTTCCGTTATGCCCTCTCTCCTTGTGCTCATGTCCAGCCTCTACCCCTCTCTCTCTCTCTTCTTCTACCACGCTCTTAACTCTCCCATGACCTGAATAAACTCCATTCTGCCCTATACCATTGTGTGGCTGGTCCCTCAGGGGAAAGGGATTCCCAACATGGATCCCCAAAGGCATCTCCCTTGCCCTCAGGTCTCGCCGCACCTCCATGGGCCATATTCCCCCCACTGTCTTCATTCTTCCCCTAACATTGGTGCCAAAACCTGGGATGTCATCATCTAACAGCATTGGTGCCCCGTGACTTTTCCTTTCAGTGACATTTCCTTTCATTGGTGCCCCGTGTGAGGAGATTAGATTTCCTCATGACCAGATATCTCTTTTCTTTCATTCCGTGACTCTTAACAACACTGGATTGGTGCCGCTCGACTCAAGAAAATGCAAGTTTGAATCCTGATGCTCACTAGCCCAAGACCTGGTCAGCTCCCTCCCCACATTGATCAGAGTAAGCATCCACGAGGTCCCAGGGTTCCTGAGCTGAGCCTGAGGACAGGTGCTTTTACTGACCCTCATTCAAGGATTTTTGCCCTTGGGATCCCCCTCCTCCTTTTACTAGACCCAGGCCAGGCCTGGATCTCATTCTAGAGAACCACCTCCGGGGATCACTGCCTCCGATTTAACCCCATAGCCGACTCTCACCCATGGGCCACCTCCATGGAGCACAGCCTCTGAGTTTAGCGCCCCCATGGCAGCTATCCCTAACCTCACCCATGGGCTTGTCTTCGATGCCTTTGTCCCTATTTCCTGGGAAGTTTTGGTTTAATTTACAGTAAAGAGAAACCAATAAACTACAATCCCTTGCTAGCTATCCTATTCTGTGTGAATAGCGGGTCTGGCCCTGTCCCTAGACTCAGCTTGGGATTCTGTTTGCTAGACCTAGCTGTTCCCACCCTTCATGTGCTTTCTCCATCCTGGTCTTTGTCCCAGACTCTTTTTGTCCGCTGGGAGGCAATGGGCAGGCATCTGGTCCCAGGGAAGTTTCAGCCTTGGTTGCTTGGGCACATGGCAGGAATCCGGAGCTAGTAGAGCCTGCCAGTAGGCGGGCTTTCTGGAAGCAGCAGCAGCCAATGACACCACTCTCACAGGAGCTTCAGGGTAGGCTGATGTGCCATGGGCCTAGTACCCCAGGCTCCGGCCACTCCCTCGGGACAGCAAGCAGGAAGGTGTCAACTGGGTTTCCGCAGTGACCATGGCCCTGCTCTCAGTCCCTAGGGAAACCATGAAAGCAGGCCTCCTAGTAAGCAGCCTCCTGCCTAACAGATCACACACGTGGTCCCTTGCATGGTGGCAGCACAGGTACTCCCCCGCCCACCAAGGGGCAGCATGGCACACCCCTTGGCTGGAATCACTAGTCTTGCCCTGCTGCCACAAAACCAAACCCCCTCCCTGTGAGTGTCTACAGTGCCCCAACTGCGCTTTCAGACCTGTGTGCAGTAGTGCCTGTCTCAAGCATCTTTTGTTTCCCTTTATTATCCTCAATCTTATTCTTCCTGCTAGATTAAAGTTTTATTTATTCTAAGCCAGATTTCTGACTGAATTGAAAGCTAAGGTAACTGCAGCTTAATAACTAAAATATTTCTATTTTCTAACAAGTAGTTCAGGTATATGGTTACTTTCTTATGTAAGCTCAGGTTTCATTAATGCTTCATGTTTCCTCTTGCTAAACTTCCTTTTTCACTACATATAATTCTTGCTCCTTCTGAGCCATAAAGGCTCATCTTAAAAATGTTTATGTTGTTAACTCATGTTGTTATCTCTTATAACTCATAAGCTACAGGAAACCCAATCAGATCTACCTCCAATGGACCAACTAAGACTCCACCCAGATAAGTACATCTGCCTAAAGCTCACTACCTATTCTAAAGGGTGGGATTCTTCTAGATTTCAAATGTGGGTTTCAAATGTACATCTAAAAATTTTTCTTTCTTTTCTTGACTATAGCTCTCGCCGCATAGGCCACTGAGATGGTTAAGCTAAACACCACAGGGTTTCACTTTTACTGATACCAGATCATGGCTAAGGTTCCCGCACAAACATCCGCAAATTGGTATAGATTGTCACTCCAGTTGGCAGAGAGAATCCCCGATTTTCCAAACAAGGCCTGGCCAGCCTTTGCAGGCAAAGAGGGTTAATTCTCTATAGCCACAGTTTTGAGACAGACATTGACCATTGGGAAGGTCCCTTCGGGAGTGCCTTTCACTTTACCCATTCCCCCAGGGCTCTAGCAACTGGTTCACTCAGCCGAAGACCAGGCCTGGCGAGGGCACTCTCTGCCAGATCCAGGATCTGGCGAAGCCACCAGGAGTCCGAGTGACGACTTGTGATTACTGAGCATAGGTGAAACTTTCCTACCAAGTTTTACCCACTGGAACACTGGTTTGGATAGCTTGGTAGCCCCTCCCTGTACCTTTCCAATGGACAACTCAGTGTCTCAAAACGTGTCACCAGGCTCCCCACAGGGATGTCTCCTGGAAAATTTCAAATTTCTAACACTGACACCTCAGCTAAAGACATCTAAATTGATATACCTCTGCAACAATGTTTGGACTCAGTATTCACTAGATAATGACTCAAAATTGCCTCCTAGACTCATTAATTTTATGAGAACTTCACTCATACTGCCAATGATATGGTAAATGGAAAGAGGTTCCCTGTGTACAGACATTTATCTATCTCCTCTCTAATCCTTCTCTGCGTTCTTCTTGTAGCCCCACCAACCTCCTTTTAGCAATGAGGCAATAAGGCAGATGACACCATAGCTCTCGATCCAGCCAATGAGCATCCTCTCTCCTCTGCAAAATCCAAACCTCTACCTCAGCTTGTACTCATGCTACTTTAAGCTTTTCAAAACTCTCCCCTCCACAGCCAGACTCACATGTGGACGTGGACACAACACCCGGCCTGAAGCATCACTGCCGATACCCCTTACCTCCCTATCTTGTCCTCTTCTACATCGCAATCTTATAGTCTGATGTTCCATGCTTTAAGTATGAGTCTCACTAATAATTTACTTCTTGAGGAAAGCCAGCGAGTTTGGGAGCAAAAAAAAAAAAAAAAAATGCATTCAGATGAGATCCATCAAACAGATAAACATTAACTTAGACCCTAAAAACCCAGAAGGTAAACAACTTCTAATGACCTATTTTTTTTCCCAGAGCTACCCCAACATAAGAGACTAGCTTAAAAGCTTGAGAAGGGACCCCTAACTCCACAGGCAGAAGTCTTGGTGCTGGCCTTTAAAGTATACCATGGGAAAGGTAAAAAGGCTCACAAGCAAATACCATATGCTGGCAAAGGCTTCCTGACCAGCCTAAGCCACTGCTACACCACCGGGCCCCTGCTACAGATGTGGTAAATAGGTCATTGGGTAAAAGCTTGCTCCAGCCCTCACAAGCCAAGGGGCCATGTCCTAAGTACAATCCAGAGGAACATTGGGCTGTTGATTGCCCTGTGTCATGCAGGACAGAGGGACATCACACCCAAATAACCCTCCAGCCTTCTAGATTTGGCTATGGACAACTGAAGAGGCCCAGGCTCCCTTGACCTGACCACTGCCATCACGAACAGGGGGCTATGGGTAGCTATCACGGTATGTAAGCCCATCTCCTTCCTCTTGGACACTGAGGAGTTTTGGGGACCTATTGCTCCCTCCCATTTTCCTATTGTCGAGTAAGAGGACACCTTACCTTCCTCACCAGATTTCAGCACTTAACATTTTTAGGGATGTTCCTCTCAGTCTTTCCTTTTTGGTAGTGCCAACATGTCCTGTCCCCTTACTGGAAAGGGATCTTCTATCTAAGTTGGGAGCCTCTGTTTCCTTTGCTCTCGCCATTTGCCTGAACCCAAGCTCTCTAGCAACCCCTCTGCTTATTCTAGCCAGTCAACATACTAACACAAACATGTTTCCTTTACCAGCTTCTCAGGTAGACCCCCAAATCTGTTGCTAACCACTCTTCTGTTGTCATCCAATTACTAGACCCTAAGAGGAGCCTTTTAAGGTGATTCTCGAGACACCCACAGCTCTTTTTCCACATACAAGATCCATGAGATCCCAGGTGGGAGACAGAAGTTGTTGGTAAGCTCTACTGTAAAAACCAACCCGGGTCCCTAGTAAGTACTGTCAACATTCAGCTGCCCTGACTCTGACATTGCCATGATTCCACACCTTTCTTCTATCCCTCTTCATGACATGGCAAACTGTTTTAAGACACCGGGACACATTCTGTAGTAATTTGCTCCAAATCTTATCAATCCTCTGTCTACTTCAATGATAGACACAGAAACTTTCTAACCAAACCATAAATTAGTTCCTGTTATAGGACTACCAGCCACAGTCAATAGAGGACCTTGATGTAAATGTTTGCCAAGTGGATCCCGATGGTGAAAGCCAGCTGCACCCCTAACGATGCCCCAAGACAGCAGGAATTAGCCAATGACACTCTTGCCACCCCTATTCCCCTTTCGCCATCGGGCTTCCCCACCCTTTTTTCTCCTCTTTAAAATAAGAAAAGGGGAGGAATGGCAGCATTAGGACTGCTCCTAAAAAACCTTTCTACCAAACAAAATGTACTTAATTTCTACCTATAATGTATACATATGTGTGTTCCAGCATCTTGTCAAGTCCAGGCGCTTATTACATCTAGAACAGCTCCAGAGAAGCAATCTACAGATGCTTCAGCCTTCTCTCGCAGACACAGACACTTCTACTGGACCTGTTCCTTTTGTGACCTATCCTCAGATGGTTCCACAGACCCTGGACAACCAACTCTAAGACTGGACAAACAACCCTATCCCCATTTTACTGGACTCTCTATAAAAACATTGCCCTAAACAAGCGTGAAACAGTCAAGTGATCATAATGATCCTATTCCTGGTCCACCATTACCTCTAATTTTCTTCTTTAATTAAACCAAAATGGGGAATGTTGGGATTCTGTAAACCCCACCCCTCAATTACCTGGTAGTAGCCAGGTATGCTGCGCCCCAGTAACCTGACACCATAAAAGTGGCTGCTTGCCACCTCCCCTCTCCCTTGGCCTCTCTTGCCTCCTGGATCTCTTGCTCTCCCACCCCTTCCCTTTCCCTTAAGCCCTCTCTCCATGTGCTCATGTCCAGCCTCTACTCCTCTCTCTCTCTTCCTCTACCACCTTCTTAACTCTCCCATGACCTGAATAAACTCTATTCTGTACTATACCATTGTGTGGCTGGTCCCTCAGGGGGAAGGGATTCCCAACATGGATACCCAAAGGCATCTCCCTTGCCCGCAGGCCTCGCCGCACCTCCATGGGCCATATGCCCCCACTCTCTTTATCCTTCCCCTAACACGGTAGGCTTTGCCTTTCAAGTTTATCTCCTGTTCTTTCACCAACTCCCATAAATATTAAATATCTCTCCAGAGCCTCAGTGTAGTCCTTTGTATATGTCACATGCACATGGATATACGTTGCGTTTGTCTATCTCAATCTGTTCATTGAAATAAAATGAGCATAATACCAGCCAAGCTCATCTGTTTGGTCACAAATTGTAAGCTGCCCACCTTCATTATGATTGAATACTGTCCCACTGTGTGTACACCAGTGCTTTCTTTGCTCATCTGAGGATGGACACTCAAGCTAAAGTCACAAGCCTTCTGTTTCAAATAATGCTGAATGACCATGAGAATGCGGTTATCTTTTCCCTATTCATATTGTGTCTGTGGATACATATTTCTGAATTGTTGTACTTTTACCTTTAGGGTTTTTTAGATTGTATTCTAAAGTTTCAATTATTTATTTTATGTGTATAGTACACTGTAGCTTTCTTCAGACTTACCAGAAAAAGATATTGAATTCCACAACATGTGGTTGTGAGCCACCATCTGGTTGCTGAGAATTGAATTCAGTTTCTCTGGAAGATTAGTCAGTGCTCTTCACCCGCCCTTGTTTTAGTTTTCTAAAGAAATGTGTATGTTGTTGTAGATAGTGTATTAGTAGCTTCTTGTAATGGACTTTTCTATACAGCTACCATGGCACTTGTTATGTTTTTTGCCTTTCTGACTATAGCCATCCTGAGAAATGTAAATAATATCTAGTTTTCATCAGGGTTTCTATTCAAGCACAAACATCATGACCAAGAAGCAAGTTGTGGAGAAAAGCATTTATTTAGCTTACACATGCATATTACTGTACATTACCAGAGGTGGTCAGGACTAAACCTACTCAAGTCAGGAAGAAGGAACTGATGCAGAGGTCATAGAGAGATTTTACTTACTGGCTTGTTTCCCCTGGCTTGCTCAGCTTGCTTTCTTATAGAACCCAGGTCTACCAGCCCAGGATGGCACCACCCACTCTGGGCTGGACCCTTCCACCTTGATCACTAGTTGAGAAAATGCCTTACAGCTGGATCTCATGGAGGCATTTCCTTAACTGAGGCTCTTTTCTCTGTGATACTCCAGCTTGTGTCAAGTTGATACAAAATCAGCCAGTACATATGTCTTGATGGTTTAATTACTCCTGTGATGAGTGATCAGCACTGTCCATTGTTCCAGTCATTTTTACTTCTTCACTTGAGAAGTATGTATTTAGGTCCTTTGCTATGTTTGAATGGGTTTATTGAAGATTTATATCTATCTATCTATCTATCTATCTATCTATCTATCTATCTATCTATCTATCTATCTGGCCTGTGTGTGTGTGTGTGTGTGTGTGTGTGTGTGTGTGTGTATACACAGAAAAAGGAAGAGTTCATCAGATTTTATGGAGCTGGAGTTACTGACAGCTGTGAACTTTCTACTGGGAGTGCAAAAAACCAAACCCATGTCCTATACAATTGGAGCCAATGTTCTCCATCCATTTTGTTTGCTGTAAGCTAACTTCTATTATCACAGTTAGGTTGCTTGAGTTCTTTAAACTATATTCTTATTTTATTATCTTACCATCTTTGTGATTTATAAATGCTGTTTTACTGTTCTATGGTCACCTCTTTATAGGTAATTTCTTTTTCTGTAATAGTTCAATTCATCCCATTTGTTGGGTTCTGGATTTTTTAAATTTTCATTTTAGTATCTGTAATATTAATTCCTTATTCCTCATCAAGCAAACAAATAAATACAAAATCACTTTGTAAAAAAATTTTTCCTTATTTTTTTAGGATCCTTAAAGTTTTCAGTTCTAATATGTAAGTCTTTAATTTTCCAAATTTAGCCTTTCATAAGGGCTTCCAGATGTTCTGACATTTAGCCACTGAAGTGACCATTCTATCACATGGTACTCTAGGGACCTCTCTTGAAAAACTGAGCATATGTATGTGTATATTTTTTTTTCTGTCCTGTTCCAATGAGTTGTTTGTATTTCTGCCACTGCAATTTCAGTGGTTTTCTGTGTTTTAAAATCCATATTTTTTTTGTCTCAGATCACATTGGTGGATCTGAGCCTTTTATAAAAGGTTCCATATACACTTGAACATTTAATTTTCTTTCTGGAAAAGACATTTATGGTACTTTCGCTGAGAAATATTTTTACGAGAGCTCGTTTATTTGAATGCCTGATTTCTAGTTACTGATATTGTTCTGGGAACATTTAGGATGGAGATCTTTTTTGGAGGAAGTAGATCAATGGGTGTGGGACTTGAAGGTTTATAGGTTAGACCCACTTCTGTCTCAGGCATTGTCCCTGTCTCCCCCTGCCTTGATATAACCTCTTAATTCAGTGAGTGAAGAAATTTAACTAGGCAGTATTGTTTAATGGCTGACTTGACATATATCTCTGTCATGATGAACTCTAACCCACTGGAACAATAAGGAAAATGTTCTACTTTTCCTTAGTTGTTTATAATCTTAACCAACAGTAAGAAAAAAAAAATCCACGAAGTTTCTGTGAGGTTTAGATTCACTCTCTAAGTTTCTTTGGATTACATGGCATTTAAAAGTATAAGGACACTGTCAAGAAAACAAAACGACAGCCAACAGTTTGGGAAAAGATTTTTACCATCCCCACTTCTGATAGAAGCCTAATAACCAAGGTATACAAAGAACTCAAGAAGTTAGACACCAGAGAATCAAACAACCTTATTAAAAAATGGGGTACAGAGCTAAGCAAAAAGTTCTCAATTGAGGAATATCGAATGGTGGAGAAGCATCTAAGGAAGTGATCGACATCATTAGCCATCAAGGAAATGCAAATCAAAACAACCCTGAGATTCCACCTCACAATGGTCAGAACGGCTAATATCAAAAATTCAAATGACAGTAAATGCTGTCGAGGATGTGGAGAAAGAGGAACACTTCTCCACTGTTGGTGGGGTTGTAAACTGCTACAAACATTCTGTAAATCAGTCTGTTGATCCCTCAGAAAACTGGACATAGTACTAACTGAAGATTCAGTTATTACATTTCTGGGCATATACCCCAGAGACACTCACACATACAACAAATACACATACACCACAATGTTCATAGCTGCCCTATTTATAATAGCCAGAAGCTGGAAAGTACCCAGATGTCCTTCAGTAGATGAATAGATAAAAAATTATGGTATATTTACACAATGGAGTACAACTCAAATATCAGAAACAATGACTTTATGAAATTCTTAAGAAAATGGATGCTTTTAGAGAATATCATCCTGAGTGAGGTAACCCAGTCACAAATGAACAGACATAACATGCATGCACTGATAATTGGATGCTAACCCCATAAAGCTCTAAATACCCCAGAAACAACTTACAGACTCTATGAAGTTCAAGAAAAATGAAAAATCATTATGCTTAATCTTTACACACCAAGAAAACTTTGACTATTTCCAGGTTACATCTTGTTTTACATGTACTTTATGCTCACTGTAACTAGTAAGATTTTAATGCACACTATCAATTCTTTAAAAAAAATCAAGTACTGACAAAAATATGTTCATATACCATTATGCAAAAATGCTTTTAAAATCTGTACATTTATCTTTGTTTTTTAAAATAAAGTTGTTCAATTAAAAATAGATCTTCAAAATAATTTTATTATGTCTTCTTCTGTTCTATTTATCATTTTATTATGCTCAGGTCATAGGTACCCCATAGGATTACATTAATTTATTCTACTTGTGCAAGTTAGTATAAAGATGAATCTTTTCTTGAAATCATTTTTGGATAGGTCCTTATTAGAATATAGGTATTCCATTATTTACATATATTAATGCTGCAACTTATAAAGCCTTCCACAACTTTCTTAGTTCTGCTGTATTTTGGTGGTATGTTTATAGTTTATCTGATTTTCATTTTATTTTAATTTTACATCCATGTGTATATGTATATACTTCTGTATGATTACCATGTGTATGTATGTACCTTTGGAGGTAGGAAGATGATGTATGGTTCTAAAGACTTGGAGTTAGAGATGGTTGTGAGTTTCTTGCTATAGGCTCTGCGAAGTGAACTCTAGTCCTTTGATAGAGCAAGAAATTAGTCTTAATTTGTATTGGCTTTCTCTATGTTATATAATTTAACCAGCATACAAAGGCAATGCATTTTCTTCTTGTCTAGACATCTACAATGTCAATTTCCACTTCTAATTCTTTTGTCAACTAGAATTTTATGTACTCTCTTACCCTCCATATTTTCTTCTTTTGCCTAGGCTATGTTGTACCAGATGATAAAGTTGGTATCTGGCAAGTTTTATTCCTTATAGATTCCTGATACCACTTCCTATTCCATTATTCAGTAATGCAAATTCATTCTCTGCAATAATGATGTCACATTCACGCTTTAGAATCTAGAACTTATCTCATGATTCTAGACTCAACACTTGAACAGATAAGCAACATCACTCTCATTAGTGGGCTGGCTAGATGACTCAGCAGGTAAAGGCATTTGCTGCCAACCTGATAACCTGAGTATGTCTCTAGACTTCCATTGCGAAAGGAGAGAAGCAACAACAAAGTTGCCCTATGACCTCCATGGGCTCCAAGGTAAGTGAATTTCTCCTCACATACATATGCACATAAAAATACAGACAAATGTAATGCATATTTTAAAAACAAATTTTGCAAAAAAAATTGCTTTCCTGAGAAAATGACTTTGTTTGTGTATGTTTAAATAAATATTCTCAATTGCAACAACATACAAAAAATGCAATATGAAAGTTGGATTTTTTATTATTGTTCCATGTGTGAGTGGGAACAAGCACTACCACATTCTCTCCCCTTTCCTTCCATCATCTTGCATGTCTTCTGCACTGTTATTGAGGAAAATGTAGACCAAATCACTGTTCTGAGGAGAGCTTTCTTATTTTATTCTAAATTTATACCTCTCTCTTAGATAAATGAATTGATAAATTTTAACTCTTTTTCTAAGTTCCTCTTTCCAATCATTCCTTCCCCAATTATATTCATATACATTTTAGACTTTCTTTTCTGTGTCTATCTTTTTCTATCTAACTTAAAGCTTTTGATACTGAGATCTTTTTAGTTCCCCCTCTGGGGATCCAAAGGAAAGGAAAGAAATCATCAAAAATAAACTTTATTAAAACTCTTGACATCCTGTGGTTCTGCTCTTTTTCCTCATAAATATCTCAAATCCTACCATTTTTTCTGTGCTCTAATACCTCAGAAGCCTGCAGAGGTAAATGTTATACATGGTTAGTTTCTCACAAAACTGCACTGATGCCTTTCATTTCTATAACTGTAGATATTTTGTTTCTTACTAAAAACTACTTCTTTGGGGTGTTATGAATTTGTGGAATTGGCTCTGAGTCCTCAGAAGAACCTTTATTTTTCTTCTTCACTGTTTTTTCTCTCCAATTTTTCTAGACATTGGTGAACCATTTCATATCTGAGTGTGATTTCATCAGTCACACACTATCATGTCTCCTGCCTCTGATATTTCCCTAAAATTTACCCATAATGGTATGTCTAACTCCTTATTTTGCATTGCATGCTCAAAATATGAATTTTCAAATTACCATGTCTTATTCTTCCACCCAAAACTTCTGAATGTCTGTGTTAGTATTACAAGGCACCCTTAATTGAGAAGTAAAAACCTCATTAACCTAACTTGTCTCTTCATTTTATTACCATTCCCTAAAGCTAACTAGTACCCTCAATTAGTTTTAAATTATGCCATCTGAATGTCTTTCAATTGCATTTTATGGGCTGGCAGTAAAAGCAATTGCCCTATAAACTTGATGACCTAACTTTGATCCCTGAAATCCATGGTTGAAGGAGAGAACTTTGAAAATTCACTTCTGACCACTACATGTGCACTGTGGAAAGTAATAATACATTAAAGTTTTGTAAGAATACTTTATACTTTATTCCAATAAGTGTCCCAGAACCCCAGTCTTCTTTACTCTATGCCAATTCCCCAATTATCTTAAATATGAATACACAAGCATATCGTAAGCTTACAGTAGGTGTGTATATGAAATACCAATATATATTAAGAATGTTAAAAGTTTATCTGAATTATATTTGAACCCATCAAATTATTTCTGGGCTTGAAAACTCTTTATAGTTGTTGTTTGAAATGAACCAGTAAAGCATACAAAGGAACCGAACTATCAGAAAGCCACTGAGCAGGCAAGAAGGTTGGTCAAGCAGGATGGCCTGAGTTCAATCCCTAGAAGCCATGTGATAAAAAGAGAGTACTTACTAACACAAGCTTTTTTTATACCTAAGCAGGCCTGTGCACCCATCTATATATACATACCAAATAAAACAAAGAAATGCTATTACTCAAAGAATTATACTGTCGAGCTTACGCCAACCAATAAAGGCACAGTTTCCACAGCCTGAAGCCAAATCACTATGCTTTATTGAATACACACACACACACACAAACACACACACACACATACACACACACACACACACACATACACACTATTTTATCTTAGATAGTCAAAAATTTTAAAATGGGAATACATTCATACTAAGAAGAAAAATTTATCTAAATAATTTTAAATTTTCCTAATATGAATTTATCCTGTTCACTTTGTAAGTACATTAAAGATGTATGGTTTTATGACTGCCTTTTAAGTTACGAAAAGCATCCTATTAGCCTTCCTCCCCAACTCCACAGAGAGGCATCTTTTCAGGGCATTCTTCTCTTTGTTAGATCTGTGGCTAACTAGAGCATACTGTTCAATAAGTGATATTTAAACAAATGCTTGGTTCCCAGGGTTTTCTTTTTTTCTCCTGAAAAATGTTCTTTTCAACATGTCTAATTCTGCCTGAATCATGTCTTGCCTATTGTTATAACAGCTTTTTATTTATGAGCAGGCTTCATTGTTAATCCATGATGCAGGTTAATATTTATTTGTTGATATACACCGAAATGTTTCCTTGAGATAAACTGCAACCTTTCTACATTATGTTCTAATAAATGTCTCCACACAAACGTCATTGTTTATGGGTCATAAATTAGAAGGCTGTGCTTTGTTTAGCGGTTTTGGTTTATTTGAGGTTACTTGTTTTCATGATAAACTACACTGTCTAATAACTTGTTTTTAGGGCTGGGAGATGCTTCAGTGAGTAAAAGTACTTGCTGTGATTCTCAAAACTGTCAGGGGCTGAGTTTGCACCCTTTGAACCTATGGGAAAAGAGAGATGTTACCTGACATCTGTTATCATACCATTCCTATGATGATATGTCAGGTGGGAGATAATTGATCCCAGGAACTCTGTAGACAAAGAAGAGAAAGCTTGCCTCAAAATGAGATGGAAGGAGGGAACTAAATGCAGAATATTGTCCTCTGACCCACCCATCCCCACATATCACTACACAAATACCATACGCTCAATCACATATATGTCAAATCATGCATGCATGACATTACACATACACAGACACACACACAAACACCCCATCACACATACCACACTGCTGAATATCAAACATGCACATTCCATACCACATTGGATAAACATACCGCACATAGGGAGGTATCACATACAAGTCCATAACTAAAAATATTTTCTTACCATACTAGTCAATCTGCATTTCTTAAGTATAATTTTAAAAACTAATTTATATAACAAGAGTTATATAAAGGAGACCTTGACATAGTTAAATTTTTAATAGCAAGTATTGGCAAGCCAGTTCTTTATTTAGTGAGCTCAAATATATTTGACTTCAATTAATTATCTCTTTATTCAAATAATTGCTTAAGACTCATAAGCAGTAGAATTCTGTGATAGCTCTCCCATGATATGGGTCCTCTTTCCTGCCTTGGGCTTTTTCTGTAAAGTAATATTAAGAAGCATGTTTTATAATTGTATTAACCTAAAGGTGACAAAAATCAGTCATAATTATCATGCTGCTTTTATGATTGGACTATTATTATTGTATGTGAGTTTAGTTGTGAGTGTTATATATGTGTGTATGATTTGTGTGCATGTGCAGATGAATATCCTTCTATGTGTGCACACAGAGGACAGAAAGAATGTCAAGTGTCCTGCACTATCACTTCTCCTGGTATGTCTTTGGAGCAGAGTCTCTGACTGAACCTGGAACTGGACTCTCCAAAAGTCCCACTCTAAAGGTGGGAAGGACCATCCTATGGACTTAGGCATTACAGTAAATAAATGGAGAAAATGAGCTGAACACCAGCATTCATCTCTCCATGCTTCCTGATTGTTGATGCAATGTGATCAGCTGCCCCCTATGCTGGATGCCATTCCCTCCTCCACATGATAGACTGTATTGGAAACCCTAAGATAAAATAAGCTTTCCTTTCCTTAGCTTGCCTTTTCTAAAGATACATTTAATTATTATTATAGCAATAAGAGAAAAAATTAATATAGTCCCAAATATAACCTCTAAATATATTCACCTGTTGTTATCTCATGTGATTTCTGTCAGATAATTTAGCACTGCATGAAAAAATTAACAATTCATAATTTTATAAATGATATAAAAATCGCAACTTTTAAACAGTGTAACATAAAATTTGAGTGAATTCCAGATTGGAGCTTTGAATTCACCTAATAGGATATTTCAAGTCTATGGATGTGCAGGAACATAGTCTGCAGTTTACCAGCAGAAATCAGTTTGCAGCAACTCTGATGACTATGTTTGCAGTTGCAAAGCTAAACTCCACAGTGGGAACCAGCCACAGACTCACGGCTGCTTTGAGATGAATGTGCAGTGAATTGGAACGTGGGCCTGTTACATCTACAGTGTTGGTACCAGTGACTTTTTTATTTTTATTTTTTCTGGGATAGGGAAGAAAGCTGACTCATGGAATTCTTGGGTCTTCAGGGAGAGGTTGTTCCTTAAAGTTAAATGACCTCACTCTCCTTTTACTGGGAAGAGTATGAAATTACTGTACATCCAAGCATTCCTAGGAGTCTCCTGACTGTAAACTTCCATGTGATAGCAGAGACAGCATGGAAAGAGGTGCCTTAAGCATATGATGTGTCCCACAGAGACAGAAATTTAGGTGGGATCTTCCATAATCTACCTCCCACATTATTCTACTCTACACCTGCCTTCTGAACAGGAGAGATCTGTTGCAAACAGCAAGTTACACATCAGTGACAACCTGCCCACAGGTCCTTCAACCTTAAATTGTAGATGGAAGAGAATTCTTAAGAGCACTCTACTTGCTGAGGAGTTACACACAGCTCAAGGTTCCTATGGAAGAAGGAGTTACTTTGGTCAGGAGCCACAGTTAAGTGGCCCTTGCCCAAGCAAATAACCAAGCCATTCTTATACAGACAATATTGATCAAATTTCACAGTCCACAATCAAAAATTAAAACTAAAATGACCAGGGCACTTGTAAGAAAGAAAGGTTTATGGGATGGATGAAGATAAGAGAGTAATAGGTGAGAATGTGGTTAATGGGGGTGAAGTTATGATTGTGCAGCCAAGGCATTTGTGTGGGTGTTTTATAAAATTGTCAAAGAATACATTAAAAATTAAAATAACAACAAAATGTTCACCCCACTTATTCTCACACTCAAGAACAAAATGCTGAAAACAACTTTTGGGTTCATTTTGAGTTGTTGCTTGTATATGCAATGGTCTCTGCAGCTCCTTTGAGGAGTTATAGATAGCCAGTAAGCAACTGCTTTCCACATATGACTGAATGCACAGATACCGAGAGAAAGAACCTTGCAGCCATCATTCAGTCAAGGCTAAACTAATCTTCTTTATTAGGAAAAGATTCCAGTTCTTAGTGGGGGCTTTCTGTACCTTTGGTTTATTTATTTGCAGCCACATAGACATATTTCCTTTATATGCTTTTCCTTTAATCTTTGATAGAACACCATAGCCTTTATATCTTTGATGTGTTTCTCTGCCTCACTCTCCTTCTTTCCTAGACATCCGTTTCATTCCTACTTACACATTACTGGGATTATGAGTATTTAGCTACATTTCTTAAAACCTATTCTATTCTTTGTCCTTTTCTCACATGCCTGGCTCACAGGCCAGAAGATGATGTCTGTTTTGTGCCTCTGAGACTACCTGTCATCTTCTACTCCTTGCCCCAGGCAGTGCTGAGAATATCCGAAGCCTTGTTCAAGGCTGGCTATTTTCAGCTGTGCTAGGGTCTGAACTTAAGTCGGCAATTTTACATAGCTGATGCCCTTACACATTAGTGTCTCTCTGCAACCCCAAAACATTTGCTCTGATTTATGTATAGTATGATCTCTCCTATGCCATAAAACAGGGCTATCTCTACAGTCAGTACATTCCAGAGAAAGCCCACAGTGTCAATTTGGAACTAAGCTATCACCAAATATAGAAAGTTTGTCAATAAGCTCCATGTAGTGGGTCATTTTCCAGAATTTACCTCGAGGAACACATGTTTCTCCTCCACAGTCAGTACACAGGATTCAGGATTCAGTGAAGTCATAGGAGTAATTATAATCAAGCACAGACCAACCCAAAATAGTAAGGACAATTTAAATTTTTATTCAGATGTTCGTATTTTTCTTTGAATAAGATTCAGTATATAATGTGTAATTCCTTTATTCTGATAATTTCTGGTGTGCCACGAAAAAAAATTTAAGTAGATACTATATATGAAGACAATATGCAGATTTCCCCTGCATTTGTAATAGAGTATGCGTGTGTGTGTGTGTGTATGTGTGTGTATGTGGGTGTCTCTGTGTGTGTGTGTGTGTCTGCCTGTGTAAGTGTAGGCTTGGATATGTATACTATGCATGTTTGCATGTAAGTAGACTCACACATATAGATGTGTAAAGTTGTGTGTGTATATGCTTGTGGAGAAACAAAGTTAATTTATACATCTATCTTCTATCCATATTTTATATTACGTATCAATGCAAGGTTTATCAATTGAACTCAGAGCTCACTGATGTGGTGATTCTTATTAGGCAGCTTGATCCCAAGCCTCCAGTTTCTAAATCCTCTAGATGGAAGGAAAGTACAGCATCATACCCACCTAACACATAATGTGACTTCTGAAATTCCAAATGCCACTTTAGCTTGATTTTTTATCTACTCTACTTTATGGGTCATGTTTCCAGCCACCCAGCTAGCTGTTCTTTGGATCTACAAATGAATGACATACATTCATGCTAGTTAATTTACCATTTCCGTCCAAATTAACAACAACAACAACAAACCCCTCTACTCTCAGACATAAATTGAGCATAACCATAACAATCATGTAAATTACAAAATACAATATACAATTAACAGTCCATCATGATTCAATTGGATAAAGTATTCTACCATCGTATCCTAACTAAAATTTTCTATATTTGAATTATGTTTTGATTTTAGCCTTTATAACCATTTGAAACCACACTTTCAAATGTATTGTATCTCTCATTGATAAACAACTTTGCTTATGAGACTATAGTTTTCAATTCTGTCAGAAATCTGAGAATGAATTAAATATTATTTGAGAATATAAGAAAGACAAAATATAGCTTCTAAAACTTAAACAAGTTGTAGAGATAGCCCATATATTTTTTATAATGTTGAATGAGCTGTCTTCAGCCTTCTGGCTCAGAACTCTCTGATGGAACTTGAAATGGAGTAGGAACTATGAAGAACTGGTATTTTCTGTCTTGGCAGAGCTAAGAAGCCAACTCTCCCCCCATTGTGTGTTCCTTCCTGGACAGTACTTTTAGTCTGTAGATAAATATGGGAATTTCCATACGGGGATACCCAGTAGGTATCTTAACATGATAAGTAACCTTTCCTGGAGGTAAAGGTGCTCAAATTTTCTTTGAAGGAAGATAGGAAAGCTGTCAGGAGCAGACATGTCCCCTTGCCAACTGACCCTTAGTAATGAAGTAACATTAAATGTTACATCTTGTGATTTTCTGATGAGTTTGAAGACTATTTAAAGTATCTCTGAACTGTTAAACTTTAACTACTCTTAGCCATTTCTGTTTAAATAAATTGAAAACACTTTATTATAATTAAATCAGATTCTAAAATAACTATGAATTTACTACCTGGTCCTTAACTTCTGTTGCTTAATTATCTTAAACAGTTTGTAATAGCAGCTATTAGAAGTACTGGGTGCAAGCTTTGCATTATTAAATTAGTTACAGATCAGCCACACAGGCTCCTTTCCACCTTGACCAGCAGAAATCCTGGGGCACAAGCCCGGTGAGGTCACATCAAGAGTTTTCAGAGTACAGAGAGTGCTGTGATCACTGGATAAGGGTCCTTTATGGCCACAGTGATGGCCTGTTCTCTGTCATCAGAACTCCAGATCTGTCTGGGAAAGTACACCACTGGTCCAGGCACTTTTATTCCTTGACCATTGGTGAGCTTGATGCATAGGCCTGGAGAGGTTACCCCAGGAGTGCTCAGACCTCAGAGAGTGCAGTGCTTTCTGGAAAAGAATATTTTATGGTCTAGGCAAAGAGCAGGGTTTCTTCCAATAGAACTCAGGACCTGTGGATAGAAGGCTGAGCTCCCAGATTAGACTCACAAGAGCTTCTACACCTGATCTGAGTCACTGCCATCAGAACTCACTGCTTTCCCACAAAGAGCCGAACACTCAGAAGCAATTTCCTGCCTGAGCCCACGGGCCCTAAGATCTACAGGTGCCAGTCACTCACAAAACCATGTATAATGACAGATAACAAGATGGCAAGAGGAAAACGAAAAAACTTAAGCAATGGAAACCAAGACAACCTGGCAACATCAAAACCCAGGTCTCCAACCACAGGAAGTAGTGAATTGCCAAACACACCAGAAAAACCAGATTTAGACTTGAAATGATACTTCATAATGATGATGGAGATCTTTGAGAAGCAAGAGAATAACTCCCTTAAACAATTATAGGACAACCAGAAGAAATTACTCAAAGTACTTCAGGAAAACACAATCAAACAGATAAAAAAAAAAAGAAACAATAAAGGAAACAAAAAGAGACAACCCTGGAGATGGAAAACCTAAGAAAGAAATCAGGAGTCACAGATGCAAACATCACCAACAGATTACAAGATTGAAGAGAGGATTTCAGGGGCCAAAGACAACATACAAAACATAGACTAAACAGTCACACAAGATGAAGAGACCAAAAAGCTCCCAACCCAAAACGTCCAGGAACCCGGCTCAAGGCTTGACTGAAGCTCTGACTGGATATGTCTGAAATGTTGGTTGAGGTAGCAATTAAGCCATTCTCTGTACGGCATGAATTTAGCATCTCTAAGGATGAATCTTGGCAAGGCTGTACATTCTGTAATATATGAATCTCACAACCAAAATATTAGTGCCACTGCTATATTCGTACGGATTGTGCATGGAACACAGATCACTTAAGGACAAAATGTTGCTCCTTTGAGCGGGTGAAATCATCTTTTTTTATGAGCTAATTTTCTTAATAACCAATTGTAGTAAGACTTCATTCATGCCATGTGAGTCCATAATCTTAAGAAATCCATAATCAACAAAATTAATTGTCTAATTTTAGCTGAAGTTTTGGCTACAGAAATGTTTGTGTCCAAGTCAGTTATTGGGCTGTTCCCATGCGGAGGGATTAGTAGATCAAATTACTTGTCTTATTTAATTTTCTTGATTTTTTTTGAAATCTTTAGGGGGTCTTCCCCTGTCACATCTGATCCATATCACTCTGGAATGGGTCCAAACCCTTTTATGCTTTGCTGTCCACACAAATACAGAGGCCGTCTCCCAAAATAGCAGGTCCTTGGTCCAATAACTATAAATCATTAAAGGTATAACTTGACGTTTTTCTCAGATGAATTTTAATGTAATCAGCAAACTCATAACCAGGCACATTTTGAAAATTAAAACAATTCAAACAATTTAAGCACTCTAAAGAAATACTAACCGTTCCTCCTCCATCTTAACCTACTTCAACATCACCTGCTTTTCAACCTATAATTTAAGGAGGGAAAGCTCCCTACGTCTCTGTATTTAATTTTAATTGAGTTCCCTTCTCCTTACTGCATAAGCTTATTTCTAGGCAATTCTAGAAATTCCAAGCCGAATCATTTTCTCCCCTCTGTAGAGTTTAACATTTTTCTATCTTTAAGAACATTTAAACAATTACCATTATACACACTTCTATCCTTAAAAAAACAACTAATTCAAAAGTATACCTTTCTATCCTTTGATTTTTTTTTTTCTTTTTTTTTTTTTTTTGCTGGTTGGAGACAGACAGCTTTTATTGTCTGCTCCTCATTGCTTCTCTCCTAGCACTTGATCAGAGAACCAGCCAGACTCTTTGAATAGGAGTTCTCAGCATCTCTAAGCTGAGTTTTTTTATAGCCACTTTGTTCTTTTGTTCTAGTTTCCTACATGGGAACACTGCTTACCGAAAAAGCAGTTCTCCCCACTTCTAAACTGTTTTTTGAGTGTGTATATTTCATCTGATAATTCCCAAATTATTTTTAATAATGGTTTCTTGCCCCACATTGGGTGCCATATAAAGCATGAGTTTTAACTACTCCACTTTATGCCCTCTGTGGATCACACTTCCAGCCATATGCCCAGGAATCTTTGGATCCAAGAATGAAACACACACACACACACACACACACACACACACACACACACAAACGCACACACTTATTTTTAGTATGTAGTTTAGTGTAATGACTAGACACTTCGAACACTCTGCTTGTTACACTAGGCCCAGTTGGGAAAGTGGCCACTTACCTGAAATTTTACATAGCTGGTTGGCTTTTTCTCCTGTAGCTTCTATGTCCATTTGTATTCTCTTCTGAGTCAAAAAGATCTCCTTCTCCTCCTTTCTGTATCTTAGCCTCCACAAGTCTAAGGGCCCTGGCCAATTCCCTTTGCTCAGAATTGGCTGCTGGCGACTTTATTGATCAATCAGAATCAAACTGGAGAAAAGGACTTTTAACATTTGGTCATGAAGATTTCTGATTGAAATTAGAAACAGTCTCCAACATGCCAGTACTACGATTTGAATGGTAAATGCTATAATCTCTGATCCCCCCTCCTCCTGCAACCCATGACATTGTTTTTAAAAAGCCCTTTTTGGCCTGGAACAGGGATATAGTCTGCTTAGTAAGTTGTAAGTATTCATAGTAAGGTGCAAGTTGTAGGTAATCAGAAGATTAAGATTTCTTTGGTCTTTAAATTTTATTCCCTATTATATATCCTCTTTAAGCATTAGCAGTATATATTTTTTGTTGTTCAAGACACAGAAATAGCAAATATTCACAAAGCCAACAACCACAGAACACAAGAAAAAAGATTGCTATGCTAGGATTTACTCCAAGATTTAAAAAATCCAGCATAATATTAATTTGTTGATACTATTAGTGATGACTTATCAATTAAAACAGAGACATGGGGTAACAGAAAACTCCAAGGTGATTGTAAAATAGTGGAACTGCCAGCCTATAGTAGCATGATAATAAGTCGAAGGACAGCAGCTTGTTACCGTTCAATGTACTTAAACCAGGATGATCTAAGACTTCCTAAACCCTGCAGGGTGAGCCAATGTTAGAGGATTTCATTTTGAACTGTCATCTTTTACCCTTCTCTTTATGTTTTCAAGACCAGGAGGGGCTTAGTAAAGATGCTTTAAAGACAATGCAACATTAATATTAAGAGAAAGGTACTCAGAAGAGGCAAGTTTTGGCCAAGGGAATAGATGTGGGATCCTCAGAGGAAAAAAAAAAAAAAAAAAAACAGGAAAATAAGGCACAGCCATGTGTTGATGTGGATGCTTCTGTGGGCCACTCTGATTATTTTAAAATGTAGAGTGATTCATTAAAAATATAAAATGTATGAATATTATTAGTTCTATGACATGTTAACAGTCAATGCATTTAATAATGTTTAAATAAGATTTAAAAATATTTTCACTATTTTTTTACTTCCAACTATTTTCATTGAGTATTTGGGAATTTCACACAAAGCACCCTGCTCATCCACCCTGCTCACATTTCTGTCCCACCCTTCCAAGATCCACCTGACCCTCCCTTGTGACCTCCTCCAAAGAAAAGTAGAAGAGAATAAGAGAGAGATAGACAGAGAGATAGACAGAGAGATACAGAGACAGAGACAAAGAGACATACAGAGACAGACAGAGATAAAAACAGACAGAAACTGAAACAGACAGAGATACAGACAGAGACAGATACAGAGAGGGTGGAGGGAGAGAATGATTGAGTGAGAAAATGCCAGGTCCAATTTGTCTTACCAATATTCTCACTGGAACATGGTCAAAGCCCATTAAAAAAATACCAGTTTTCCTTACCCCAACTTTTGCCAGATGCCATTCACAAATGGCTCTTTGTGACAGCACAGCCATCAGCATCCATGTGGCTTGTGGTGGCATCATGACTCAATGACATCAGAATAACTTTAGTCCCCACTATTTCTTCCCAGTGAAAAATTACAAGGCTCAGGAGTAGAAAAATGACTATGAATTGCAGAAGGGCTCTGCACTTTAGAAGATGAATCTTGATCACCCAACACTCATGTCAAGAGAGCTTAGAATCATCTGAAACTCTAGCTTCATGGGATCAGACACTCTTTATTATTCCATGAGCATGCACACACACACACACAAGTAAAAAAAAAAAACTTAAAATGACAAAGTCTAGCTTTTTGAGATACTCAGTTACTTACTGTCGCCAGTTACCTGAGACAGCTCAGTACCTGGCAGCACTTTATTCTGCATGTCATACCTGAGCCACTAGCCATTCTTTCTTTGAAACTCTCTGCCCCTATTGCCAACAGACTCTGGTGACCTCTATGACTCTCTCAGCTTCCCAAACCCAAAGCTTAGATCCCATAGATGTGCAGTGACAGGCTGCTTGTCCCCTTTCATATATATGATCTCCCATATAAACTGAACTTGCAAATATGATAGGGTTTTACTGTTTTTGCTCAAGTTGTTACTTGGTTTTCTTTTATTGTTCGGTAGGACAACACATCCAGTTTTATATTAAGTCAGCAGACTCTGTTCACCACATTGTAGGAAGTACACCCATAGTTTTATCCCAGAATTGCTTTAGGAAAGTTTTTGATAATGTCTCAGCAAGCCCCCTTTTTCCTTGCAGAGGAATATTCTCAGATTCTTTTTCAAAAGCAAAAGTTGCACACCAACAAATGCTTGGAATGACAGCAAACTAGACATGTAAAAGAAAGGCAAGCATTTTTTCAGCTTCTACTAGAGAGTATGTACAGTCTGGGAATCTTTCCACTGTCCTTCCTGATCATCAGTTGAGGCTTTTCTGCTCAGGAAAAAAATTGAATTGAAAGCAGCAATGCCTTACTAATGAGAGTGGTTTGCATAGTTTCAATTAGGTATATATAGTAAGTGTGCAATGAAAAATAGGTCAGGCAACAGAGTCCAGCTTACCTTTTCATCCATACCCGGAAGCATAAACCTTCAAAACCAACCACTATTACATACATATACAGAATCCAGAAAACATCAAAGTTATGGCAGTCACTAAGTTTTGGCTAAGATCCTTTGGAAATACCAGGAAGTGATCAGTCACACACCGTAATGTGAAGTAATTCTCAGAAAAAGAAAGTTTCTTAGAATACTCCAGACACAAACACCGGAGGAACAACAGATGTGTCAGTTTAAGGTGTCAGACACTTCATTTCAGGTACTTTAGGTGCCTGCTCTGAAATGTGAAATTCTGTTATCCTTCTCTGAACAGGGAGCTCTTGTCATGTCAAAAATTGCATAATGATAAAAAAGACTAAGGTGATGGTTTTTATTTATGACTGCTGTAGCACTTGCTCAAGACTTCCATAGATTGGTGGATTTCAGAACTATTTATGCATGCAACAGGTGCATTGTGTTGTAACGATTTGCTTTGCTTATGTTTAAGTGCAGGTTTCTGTGCATACATGCACATGTGTCTACAGAAGCAAGGAAAAGCTATCAGATCCCATGGAGCTGTAGTAACCCATCTTTGAAAGTAACTTGGTATAGGTACTTGGGAATGAACTCTGACCTCTAGAAGAGCAACAAGTGTTAACAGCTGGCTCTGTCTCCAGCCCTCACAATGTTACATTGGTAACCAAGGTCTCTTGGCTGTCAGGAACCAGTAGACAAATTGAGAATTGCTCTCTTCTTCTTGCTGGTCACAACCCCCCCCCCTTTTTTTTTACAGTGCAGCCCACTTCTGAAAAGTGACACATTTAAAGACAGGTCTAGACACAGGCCTGGTGAGCAGGTGTTCTGAATAGGCAGGGAGCAGAGAAATCTCTGCTGAGCATGCAGAAAGTGCCCTGCCTCCTGCTTGGTTCAGAGAACCAGGAATCCCACATTGAGCTGTCTGTTTCTAGCCTGCGGCCCTTGGGTGAAGAAAAGGCAACATTCGCCACCAGGAACAGAAAAGATCCAGGGACACAGGCCTGGTGAGAAAGTGTTCCGAGTAGCCGGGGAGCAGAGAGATCTCTGCAGAGCGCTCTGAAATTGCGCCCTCTTCCCTACCCGCCCCCATTCGTTCAGGGAAGCAGATAAACCTGTCAGTTATCAACCGGTGACCCGTGCTTACAAAATAGACTCTCAGGCCATCTGCCACCAGGAACACTCAGAGATCCAGGGACACAGGCCAGGTACAAGAGAGAGGCAAGAACCAATCACTGACAACAAGACCAAGTATAAACACAGACAACCAGATGGCAAGAGGAAAGCAAAAGAACGTACCCCAGGGAAACCAAGACAACCAGGCAACACCAGAACCCAGCTCCCCCATCACAGCAAACAGCAGAATGCCAAACACTCCAGAAAAAGAAGACTCAGACCAGAAATCATGCCACAAGATGATGATAGAGATCCTTAAACAAGAATGGGAGGAAAATCATAAAGAATTAGAAGCTTTTAAAGAAGAAACAAGAAAAACACTTAAAGAACTCAAAGAACTAGAGGAAAACAGAACCAAAGAAATGAAGGAATGGAAGAAAAAATTAAAACAGAAATAGAAATAATAAAGAAAACACTAAGAGAGACAACCATAGAGGTAGAAAACCTGAAAAAGAAATCAGGAGTCATTGAGGCAAGCATTTGCAACAGACTACAAAAGATGGAAGAGGGAATTTCAGAGGACAAAGACAACATTGAAAACATAGACAAAACAGTCAGAGAAGAAGCAAAAACCGAAAAGCTCCTAACCCAAAATGTCCAGAGGATCCAGGACACAATGACAAGAACAAACCTAAGGATAATAGGAATAGAAGAGGATGAAGAATATCAACTAAGAGGCACAGTAAATATCTTCAAAAAAATTATAGAAGAAAATTTTCCTACCCTTAAGAATGAGATGACTATGAGCATAAAACAAGCCTACAGAACTCTAAAAAGATTGGACCAGAAAATAAATTCCTCCTGACACATAATACTCAAAATACCAAGTGCCCAAAGCAAAGAAAGAATACTAAAAGCAGTAAGGGAATAAAGGTCATGTAGCATATAAAGGTAGACTAATCAGAATCACATCCAATTACTCCACAGAGACTATGAAAGATAGAAGATCCTGGAATCACATCTTGCAGACCCTAAAGGAGTACAAATGTCAGCCCAAGCTGCTGTACCCAGGAAAATTCTCATTCACCATAGATGGAGAGAATAAGATATTATGAGACAAAACTAAATTTACACAATATCTGACCGCAGACCCAGCACTACAACGAATTATAGGTGGAAAACCCAATACAAGGAGGGAAAATACAGCCTAGTAAAAACAAGAAAACTCCTAAGCAAGAAAACCAAAAGAAGAAAGACCCACAGACACAAATCTATCTACTAACGCAAAAATAGCAGGAAACAGCAACCACTATTCCTTAATATCCGTTAACATAAATGAACTCAATTCCCCAATAAAAAGACATAGGCTATCAGACTGGATACATAAACAAAACCCAGCATTTTGATGCATACATGAAACTCATCTCAGAGACAAAGAAAGACACTATCTCAGAATAAAAGGTTGGGATAAAAACTTCCAAGCAAATTGACCAAAGAAGCATGCTGGACTGGCCATTCTAATACTGAATAAAGCAGATTTTCAATTAAAAGTTTTCAAATAAGATAAGGAAGGACACTTTTTACTTATCAAAGGGGAAATTTGTAAGGAGAAACTCTCAATACATAACATAAATGCTCCAAATACAAAAGCACCCATAATCATACAAGAAACCCTACTAAAGCTCAAAAAATGCATTGCACCACACACAATAATAATGGGAGACTTCAATACCCCACTCTCAACAATGGACTGATCAAGGAAACAGAAACTGAACAAGGACACAGTAAAACTAACAGAGGTTATGATCAACTGGGATTAATAAATATCTATAGAACTTATCATCCTAAAACAAAAAATACATCTTCTTCTCAACACCAGATGGCACCTTCTCAAAAATTGACCATATAATTGGTCACAAAACAAGACTCAATAGATATCAGAAGATTGAAATACTCAGATGCATCCTTTCAAATCACCATGGTCTAAGGCTGGTCTTTAATAACAACAAAGACAAGAAAAAGCTCATATGCACATGGATACTAAACAATACTCTATTAAATGATAGCAGGGTCAAAGAAGAAATAAAGAAAGAAATTAAAGATTTCCTAGAATTCAATGAAAACAAAATCACAACATACCCAAACCTATGGGATACAATGAAAGCAGTACTGACAGGAAATCTCACAGCTCTGAGTGCTTCCAAAAAGAAACTGGAGAGAGCATACACTAGCAACCTTACAACATAGTTGAAAGCTCTAGAACAAAAGGAAGCAGAAAACCCAAGAGGAGTAGAAGGCAAGAAATAATCAAACTTAGGGTAGAAATAGATCAAATAGAAACAGAAAGAACCACTCAAAGAATCAACAAAACCAAGAACTGACTCTTTGAGAAAATTAACAAGATTAATAAACCCTTAGCCAGACTAACTAGAGGGCAAAGAGAGAGTATCCAAATTACCAAAATCAAAAATGAAAGTGGAGCCATAATAACTGAAACTGAAGAAATTCAAGAAATCATCAGATCCTACTACAAAAGCCTATACTCAAGAAAGCTGGAAAATCTCAAAAAAATGGATGAATTCCTAGACAGATACAAGATCCTATAGTTAAACCAGGACCAGGGAAACCATCTAAATAATCCCATAACTCCTAAAGAAATAGAAGTAGTCATAAAAAACCTCCGAACCAAAAAAATCTCAGGTCCAGATGGGTTCACTGCAAAATTTTATCAGACATTTATTGACGACCTAATCCCAATACTCTCCAAACTGTTCTCCAAAATAGAATCAGATGTAATACTACCTAACTCATTTTTGAGGCTACAATAACTCTAGTTCCTAAGCCACACAAAGACCCTACAAGGAAAGAGAACTTCAGACCAATCGCACTTATGATCTTTGATGCAAAATACTCAACAAACTCCTTGCAAACCAAATTCAAGAACACATCAAAATGATCATTCACCATGATCAAGTAGGCTTTATCCCTGGGATTCAGGAATGGTTTAATATACAGAAATCTATCAATGTAATCCACCATATAAGCAAACTCAATGAAAAAAAAACCACATGGTCATCTCAATAAATGTTGAGAAAGCATTTGATAAAATTTAATACCCCTTCATGTTAAAAGTCTTGGAAAGAACAGGAATCCAAGGCCCATATCTAAACATAATAAAAGCAATACACAAAAAAGAAACAGGCAACATCAAATTTAAGGGTGGGAAACTTGAAACAATCTCTCTAAAATCAGGGACTTTACAAGGCTGCCCACTCTCCCCCTACTTATTCAACATAGAACTGGAAGACCTGGCCGGAGTAATTAGACAGCAAAATAAAATCAAATGATACAAATTGGAAAGGGAAAAGCAAAAACATCACTATTTGCAGATGACATGACAGTGTACTTAAGTGACCCCACAAATTCCACCAGAGAATTCCTACAGCTGATAAACAAGTTCAGCAAAGAGGCTGTATATAAAATTAACTCAAACAAAGCAGTAGCCTTCTTTTACTCAAAGGACAAACATGTGGAGAAAGAAATTCAGGAAAAGATACCCTTCACAATAGTCACAAACAATTTGGAATACCTTGGTGTGACTCTAACTAAGCAAGTGAAGGACTTGTAAGACAAGAACTTCAAACCTCTAAAGAAGGAAAACGAGGAAGATCCGATAAAATGCAAAGATCTCCCATGCTCCTGGATTGGAATGATCAACATTGTAAAAATGGCCATCCTAACAAAAGAAATCTACAGATTCAATGCAATCCCCATCAAAATGCCCACAGTTCTTCATAGAGTTGGAAAGAGCAATTTGCAATTTCATCTGGAATAACAAAAGAACTAGAATAGCGAAATCCATCCTCATCAACAAGAAAACATCTGTGAGAATCACAATCTCTGACTTTAAACTATATTACAAGGCACTTGTGCTAAAACTGCATGGTACTGGTACAGAGATAGGCATGTGAATCAATGGAATAGAACAGAAGATCCAGACTTCAGCCCTCATATATATGGTCACTTGATTTTCGACAAAGTATCTGTAAACATTCAGTGGAGATAGGACAGCCTATTCAACAAATGGTGTTCATCCAACTGGCACTCAGCATGCAAAAGAATGAAAATAAACCCTTTCTTATCTTCTTGTACAACGCTCAAGTGCAAGTGGATCAAAGATCTCCACATTAAACCAAATACACTGAAACTACTAGATGAGAAAGTAGGGAAAACCTTAGAACATATAGGCACAGGAGAAAATTTCCTGAAGAGAACACTAATGGATTTTGCTCTAAGGTCAAAGATGGACAAATGGGACTTAATGAGATTGCAAAGTGTCTGTAAGGCTTAGGACACTGTCAAGAAAACAAAATTGCAGCCAACAGAATGGGAAAACATCTTTACCAACCCCACATCAGATAGAGGCCTAATATCCAAGGTATAGAAATAACTCAAAAAGCTAGACATCAGAGAACCAAACAACCCTCTTAAAAATGGGGTACAGAGATAAACAAAAATTCTCAGTTGAGGAATACTGAATAGCTGAGGAGCATCTTAGGAAATGCTCCACATCATTAGCCATCAGAGAAATGCAAATCAAAATAACCCTGAGATTCTACCTCACACCAGTCAGATTGGCCAAGATCCAAAACTCAGATTACAGCAGATGCTGGCAAAGATGTGGAGAAAGAGGAACACTTCTTCACTGTTGGTGGAGTTGTAAACTGGTACAACCACTCTTGAAATCAGTCTGGAAATTCATTAGAAATTTGGACATAATAGTACCTGAAGACCCAGTTATTCCAATTCTCGGCATATACCTCAGAGAATCTCCAACATACCACAAAGACACATGCACCACAATGTTCTTATAAGCTCTATTTATAATAGCCAGAAGCTGGAAAGAACCCAGATGTCCTTCAGTAGATGAATGGATATAAAAATTGTGGTACATTTACACAATGGAGCACCACTCAGCTACCAGAAACAATGACTTTACGAAATTCTTTTGAAAATGGCTGCATCTAGAGAACCCAGGCTTGCAGACCCCTTCCGTCTGGAGAGTGGGAGAGTGTGGAGAATGGGGGTGATCAGGCAGAGAATAAAAGATGCCAGGTAGCCTGGCATCTATTGATGCTGCCCTTCTGGTCCTCCGCATTATAGTGTTTCATAAAGAGTTTCCTTTGATTCCTGTAGCTCCTCACAGCTATTGCTTTCTCTGCTGCTGTACTTTAGATCATTCACCATTGGTATGTAACATGGCTCTGTGGGGTTTCGCTTACTGAGATTGTACTTTTATTTATTGGTCTGGGTACCTGCACACGTGTATGCAGGTGTGTATAAAGTAAGAACTACAGGTGGCTGTGAGACAGCTGAGGGCATCAGGAGACTGATGCAGGTCTTCTCGAAGAGCCTCCGGCACTCTTAACTGTGGAGAACCAGTTCTCCAGCTCTGGGGCTGTTCCCTTTTTGTCAGTGTGTGTAATTCGTCCTCAGTACATTCGAGTCATAGTTATTTAATCATATTTTATTCTAATCAAACTTGCTGTGGTCTGGAGACCTTGCCATTCATAGTAGTAATGTATTGCTGTCCTCTTTTTAAATTTGGATGCCCCTTATTTCTTTCTTTGGTTCGATATCTCTGGTGAGGGATTAAAGGACTGTGTTGAATAAGTAGTGAAAGACTGGTACTGTCTTTTTTTAGTCTCTGTAGAGAAAGCTTTATTTAATCTTTCCATCATCCAATGGCTTCTTTTAAATGCTCTTAGCTTTTAAAAAAATGTCTATCTATCTATCTATCTATCTATCTATCTATCTATCTATCTATCTATCTATCTATCTATCTATCTACCTATCTACCTACCTACCTACCTACCTACCTACCTACCTATCTATCTATCTATCTATCTATCTATCTATCTATCTATCTATCTATCTATCTATCTATTTATCTATGTGTGTCTGTGTATTCCTACCGTTTGAGGGCAGGTGCCTGCAGGGACCAGAAAATGACATTCCATCATCAGACGAGCTTCCTGCCACAGCAGGAGGGAACAAAAACAGAGACCCAGACAGTTTGCAGAGAATGAGTGATTGAAGAACACTCAGCCATAAAAGGAGAGCCTCACTCAAGTTCAACTCTTTCTCTTCAGGGCTAATGGAACCCTGAGGAAGGGAAGTTAAAAGAAATATAAGAGTAGAGGGATGGAGGGCATACAGAAAACAGGCTGCAAGCACCAGATGGCACAATCACGTATAAACTATATAAACCCAGAAAGACTGAGACAGGAAGCTCAGAATCTACATGGGTCTCTCTACCAGATGGGGTCCTAGAGCTAAACAAAGTGGGCATATAACCCTATCAATAACCCAGAAGTAATCTCCAAATGATAACTACTTTTAGATGAAACTGTACTTACCTCCAAAGGAGTGACACCAGGGAAGAAAACTGTTCTTAAGGATCGGCTGAATGCCCAGGAGTAGGTGGCCAAAAGAAAATGACATCAGTGGCATCTTAGAAGTTCCTTGTCTCAAAATGTTGGGCCATTATTCTTATATTTTATCTTACGAATTTTTATTTCTGTATTTAAGTATTTTCTTCTTTCGTTTATAAGCCCTTTGTGTATATATTTTGGCTTTTAGTTTAGCCTTTTAGGAATTTCTAAATGTAAAACAGGGGGTGTTTCTGTTTATTATTCCTTTTCTTGGGATACTTTCCTTTGTTTGTTTAGTCCAATTCTAATATATTTATTGTGTTTTGTCATATTGTATTATATTATATTTAGCATAATCTCTTAGAAGCCCATTTTTTTTAATAAGAGAAAAGGGGGGATATGCAGATAGGAGAGGTACTGAGGAGGAACCAAAAATAGAGGCAGGGAAAATTGTAATTAGGATATATTATATGAGAGAAAATATATTTTTCCTCTTTTACAACCTTATTTTTTAAAAAAGAAACACATATACAGATTTTTAAAGGCATTTTGGCATAACACTATATAAATAAATATTTTTAATAAAATGAAAAAAAAACAACAAAAAGAAAGAAAGGGGGGAGATTCAAAGAGAGAGAGAAGATAAGAAATCAGATCACTAGGACCTGGAGCTCTATGCAAGGGTAAGAATCTAAAACCAAATGTCTGGAACTAAACTCAGGTTCTGCTCCGGAGCAGAATGCACTCTTAGCCACCGTGCACCTCTTTAGTGGGTCACACTTACTGAACTGTGTATAGTGAATTATGTTGGCATTACTGAGATGAAGCCCACACAGTTATAGTTAGTAATATTTTCCATGTTAATACCATTTGATATTTTAGTATATTGTTGAGGAATTTTGTGTCTATCCTCATCAAGGACATGACCTGTATGTTTCTTATTCTATGTATCTTTATTTTTTATTAGTTTTTTGATAAGAAGGATCAACCTAAGTTCTGTAGCTACTGGTTATAGCTATGGAGCAGCAAAGAACTTTGATTGTGAACTTTTCTTGGATGGATTTTGATAGACTCGGAGTTGTTATGGTATGTTCTCTAGTCCTTCATAATGAAGTCCTGGTGTGATGCCTGCATTGGGACAACAAGAAGACTGATTTGGTGAAGGCACTGTCACCAAGACAGATTTCCAGACAAGGGTGAACATGATCAAAAATAGAATTGAGTATGGGTTCTTATCTTTTGATATCTACATCTGTATTTATGGAGAGGAGGTTAGAATATTTTCTTCCATGTTTCATTGTTGTTGTTTTCTTTTCAAAAATTCAAAAGGCAAATTGTTTAACTGTTACGCTTTTGTACAGTTTAAAATGGTTATTTTGTTATTGATTTCTGATTTAATGGCATGGGGTCAGGAAAGGAACCAGATGCAGTTTTAGCTTCACTTATTTTTAAAGTTTATTAATATTATAGCATTCATTGTATATGTGCATGTGTGTGTATGATGGTAGACTCCAGTAAATGGAGGAGGGTGAACAACATACAAAGCTCAGCTTACCACTTTTTCCATGTAGGTCCTGGAGGATCGAACTCAGATAATCAGCTTTAAAAACCAAGGACCATAATCCCTGAGCTTTCCTACCAAGTCTAGTTAAGGCTTTTGTTTTGTTTTCTAACTTATTAGAACAGTTTTCTAGCAAAGTACAAATCCACACCTTCACTGGAAATTATTTCATGTACTTAAAATATGTATTCATATCATGTAAGAAATATATGTATTCAATATCTTGGGTTATCCATGTCATGTCACAGATGCTGTCAGGTTCTTTGTTTTAGGGTAAAATAGAACTTAGCTGGAACCTTGCTCCCTTATGTCACTAGAATGTGTCACATTTTAAATGTGTGTTAGGTTACCATCTCTCTCTCTCTCTCTCTCTCTCTCTCTCTCTCTTTATTTTAAAATTCAACTTATTTAAGATTGTTATTTTCTCTTTCTGAATTTTCTCTTATAGTATATAATAATTTTTGGTATCTTTTTACTATTTTTTTTCTTAAATTATATTTTATATATTGAATGAATTTTGCCTTTCTTTACTGTTTCATGGATTTTGAATCTCTTTCAAGTCAATTAAAGTAATAAAGAATACAAGCACAATATTTTAAATATTTCCAATTAAGTTGAAAACAAAGGAAAAATGCTAATGTGTGTCAGAAAATAAATAAATGAAGAAATTTTGTTAGAGTCATATAGCGTCTGAATTTGATGGTTTTACACTTTCTTATCTAGGATGTTCAAATTTTTAGTGGTAATAGACAGAAGTTAAAATCAATGCACAGTATGTGTGTGTGTGTTTCCCACATATACCCATGTCATATATAGCCTTGGTACTTTAGTTTGAGTAGATAAATCAAATAAATAGATGGAATTACATATTTATCTCATATTTTTTGCAAACATAATGCTATTGATTAAAAGTAGAAACATATTTACAGCCCTTGTGAGACTTAGGATGGAGAATATTAATGCTAGACTAACCTGGGATATATCAGCAGACTGTCACCAAACCAAATATGTATGCATAAAATCAGCATAAAGAAAGCAATAACCTTATCATGTAATTATTTACTTAAAACTATTTAACTAGAACATTGCTTATCTCAGTGCTTATATTTTAGAAAAATTGTTTTAAAATACTACATTTTCAATGCAACCTGTTATAATGATTTTTTTATGGTAGATTCAAGCTGATGTTGGTGATACATGTTGTTCTGAATGCTTGATACTCTGGCCTAAGCCTCTTATTAATTTTTTGACCTATGGCTTTCCTTCACACTACTGTATTCAGAAATTAAGTATTATTCTGACAGTGTAGCTGAAGCCAATAAGCTGCATTTAATAGCAAATTCAGAATCCTGCACAATGTAACCTTGTATCAGTTATGTATTAATTATTCATTAGTAGTTCAGCTTTTCAAGAACATAATATTTAAAACCCCAAATGCATGGGAGTTGTTTCGTTCAGTAAACCTTTGTGAAATATGCAGTGTTTAAAGCTTTTATGCTTTGAGTATATGAGAAGTATCAATCCCTTATTTTCCAAATTATGCAGTTTTTAAACACCTTTAAATTTTAGACTTGTTCCATATTTCTGTGAATTTAACATTTCATATAATAATGCAAAACAAAATACAAATCATGCATCCATATTCTGGTCTTTTTAAATCTAGTTTCATTCCAGAAAGAGTTATCCTATTTTGATGTATTTTCAGTTGCTCAAAATTTATAAAAGTAGGCAGGCACTCTTTAGTCAATGAAATATATTATCTGAGAGAGGAGTCCAATGCTTCTTCAGCATTAAGAGCTAGTTGTCTTAACACATGGTGTCTTGTTGGGCCCTGTTTTTCCATGATGTCAGAAGTCTTAGTTATCCTCCCCCTCTCCTTTTCCCTCCATTCCTCCTCCCCCTCCCTCTCTCCTCTCCCTTCCCTCTTCCCCCTCCTCACCTCCCCACCCCCTCTACCTGTGTGTGTGTGTGTGTGTCTACAAACAATGTGTTCACACAGGGTACAGGGGTTTACATCACATATGAAGGCCAGAAGTTGACACTGAGTGCCTTCTTTGATCACCATCTCCATTTGAGGATGTGTATTACTGTGTCATATTCAACTAAATGCCCCATATTTTATCCAGCAAGGATTTGGTGCAGATAAATGCCTCATGCTTGATTGTGATGTGGATGGGAGGTTACAAGGAAATGCAGACATTTTCTTTGGCTTTCCCCTGCTTTATGGTTCTCTCATAAGGAAGCACTAGATAGGTAGCAATGGGGGAAGATGGCAAAATGTGAATATTTAAAAAAAATCGTAGTAGGGAGCTTTTCTCAGTTATTGGAAAAGACTAATCCACAGCTGGAGAAATCTCGGAAACCAGCAGACAGAGGGAAAGAAAACACAGTAACCAAATGACATATATTTATGTTGCTTTCTATTTTTTTTTTTTTTTGGGACATTTTATACATGCATTCAAATGGACTGTGAATGTATTCATCTTTTTGATTCCACCCACTAATAGAGAATCCCCTCTCCTCTGGTGCTCTAATTCTTTACTGTAAAACACAAAATACAGCATCACACACTAGACATGAGGAAGGTATGTGAGGATGAGAAAGCTAGGCTGGTAGTACAGCTAGACTCTCATTTGAAAGTACTCAGCAGAAATAGTGAACACAAATTAGCAATTCTGAAGTCTGTAAAGGGTGAAATATCTTTCAAAGGCTATAAAAAGAAAACCAAGACATTGTTAGACAAACTACGCCTGGGGAGTTCATTCTCACTAGACCAACAATGAAAAGTACAGTTTGCAATGGATGCATTCAGTTCCTAGAAGTCCACATCAGATAGTTCACAATCACCTTGATTTCACCTTGATTCCCATTGCACTTCAGAATATAAAATAATTACACTTCTAATTTCTATTTCCTTCCTCCAAATCCTTCCATATACTCCTACATGTTATCCTTTTCATATCCAAATTCAGTCTTATTTTTCAATGTTATTGTATTTATTGCATGTTATTTCAGACATAGGTCTAATCACACACACACACACACACACACACACACACACACACACACACACACACACACACAAATTTAGACTGCTCAGCACATATGATGTTATTTGTGTGTTCTTTTCCAGACTGATCATTTGGCACTGGGAAATAGACAGATGTGCTCTGCACTGAAGAAGATGACCTCTCCTGCTCCTAGTTTTTCTCACTTGCCTGTAGTTCTGTGTGATCCTGAAACTTTCTGGGTTTTTCTTTTCTCCAAATAGTTTGACATGCCCATTTGTGTCAACTTTGTTCAGCTCACATTTTTGCCAGTCACCTTGGTCACTGTTTATAGCTATAGCTTCTGAGATTTCTAGGAGACAAAATCTCAAAGGAACCTCTCTCATTCTCTGGCTCTTATAATTGTTACACCTACTCTTTTACAATGTTCTCTGAGCCTTAGGTATAGATGGCATTATAGATGTATCCATTGATAGTTGGCTCTATAAACTCTATATTTTTTTCAGTGGTTTCCATTTGCTACAAAATAAAAGGACATTTGATAAGAAGTTAAAGACTAATTATCTTTGGTTTTATGGACAATTTTTTTTACTGGTTTAGTTAATTAGTGGTTTTTAGACTCTTCTGCAATAAATATGGTTTCACTATAGGTGACTAATTAGCTAGGTTTCCAGTAGCAGGCATCTTGTACTCTTCTAAGTTCAACTATAGAGTTGTGGGTTAACACAAGCAGGTGTGGCCCTGTTGTACCCATGCAGTGATTTTTGTCATGCTGGTTATTGATGTACTCACAGCTTCATATATACATCAGAACTGCACTGGGCTGTTGGTTGTCTTTCTTGTCTGGAAGCTTGCTTAGGCCCCTTTCGGGTACTGTAAAATTTAGTCCTCAGGAATAGGGCATACAATTCTGAAAATCTTATTTTACCACGTACAGAATAATTATTTTCATCATTTTCTCTAAATTATGTAGAGCAGAACAATTCATTTTCTTATATTAGATATTAATAGGTAACTATACAAGATTTAAAGACATGAATATGTGTAAAACATGCAAATATCTCATTGATTTTTGCGAGGTACTTGAACATCCACAGATTAGCGCAACTGTAGTAGTGATTTGCAGACCATTATCTTACAGATACTTAAAAATCTCTATAACTGTTAGGATACTGTCTTGCACAGAGCAGGAGAAAAAGCAATTGTAAGATGTAGTTCATATTCATTTGAATAACATTGGGTCCTGGCATTAAAATACAGTGACAAAGAATGCTAGAGAAATGTGATTTTTATTAAAGTCATGTTTATGAGATCCTTTGTAGACAAATTGTATCAAGTGTCCATCATTCACAAGACAACCTGAATTGTGTGCATCTAACTCTAAAAAGCTGCAGCAAGTATCATTTCTTGTTGTACAAAGATGTCGTCTGCCTCTTGTCAGGCAGTTGCTTCACAACTCAACTCATCCTTGACAAGTTAGAATTAGAATTCTCAGTTTCAGTGGAATTGGTGTGAAACATTATTTTGATAAAAGCATCTGTGATACTGGGAGGAACAGAAGCAAGCATAATTTATTTGTCAATGGCACCAAGTTTCAATACAGAAAGTGTTTAAAACCAAATGCATTTACAAACAGAGACAAATATTTTCTGCTATTTTCATTGGAGGAAAAGGAATGTAAACTTTTTTGTCAACATTTTCTGAATATTTTTAAAATAGTCTGTATCTTGGAGGACTTGATTGCTAACTTTCTTTTATCTGCCCGAGAGTTCTCAGTCTGTCCCACTGGATAAAGCTATGCAATAGAGGAAGTCAGTGTCCATTGTGGATAGAAACTTTGCTTCTGCTGTCATATGCCTCTGATGCCTGTCGGCATGCTTTTTTATCTTTTCCACCTTCCTTCACAGTACTATCAGTTCATGGTTATAATAGACCAAACCCATAAATGAAACTTACAATCAAAACATATTGGAAGAAACTCACATTGACAAGGAAGCTTGAAAGAAGAGATTCACACAGCTCAATTAAGGTTCAAGGCAGGCTATCTGGTGAATACCTTGCTGTAAGGTTCAAGGCAATCATTTCTGGTAAATACCTTGCTGCCAGGAGAGTATAGTTCACACTCATTCACTAAGTCATTTCAGAGATCCCATCCATATGGCTTTCTTGCGTGAATTTTAGAATTAACAAATGTTTCATGAAAATTACTAGGAGACTGAGATTGATATCTTCCCTTAAAGTGAAAAGAAAATATTGCCATAGTCTATCACTTGAGGATAAAGAATTACTTTTGTAATTAGAACTATTTTTTAATGGAAAAATATTTTTTCCAAGTTCAGCTTTTGGGACTGAGACAAAGACCACAGGACTTACAGTAAAGAATTCCTTATTGTCAAAACTGAGGTAGCCAGTATATATGGTATATATGAAGACATAGGTGAAAGAGTCCACAACTTGCAGAAGTGTTTTCTGTGTGGAAGCTTGCATCATCTTCTTGGAATGTTCATTCAGGCAAACTCCTATATTACTTTTGACATAGTAATTTTGCAATAAAAAATGCCAGTGGGGAAGATGATTCTGATTGCCTTCCCTTGCAACTTTCCACCATGGGATGACTAAAGGATGCTTATCAAACTTTAGATGCAAAGACCATGTGTTTGACATAATTTTGCCTTTTGTATAGAAACCAAAAAAAGAAAGGGCATTTCTTCTTGGAAAGACATGTTATCTTTTTTTTTTTTTTTTTTTTTTGTCTACTAGATTTATTCTATTTCGTTCAGTTCTCTAATGAGAGTTTTTTTACCCTATTTATAGAATTTTAATCCCTCAGATAAGTGGAGGTGAACTGAAGGATTTTGGAGATGACAAGTTTTTATACTATATAACAATTTGTTACCTTTTAAATGGGAGGCTCAGTTATATATTGGTGACTTATTATTGGTTTGCAAATCTGTTCATGTAAATTCAAAATACTTAGCATCACTCTTTTAAATCACAAGAAGATTGTGATTTAAAACCTTGGGATTTAGGTTTTAGACAAAAGTCTCTTAAGAATAAACCTTTTATCATATGCTGAAGCAGAGCAGAAAACACCTCAGATAATATGTAGGCACATGGAATTCAGTATTGATCTATGATTTTTCTTTAGAATTACATCCCAATGGCTTGGGAATGAGGATAGCTTAATAAAATACATCTTAACAAATCAACATATCCAAGCAATTAACATACTTCAGTGTACTATCAGCCACACATGTGTCAATGAAAACATGGCAGATGGAAAAAAAACGCATTAACATGATAATAGCTCAATATTCTCATAGTTATTTATGATTATCTGTTGGTGTATGTGTTCAGGTAGGGACAACCAAGGTTTAGTGCATAATTCTACCTGACTTTCAAAGAATAATTAGCTCTCAAAATTTTCCACAAAATAGAAGCAAACAGAACATTGCCCAGTTTGTTCTCCAAGACCACAGCTACTATAATACCTAGATCACATAAACACCAAACAAAGAAAGAGAATTGTGGATCATTCTGACTTACTACATAGATAAAAAATGCTCAATAATACATAAAGAAACTGACCAAGAAGACACCAATAATCATCTACCATGACCAAGTAGGCATTATCCCAGAGCTATAAAAATTAAAACATCATAATATTGACACAAAGACAGGCACATTAAACCATGACATATTTTGAAGATTGGGAAATAGGTCCACACACAGATGAACACCTAATTTTTGATAAATAAGCTAGAAATGCACACTGGCAAAAAGACAGCATCGTCAGCAAATAGTGTTGGTTAAACTGCAAAGCTACATATAGAAGAATGCAAATGACTCTGTGTTTATCAAGCTTATCATCCTGTATAAAACTCATCTTCAAATGAATCAAAGACTAAAGCATAAGGATAGATAGAAAACAGGGAATAGTGTTGCCTTCATTGTCCTAGAGAGAGGCAATCTGAAACAAATTCCAATAGAGCATAACATAGGAAAAATAAATGGGATCTCAAACACTGAAAAGTTTTTGAACAGCAAAGGACACCATTATACAGACATAGCAGCAGCTTATAGAATAGAAATATTTTAACCAACTCCACATTTGATAAATAGCGATTATTTAAAATTTATAAACAACACAAAAACTGAACATCAAGAAAACAAATAACCCCATTAAAAATGGGTACAGACCTAAATATAGAACTCTTATGGCAGGGACTCAAATTCCTGTGAAGCACTTAAGTGTTCTGAATCCTTAATCATCAGGAAAGTACAAATCAAACTACCTTAAGATTCCATGTTATATCTGTCAAAATGATTGTGATCAATGAAACAAATTACAGCTCTTGCTACTGAGGATTTAGGGTAAAGGAATGCTCATCCATTGATGGTGAAAGTGCAAAATTTTACAGCAAATATACAAATTAATGTGGCAGTTTCTCAAAAATGTAGGAATCTACCTACAGAAGGATTCAGCTATACCATATATATATATTCAAAGAACACTTCATACTTTAATAGTGCCACTTGTACAAACATGTTCATGTCTGCTCTATTTGTAATAGCCAGAAATTGGAAACAAAATTGTTGCCTTGCCTTTCAATAGATTAATGGATAAAGAAATTGTGTGACATTTACATAAAGAAATGTAGATCATTAGCCATTTTTTTAAAAAAAAATCCTTTAAATTTGCAGATATATATATATTTAACTAGAAAAATATCAAACTTAGTGAGATAATTTATACCCAGAAAGACAAATGTGAATATATATATTCACTGATTTGTGGATATTACCTGTTAAGCAATTAATAAGCAAGCTACAATCCATATTACCTCTATTCATGACTGAACAGAGAGAAAGAAACTAAGCAAGGAGAGATGTATTTCCCACAGATGGAGAAATACAGTTGTGGATGTATGAAAGTGGCACCAAGATAGAAGGGTAAAACAAGACAGGGAAAGAAAAGGAAGGCAATCTACCTAATACAGTTCAAACTAAGGGTCATTGGATAAACGCGCGCGCGCATGTGTGTGTGTGTGTGTGTGTGTGTGTGTGTGTGTGTGTGTGTGTGTGTGTGTAAGTACAATATAAATGAAATTGTCAAGTAACAGAGAGTGAAAGATGCCCAAATGGGAATCTCTTTTCAACAAATGAAGATTACAGCTGTAGAATGAACTATAACTAACTGAGTTCTTGGCCCAAGGTGTCACACCATGGAAGCCTCTCACAATCTGGGCTATTTCCAAGGCTGTTGATGACTTTCCATAAACTGACAATAAAGTCTCATTATTGAAATAGACAACTATACAACTCAATTAACATGGCGAAGCTAAGCTTTTACTGCCTCAAACCTTCACCCTTTCAACAAGTTTTCATAGTATTAGAAGGTATTCTGCATGATCCCAAATAAGAAAGTAAATACTAGCTCAGCTACAGACTCTTTGATCTAAAATGATTAAGTGCCTATGAGATATGCTGGTGCAAGTGTGGCACAAATCTTATGGAAAAATCAACCACTAGCTGATTGAATTTAAAGCCCACTTCATGAGATGAAACCCATGAGCAACACTCCTTGTATGTCCCAGAACCTTAGAGTAAATAGTTCATATACCTAGGGGAAATTAAAGAGGTGTAGCAATAAAATGAAATCTGATGGCATTATGGTATACATCTAGATCAGTGTCTTTCTCAGGTATCACTAAAGAAGCTTCGTCCTGTAGCAGATTTGAACAAGTATAGAGACCCTTCACCATATGTGTAGCAAATGAAAGACCTGGAACACTATGTTTTAAGGGGATTAGTCTATCAAATTCAACCCCTCAATGTTCAGGAAAAGCTGCAGAGTACAAGGAAGCAGAATGTGTGTAAGTCAAAGAGAGTCAAAGAGAATGGAGGACACCAAGGAAACAAGCCCTTCTAAATCCAGCAGGACCAAGGCACATTTGAACACAGAGAAACTGACATATCATATATAGATAGGGTCTGCAAGGATCTGTACCCAATTGGGTCCTAGAACTGAAACAAGTAGCCATATACTTTTATTTTTAACACAAAGCTATTTCAAATTCTTTACCTAATGGCAAATGAAAAATTGGATTTCTCACTGGGGAAACAAGCCACTCTTAATAATAGGCTGCAAGCTGAGCGGCGGGAGCCCCCTCCAAAACCCAATGCCACCCCTGGAGGTTCTTTGTTTTATAATGTCAGTTCAGGGCATTTTTTTGACACTTCACAAATCCATTGTGTGATATGGCTTTGAGATTTGTATTTTTTTGGGATTCTTGTGTGTTCAAACACGTGTGTCTCTATGTCTGTGTGAATTTCTTGTGTTTTTGTGTTGTCTTTTTTTCCTGTTAGGTTGTTATGTCTTATTTAGATTTGTTTACTTTACTTTTTTATTTTATCATTACTCTTTAATTGTCTATTTTCTTATGAGACACAGAATAGGTGTGGATCAGATGGGAGGATATGTAACTAGGAATTGGAAGTTGTGTATTAAGTAAAAGTAATAATCAGAATATATTATAAATATACTTTCCAAGAAAGGAAATCTTTATAATATGTTAAGTAAAAATTTACATGAGTTTTCTTTCACGGCAGCAGTATCCACCTAAAAGAGACTATTATTGGGAAGGTTATGGGCATCAGTATTGTTTTACCAAGTTTTGTGTTCGAAGCAAGTAGTGACCCTGTCAGTAACCCGGTTATCCACATCAGAATTCTGCATGCCATACCAGAATGTGGAACCTGTTAGAACCGTGCACATAAGGACATGTACCACAGCCATATCAGGATGTGGAACCTGTTAGAACTGTGCACATAAGGACATGGACCAGAGGCATACCAGGATGCAGAACCTGTTAGAACTGTGGACATAGGACATGGACCATAGCTATACCAGAATGCAGAACCTGTTAGAACTGTGGACATAGGACATGGACCATAGCTATACCAGGATGCGGAGTCTGTTAGGACTGTGCACATAAGGACATGGACCACAGCCACACATGTGGCTGTCTACCTTGTGTATGCCAAGTAGAGGAGAGTTAATTCTTTGCAACTGTTATTTTTCCTAGTCTCTTTTAGTTCACCAGTCTGAGATAGTTCTGTCCCTGCATAACCTTTGCTTTTAAAACTCTTCCATGATTTTACTTTGCAAACTGACATTTTTTTATCTCTAGAGCATCTTAGAAGATGAAGTAATAAAGATGCTATCCTGGTTGCATTGGGATGGTGAGAGCTTTCACTCAAAAACATTTTTTTTTGCATTTAGAAATAGATGGATTACGTAAATTCTGAAGGCATTATCTAAAGTAATTTACAAAAACAAACAATAGCATAACCTCTAAAATGGCATACAATTTTAAAATATAACTGTGGAACCAAACTATCTTTTCATTTGGTTGGCCATGAAACATGGACTGTGCTGCCTTTCAGAGACCAGCTCCACTGTGAAGGCATCTAAAACAAGATGAATGTGACTTTTTCTCTGTAGAAAAATCCTTTCTCATAGACACTGTAATCCTGAAAACTCATAAATTAAATCAACGTTTTCGACATCTTGAACAGCTGCAATTTCCTGAAAGCTTAATTTCTACTGTCAGTTGTATCATAAATCCAGCAACAATCCCATGTTCTTGCAAATAAATAATTGAAAGTTATTTACAATAATGCAGATATAATTTTGGCTAAAATTTCCTGTGAGTAATTGTGTACATATAATCTACCTAATAATATTTTATAAATAGCCAGTGTTTGGCTTATATATCATTAGGTTGGTTTTCATGGTTAGGCAAAACCAGACCTTTTTAATGGGAAGATGAAATTTGTCAGAAGTTTTATAAATCGAAAATTTCGTATATCAGGAACTTCAAGGTAGCTATACGTAACTATTTCTCTTCCTAGAGATGCTTTCCTATATCAGTGATTAATAGATCAATTATTTTATTCAGGGCTCTCCAAAAAATCAAATAAACCACAAAAATACAAACTAAAATTGGTGTACTTTAACATGTTTTCTAAAAAATTCTTTACCTCCTTGATTAACTTTTTCTTTCAACTCGTCCAATTGTACCTTGAGAGGCAATGTACCACATGGCAGAAAGCTGATTCAGTGGCTGAGAATGGATACATGCTACCTGCACGTGTAAAAATAAATAATTTATCTTTTAAAATATTTTAAAGGAAATGGCTGTAGAAGCAGTGTACCTTAGTGAAATATGTTTTTGCATTTCAAAAAAGTAACTTTGTGACTTTCAAAAAGTGAAATAAATTTGAAGGACATAACTTCGATTTAATAAAACTTTTTTTTAAAGTCATTCTATGATCAATTAAAAACAAATTTTCTGGCAACTTTACAATTGGTAGAGGAGATTCAATATAATATTACAAAAGATCTGATCGGATCAGCAGCATGTGCAGCTGTGCCAGGTGATACTTTTGTCTCTAATGCGGGAGGAGTACTGAGGTTCCTAAATTGGCCATGATTTCAGGTTGCTTTATCTAGTGATGGTTATTTGAACCAAGCAAAATGCAATTTCTCTGCCAGAAATGAACGTCAATGATTAGATAACGCACAGTCCTTAGCTGAGAGGTATTTAGCCATCTAGTGATGTCTTAGAAAATGGTAGAATAAGTTGATCCTTCCACTGATGTTCCAGCAGGGTAAAATCTTTACAGAGGCAATGCTTTTTGGAAACCCATCTAAGCCTACTTTAAAGCCGATTGTAAAAACACATTCTGAAAGGTGCCAGTGAGCCTCTGTATTTGTTTCTTTCTTCCTTTTTCTTTTTTTCTGTTTTTCTTTATCATCTCATTTGTTTACAACTCCAATGATATCTCTCTTCTTGGTTAACCCTCATCCTACATCCACCTCCTCCTCTGTCCTCTTTGCCTCTGTGAGGGTGCTCTCTCACCTATCCACCCTCTCCCGGCCCTGTCTTCTATGCAGAGCATCAAACTTTAGAGAACCAAAGGCCTTCCCTCCCTTTAATGTCAAACAAGGCCATCCTCTGCTACATATGTATTTGGAGCTGTGGATCTATCCCAGTACACTCCTTGATTGGTGGTCTAGTCCCTGGCAGCACTGGAGGGACTCTTGTTCTTTCTATGGAGTTGTAACATGCTCCCCCCACCTCCAGTCTTTTGTCCAACCCCCATGCTGGGGTCCGTAAGCTCAGTCTGACACTTTGGCTCCAAGCATCCACGTCTGCATTGTTCAGTTGCTGGCCAACCCTCACATGGAACAGATACACCAGGTTCCTGACAGTAAGCATCTCTTGACAACACAGCAATGTTTGTATGGTGTGTGCAGACATGCTGGAACCCAGAAGTGGGAGTCCCCAGATGGCCTTTCCTTCAGCCCATATTCTTCCCTTTGGATAGGAACATTTCTGGGTTAAAACATTTGAGATGTGTGAGTGGCTTCATTTCCTGATTGGGAGACATGCCTACCTACTAGCTGTGGTCTCTTCAGGTGCTATCTCCCCTTTCTGTACATTTTGGCCAAATTAATCTAAGTTGGGTCCTGGAAGCCTCTTGTTTCCCTGGATTCTGGGACCCTCCAATGGCTATGCCCAGTTCCTCATCCCCTAATGCTAGTTATTTTTATTCAAATGCCTGACCCTCTGTATCTCTCTCCTGTCCCCTCCAGTGAGTGATATTGTCTTCATGTTTCCACACCATTCTTTCTCCCTCCAAGCCCCCCCCCCCCCAGTCCTTAGTTCATCCTGTTCCTCCCTCAATGCAGAACGGAAGCATCGAAACCATGGTCTTATTTCCTCTTAAGTTCAATATAGTTTGTGGTTATGACATGGGCATTGTTAGCTTTGGGGTTAATATCCACTTATCAGTGAGTACATACCATGTGTGCTCTTTTGTGTCTGGGTTACCTATAACTAGTCTCCTACCTTTACCTATACAAAGGACATTCTTTAGAATAGGCTGCATGTAACAATAACACATTCCTTTACCTATACAAAGAACATTCTTTAGGATAGGTTACATGTAAGGACATAAAATAGACCAAAATTGGAATAATACCAGGTGTGTTCTCTGACCACAGCAGAATATAGAAGGAAGTCAAAAAGAAAAGCAGCACATTAGGTGTTCACACATATGTTTGAAATAATAAGTTCTTTTATATGTGAGGAGTTAGAAAAATGTATTATATGTAATCAACTAAATTTGAAATTTTTATTGGTGGCATTTAAAAGCTAGAGGTGTGAGGTTACCTGGGGAACAGACTTAGTGAGGTTGTGTGCTGAGTACTCACAACACAGGGAACACTTGGTGGTGGTGATTGTGGCAAAGGTTTCTTTCAGGCCCACAGTAAGGGAGTACCCAGATCTGCTGGGAAAGGCTGTCTTCCAGGACCAGACACCCAGGCACCCTGTCACTTGGGCCAGCAGATAACCTGGGCACTGGCCTGGGAAAGCTGCTGCATGAGCACCTAGAACACAGAGAGTGCTTGGAGGACATACCTGGGACTGTGTCAGAGAAATTCATGATCTCCCTGGGGAAGGCAGTTCTGGAATATCAGCTTCAAGGGCACTTTTACACCTGGACCAGAAGGGAACCTGACACAAAGGCTCAGGGAGGGCACACTATGATTTCTCAGTGAGCAGGAAGTGCTGTACTCACTAGAAAAGGGTCAACTTTGGCTTGGAGAAAGAGCCAGATCCCTACAGTAGTATTCAAGACCAGTGGGTGAAGGGCCTTTCTCCCTGAGCAGTCTCACAAGAGTTACCCAACCTGAGCCCACAAAGACAACTGAGTACCTGCCACCAGAACTCACTGCTCACCTACAAAAATAGGTTGGGCCAGAAAAGAAATTCCTCCGACACATAATAGTCAAAACACCAAGTGCCCAAAGCAAAGAGAGAATACTAAAAGCAGTAAGGGATAAAGGTCAGGTAACATATAAAGGCAGACCAATCAGAATTACACCCGATTTCTCAACAGAGACTATGAAAGCTAGAAGAGCCTGGACAGACATCATGCACACCCTAAGAGAACACAAGTGCCAGCCCAAGCTGCTATACCCAGCAAAACTATCAATCACCATCGATGGAGAGACGAAGATATTTCAAGACAAATCAAAATTTACACAATATCTGACCACAAACCCAGCACTACAACGAATTATAGGTGGAAAACACAATACAATGAGGGGAACTACATCCTAGTAAAAACAAGAAAATTCCTAAGCAAGAAAACCAAAAGATGAAAGACACACAGGCACAATTCTGCCTCCCGACAAATAATAGTCAAAATGCCAAGTGTTCAAAACAAAGAAAGAAAACTAAAAGCAGTAAGGATAAAAGGTCATGTAACATATAAAGTCAGACCCATCAGAATTACACATGACTTCTCAACAGAGACTATAAAAGCTAGAAGATCCTGGACAGACCCTAAGAGAACACAAATGTCAGCTCGTCTAATATACCCAGCAAAACTCTCAATCTCAATCGCCATAGATAGAGAGACCAAGATCTTCCAGGACAAAACTAAATTTACAAAATATCTGACCACAAATCCAGCCCTACAAAGAATAATAGATGGAATGCCCAACAGCAGGAGAGAAACTACATCTTAGAAAAAGCAAGAAAATAACTAAGCAAGAAAACCAAAAGAAAAAAGACACACAGAAATAATTCTACCTCTAAAAGCAAAAATAGTAGTAAACAGCAAACCACTATTCCTTAATATTTGTTAAAATAAATGAACTCAATTTCCCAATAAAGAGACATAGATTACCAGACTGGATATATAAACAGAATCCAGCATTTTGCTGTATACCAGAAACTCATCTGAGAGACAAAGATAGACACTATCATAGAGTAAAAGACTGGGAAAAATACTTCCAAGCAAATGGCCCCAAGAAACAAGCTTGAGTAGCAATTCTAATATCAAATAAAGTAGATTTTCAACCAAAAGTTATCAAAAAAATAAGGAAGAACACTTTTTAGTCATAACAGGGAAAATTTATCAAGATGAATCCTCAATCCTTAACATATATGCTCCAAATACAAGCACACCCATTTTCATAAAAGAAACCCTAATAAAGCTCAAAACATATACCACACCACACACAATAATAGTGGGAACTTCAACACCGCACTCTCATTAATGGACAGATCAAGGAAACAGAAACCAAACAGAGACTCAGAGAAACTAGAGAGGTTATGAACCAATTGGAATTAACAGACAACTATAGAACACTTTACCCTAAAACAAAAAAAAAAACAAAAAAAAAAAAAACAAAAAAAAAAAAAAAGGAACCTTCTTCTCAGAACCTCATGGCACCTTCTCCAAAACTGACCTCTTTCACAAGTCTTTCACAAAACAAGTCTCAATATATATAAAAAGATTGAAATACTCCCATACATACTATCATATCACAATGAACTAAGGCTGGTTTTTAATAACAACAAAAACAACAAAAATTCCATGTTCACATGGAAACTGAACAATGCTCTACTCAATGATAGCATGGTCAAAGAAGAAATAAAGAAAGAAATTAAAGATTTTCTAGAATTTAATCAAAATGAATGCACAACATTCCCAAATCTATGGGATGCAATGAAAGTAGTACTGAGAGAAAACTCATAGCTCCGAGTGCCTCCAAAAAGAAACTGGAGAGAGCATACACTAGTAACCTGACAGCACAGTTGAAAGCTCTAGAACAAAAGGAAGCAAATAAAACCAAGAGTAGTAGACAGCAGGAAATAATCAAATGTAAGACAGAAATTAACAGAATAGAAACAAAAAGAATCATTCAAAGAATCAAAAAAAAAAAAAAAATACAGAGCTGGTTCTTTGAGAAAATTAACAATATTGATACACGTTTAGATAAATTAACTAGAGGGCAGAGAGAGAGTATTCAAATTAACAAAATCCAAACTGAAAGTGGAGACATAACAACTGAAACTGAGGAAATTTAAGAAATCATCAGATCATATTACAAAAGCCTATAATCTACAAAACTGAAAAATCTTGAGGAAATGGATGAATTCCTATACAGATACAAGACTACAGTTAAACCAGGACCAGAGAAACCATCTAAATAATCCAATAATCCCTAAAGAAATGGAAGCAGTCATCAAAAGCCTTTCAACCAAAAAAGAAAAAAAAAAACAACAAAACAACAAAAATAAAAACAAAAAACAAAACAAAACAAAACAAAACAAAAAAACAAAACAAAACAAAAAAAAAAACAAAAGCCCATGACAAGATGTATCCAGTGCAGCATTCTATCAGACATTAATAGAAGGCCAAATGCCAATAATCTCCAAAATATTCCAGAAAAGAGAGACAGATATATCATTACTCAACTCATTCATAGAAACCACAATTACTCTAATTCCTTAACCACATAAAGACTGTACAAAAAAAGAAAACTTTAGACCAATCTCCGGGATGAAAACTGATACAAAAATACTCAATAAAATTCTTGCAAACCCAATCAAAGAACACATCAAAACAATCATTCACCATGATCAAGTAGGCTTCATTCCTAGGATGCAGGGATGGTTTAATGTACGAAATCTATCAACATAATTCACCATAGAAACAAACTGTAAGAAAAAGCCATAGGGTCAACACACTAGATGCTGAGAAAGCATTTGACAGAATTCAACACCACTTCATGTTAAAAGTCTTGGAAAAAACAGGAATCTAAGGTACATACCTAAATATAATAAAATCAATATACATCAAACCAATAGCCAACATCAAACTTAACGGGGAGAAACTTGAAGCAATCCTACTAAAATCAGATACTAGACAAGGCTGACCATTCAGTCTCAACCTATTCAAAATATGAGTGGAAGTCTTGGCAGAAGCAATTTGAAAGCAAAAGGAAACCAAAGGGATATAAATCAGAATGGAAGAAGTCAAAATAGCACTATTCGCAGATAACATGCGAGTATATTAAGTGACCCCAAAAGTTCCACCAGAAAAGGTTTACAGCTGATAAACAACTTCAGCAAAGGGGCTGGATATAAAATTAGCTCAATCAAATTAGTAGCCTTCTTATACTCAAAGGACAAACATGCTAAGAAAGAAATTAGGGAGAAGATATCCTTCACTATAGTCACAAACAACATGAAATACTTTGGTGTGACTCTAACTAAGAAATTGAAGGACCATTATGACAGGAACTTCAAATCTATGATGAAGAATATTGAAGAATATCTCAGAAGATGGAAAATTCTCCCATGCTTATGGATTTAAAGGATGAACATTGTAAAAATGGCCATCTTACCAAAAGCAAAAGACAGATTCATTGTAATCCCCATCAATATTCTAACTCAATTCTTCATAGAGTTAGAAGGAGAAATTTGCAAATTCATCTGGAATAACAAAAAACCTAGAATATTGAAATATATCTTTAACAACAAGAAAACTTCTGTGGGAATCTCCACTCCTGATCTCAAGCAATATTACAAGGCAATTGTGTTAAAAACTGCATGGTACTGGTTGAGAGATAGGCAGGTCGATAAATGGATCAGAATAGAAGTTCCAGAAATGAACCCTCACAAATATGGTCACTTGATTTTTGACAAATTAGTAAAAAAAAACTTTCAATGGAAAAAGGACAGCCTATTTAACAAATGGTGTTAATTCAACTGGCACTCAGCATGCAGAAGAATGAAAATAGACCCTTTCTTATCTCCTTGTACAGAGCTCAAGCACAAGTGGATCAAAGATCTCCACCTTAAATCAGAGACACTGAAACTATTAGAAGAGAAAGTAGGGAAAACCATAGAATAGATAGACACAGGGGAAATTTTTCTGAACAGAAAAACAATGGCTTGTACTCTATGACCAAAGATCAAGAAATGGGACTTAATGAGATTGCAAAGTTTCTTAAGGCTAAGGACACTGTCAAGAAAACAAAATGGCAGCCAACAGATTGAGAAAATATCTTTACTAACCCTGCATCTGATAGAGGCCTAATATCCAATATATACAAAGGACTAAGGAAGTTAGTCACCAGAGAATCAAACAAACCTATTAAAAATGGTGTACAGAGCTAAACAAAAATACTCAGTTGAGGAACATTGAATGGATGAGAAGCATCTAATAATATCCTCAACATCCCTAGTCATGTGCCCCTACCCTGCCTGACCCAGGGACCAGGAACCCAGCATGGTGACCTGTGTTCCCACCCATCAGCATTGGGACACAGAACAGGGCTTGGACCATCTGCCACCTGGACCAGCAGAGATCCAGGGACACAGGCCAGGTACAAGGGAAAGGCAAGAACATATCACTGACAACAGGATGGCAAGAGGAAAGCGAAAGAGCATATTCCAGGGAAATAAAGAAAACCTGGCAACACTAGAACCCAACTCTCCCATCACAGAAAACAGCAGAATGCAAAACACTCCAGAAAAGGAAGACTCAGACATTAAATACTGCCTCAAGATGATGATGGAGATCCTTAAACAAGTACAGGAGGAAAAGAATAAAAAATTAGAAGCTTTTAAAGAAGAAACAAGAAAAACACTCAAAGAACTGAAAGAACTAGAAGAAAAGAGAACCAAAGAGATGAAGGAATGGAAGAGGGGATTTAAAACAGAAATGGACACAATAAAGAAAACACTAAAAGAGACAAACCAAGAAGTAGAAATCCTAAAAAAGAAATCAGGAGTCACAGATGCAAGCATTTCCAACAGAATACAAGAGATGGAAGAGGGAATCTTGAGAGCTGAAGACAACATTGAAAACATAGACAAAACAGTCAGAGAAGATGCAAAAACCAAAAATCTCCTAACTCAAAATGTCCAGGAGATCCAGGACACAATGAGAAGACCAAACCTAAGGATAATAGGAATAGAAGAGGGAGAAGAATATCAACTAAGGGACACAGTAAATATCTTCAACAAAATTGTAGAAGAAAACTTCCCTACCCTCAAGAATGAGATGACCATGAGCATAAAAGAACATTCAGAATTCCAAACAGGTTGGACCAGAAAAGAAATTCCTCCCGACACATAATAGTCAAAACACCAAGTGCCCAAAGCAAAGAGAGAATACTAAAAGCAGTAAGAGAAAAGGGTCAGGTAAAATATAATGACAGACCAATCAAAATCACACCCGATTTCTCAAAAGACTATGAAAGCTAGAAGAGCCTGGACAGAAATCATGCAGACCCTAAGAGAGCACAAGTGCCAGCCCAAGATGCTATACCCAGCAAAACTATCAATCACCATAGATGGAGAGATGAAGATATTTCAAGAAAAATCTAAATTTACACAATATCTGACCACAAACCCAGCACTACAATAAATTATAGGTAGAAAACCCAATACAATGAGGGGAACTAAGTCTTAGTAAAAACAAGAAATCTCCTAAGCAAGAAAACAACAAAAAGAAAGAGACACAGACACAATTCAACCTACAAAAGCAATAATAGCAGGAAACAGCAACCACTATTACTTGATATCTATTAAGATAAATGGAGTCAACTCCACAATGAAAAAACATAGGCTCTCAGACTGTATACATAAACAAAATTCAGCCTTTTGCTGCATACAGGAAACTCATTTCAGAGACAAAGACAGACACTATCTCAGAGTAAAAGGTTGGGAAAAAAACATCCAAGCAAACAGCCCCAAGAAGCAAGCTGGAGTGGCTATTCTAATTCCGAATAAAGTAAATTTCTAACCAAAAGTTATCAAAAAAGATAAAGAAGGAAACTTTTTACTCATTACATGTGAAATCTGTCAGGAGGAACTCTCAATACTTAACTTATATGCTCCAAATACAAAAGCTCCCACATTCATAAAAGAAACCCTACTAAAGCTCAAAAAGTACATTTCACCCCACATAATAATAGTGGGAGACTTTAATACCCCACTCTTACCAATGGACAGATCATGGAAACAGAAACTCAACAGGGACACTGAAAAACTAGCAGAGACTATGAACAAACTGGAATTAAAAGATATCTACAGAACATATCATCCTAAAGTAAAAGAATACACATTCCCAGCACTACTTGGAACCTTCTTGAAAATGGACCACATAATTGGACACAGAACAAGCCTCAGGTGATGTAAGAAGATTGAAATACTCCCATGCATCCTCTCAGATCACCATGGTCTAAGGCTAGATCTTTAACAACAACAAAGACAACAAAAAGCCCACATACACATGGAAACTAAACAATGCTCTGTTAAACGATAGAAGGGTCAATGAAAAAATAAAGAAAAAAATTAAGGATTTTCTAGAATTAAATGAAACTGAAAACATAACATACCGAAACCTATGGAATGCATTGAAAGCAGTACTGAGAGGAAAACTCATAGCCCTAAGTGCCTCCAAAAAGAAACTGGAGAGAACATACATCAGCATCTTTACAGCACAGCTGAAAGCTCTAGAACAAAAGGGAGCAGACACACCCAAAAGATGTAGATGGCAAAAAATAATCAAACTTAGGGCAGAAATAGACCAAATAGAAAGAAAAAGAACCATTGAAATAATCAACAAAACCAAGAGCTAGTTCTTTGAGAACATCAACAAGATTGATAAGCCCTTAGCCAGATTAACTAGAGGGCAAAGAGAGAGTATACAAATTATCAAAATCAGAAAGGAAAGTGGAGATAAACCAACAAAAACTGAGGATATTCAATAAATCATCAGATCCTACTACAAAAGCCTTTACTCCAGAAGGTTGGAAAATTTGGAGGAAATGAATGAATTCCTAGATAGATACAAGATCCTAAAGTTAAACTGGGACCAGGAAAACCATCTAAATAATCCCAAAACACCTAAAGAAATAGAAGAAATCATCAAAAGCTTCCCAACCAAAAAAAGTCCAGGTTCAGAAGGGTTCAGTGCAGAATTTTATCAAACATTTATTGCTGACATAATACCAATACTCTCTAAACTATTCCACAAGATAGAATCAGATCGAATAATACCTAACTCATTTTTTGAGGCTACAATAACTCTCGTTCCTAAACCACCCAAAGACCCCATAAGAAAAGAGAACTTCAGACCAATCTCACTTATGAACATTGATGCAAAAATACTCAACAAAATCCTTACAAACTGAATCTGAGAACACATCAAAATGATCATTCACCATGACCAAGTAGGCTTCATCCCTGGGATGCAGGGATGGTTTAATATAAGGAAATCCATCAATGTAATCCACCATATAAACAAACTCAAAGAACAAAATCACATGGTCATGTCACTAGATTCTGAAAAAGCATTTGACAAATTCAACACCCTTTCATGTTAAAAAACATGGAGAGAACAGTAATCCAAGGTCTATATTTAAAGATAATAAAAGCAATATACAGCAAACAAACATCCAACAACAAACTTAACGGTGGGAAACTTGAAGCAATCCCACTAAAATCAGGGACTTGACAAGGCTGCCCACTCTCCCCCTACCTATTCAATATAATACTGAAAGTCCTGGCTGGAGCAATTAGATAGCAAAAGGAAATCAAAGGGATACATATTAGAAAGGAAGAAGAAGAACATTACTTTTTAGAGATGAGATGATAATGTACTTAAGCAACCCCAAAAAATTCCACCAGAGAACTCCTACAGCTGATAAACAAGTTCAGCAAAATGGCTGGATATAAAATGAACTCAAACAAATCAGTAGCCTTTCTATATTCAAAGGACACACATATACAGAAAGAAATTAGGGAAAAGATACCATTCACAATAGTCACAAAAACTATGAAATACCTTGGTGTGACTCTAACTAAGCACGTGAAGGACCTGTATGACAAGAACTTCAAACCTCTAAAGAAGGAAAATGAGGAAGATCTCAGAAAATTGAAAGATCTCCCATGCTCATGGATTGGGAGGATCATCATTTTAAAAATGGCCATCTTACCAAAAGCAATCTACAGATTCAATGTAATCCCCACCAAAATTCCAACCCAGTTCTTCATGGAATTGGAAAGATCAATGTGCAATTTCATATGGAATAACAAAAGACCTAGAATAGCAAAATCCACCCTCAACAACAAGAAAATATCTGTGGGAATCACTATCCCTGACCTCATGCTACATTACAAGGCAATTTTGCTGAAAACTGCATGGTACTGGTACAGAAATGGGCATGTGGAAAAATGGAATAGAATAGAAGACCCAGAAATGAGCCCTCACCTATATGGTTACTTGATTTTGACAAAGGAGCTTTAAACATTCAATAGAAAAATGACAGCCGATTCAACAAATTGTGTTGTTCCAAGTATCACTCAGCATGCAGAAGAATGAAAATAGACTCTTTCTTATCTCCTTGTATAAAGCTCAAGTATAAGTGGATCAAAGATCTCGACATCAAACCAGATACACTGAAACTATTAGATGAGAAAGTAGGGAAAACCTTAGAACTTATAGGCACTGGAGAAAATTTCCTGAACAAAACACCAATGGCTCAAGCTCTAAGGTCGAAGATTAACAAATGGGACATAATGCGATTGCAAAGTTTCTGTAAGGCTAAGGACATTGTCAAGAAACAAAATGGAAGACAACAGAATGGGAAAAGATCTTTACCAACCCCACATCAGATAGAGGCCTAATATCCAAGGTATACAAATCACTCAAAAATCTAGACACCAGAGAATCAAACAACCCTATTAAAAATGTGGTACAGAGCTAAACAAAACATTCTCAATTGACGAATATGGTATGGTTGTGAAACATATAAGGAAGTTCTCAACATCCTTAGCCTTCAGGGAAATGCATATCAAAAGAACCCGGAGATTCCACCTCACAACAGTCAGATTGGCCAAGATCCAAAACTCAGATAACAGCAGATGCTTGTGAGGTTGTGGAGAAAGAGGAACACTTCTCCACTGTTGTTGGGGTTGTAAACTGACACAACCACTCTGGAAATCAGTCTGGTGATTCCTCTGAAAATTGGACATAGTACTTCCTAAAGATCCTGCTATTCCACTTCTGGGCAAATACCGCAGAAATACTCTAATATACAACAAAGATACATGCACCACAATGTTCATTGCAACTCTATTTATAATAGCCAGAAGTTGGAAAGAACCCAGATGTCATTCAGTAGATGAATGGATACAAAAATTGTACATTTACACAATGGAGTACTACTCAGCTATCAGAAACAATGACTTAACCAAATTCTTAATAAAATGGTTGCATCTAGAGAATATCATCCTGAGTGAGATAACCCAGTCACAAAAGAACAGACATAATATGCAGTCACTGATATTGGGATGCTAACCCCAGAGTCTTGGACTTCCCCAGAAACAACTTACAGACTGTGTGAAGTTCAAGAAAAAATATATATATAACATTATGCTCAATCTTTACACACTAAGAAAATGTTGACAAATTCTGCATTACATCCTGTTTTACATGTACTTTGTGCTCATTGTGACTAGTAAGACATTAATGCAGAGTATCACAGCTTAAAAAAATGCTTAAAATTTTGTACATTTTTCTTTGTTTTTTAAAAATAAATTTCTCCAACAAAAATATAAAAAAATAAAATAAAATAATTAGCATGCCGAAAGAAGGGGGCAAGATTAGAAAATGACCTGATTAAAAAAATAAACATTTCAATGCATAGTTTCAAAACTCTAAAATAATTGAGTACTGGCAAAATAAATTCATATAGTGTTATGCTAAAATGCCTTTAAAAATCTGTACATATATTTCTCTTTTTAAAATAAAGTTGTAAGAGAAAAAAACCTATGGGTGTTTTGAAATCAGGACTTTGATTGAGCTCTGTACCATCAGGGAAATGCAAATCAAAGAACCTGGAGATTCCACCTCACACCAGTCAGACTGACCAAGATCCAAAACTCAGATGACAGAAGATGCTGTTGAGGATGTGGAGAAAGAGGAACACTTCTTCACTGCTGGTGGGGTTGTAAACTGGTACAACCACTCTGGAAATGTGTGGCAGTTCCTCAGAAAATTGGTCATAGTACTACCTGAAGACCCAGTTATTCCACTTCTAGGCATATTACCCAGAGACACTCCAATATACAGCAAAGACGAATGCACCACAATGTTCTTAGAAGCTCTATTTATAATATCCAGAAGCTGGAAAGAACCCAGATGTCCTTCAGTAGTTGATTGGATACAAAAATTGTGGTACATTTACACAATGGAGTACTACCCAGCTATCAGAAACAATGACTTAACAAAATTCTTAAGAAAATGGTTGCATCTAGAGAATATCATCCTGAGTGAGATAACCCAGTCACAAAAGAACAGATATAATACGCAGTCACTGATAATGGGATACTAACCCCAAAAAGCTCGGCCTACCCCAGAAACAACTCACAGACTGTGTGAAGTTCAAGAAAAAAATATATATATATATACTCAATCCTTACACACCAAGAATACTTTGACTAAGTCCAGGTTACATCCTGTTTTACATGTACTTTGTGCTCATTGTAACTAATAAGACCTTAATGCAGAATATCAAACCTTACAAAAAAAAAAAAGCCAAGCACTGACAAAAATGTATTCATATACATTTATGCAAAAATGCTTAAAATTTGTTTTTTTATCTTTTTTTTTAAAAAAAATAAAGTTAAAATAAAAACAAATTCCCTCTTAAAAAAAAAATAAAAACAGGACTTCCTTCTGTTTCTCAGTCTAAACTAAAACTCACTGTATAGCCCATCTTTATCATAGAATCCAGGTGATGCTCTTAAGGCATCCTCAAGACTGATGTTCCAGGTGTTAGCTATCATGACCAGCTGCACACTGATCCACTCTACCAACACAGTAATGCATCATTCTCTTTAGTAAAGTTTTAACGGTGAGTAATTTTAAGGGGAAACAAGTACATAAACATATTTTTAAAAATTTAAACTATATCCATAATTTAGCCAAGGAGAAAGTTAAATACAGAGATTACAAAATGTTCATAAATTCTAATATTTTAATTTAAATAATTCAGTTTCTTTCTAAACTATAATTCTTAGTTTAATAAATGAAAAATAATATGCTTTACAAAATTTGATATAAACACACAGTGCTTGAGTAAAAATAATTACATTTATATTTACAACATGCTTTACAACTCCAAAGCACCTATTTAATCATAGCTACAATTAGTTCTAAGTTTTTATGAAGGGGATTTTCATATTCAAATGATTAATGATAATTGAACAAATAGAACCTGAAAAAAAATTCTAAGGCTCTTTGTCCATTAGTTAATTTTGTGCTTGTTTCACAAGATAGCATGGGTACCTTTAAGTTATTAATTGAGGTAAAGTAATAAATTATAGTCTTAAATTAGCAATTGTTGCTATGTATGCCCTAAAATATACAGTTGTTTTGTGTACCTGCATGTGTTTTTATGTGTTTGTGTGTGTATGTGTTTATTACATATCATTAAATATATATATATATATGTATATGCATGTGTATACACATATGTATATATATATATATATGTATGTATTAACCCTAACACTAATTTTATTTTTAAACTTTATTTTCTGTTTGTATTTTAATTTCAGCATTTTTTTCTTTTTGGAACCTGAGGCTAATTAAAAGAGAAATGTGCAGTAAATAGATTCATTGTTAAAATATTTTTAATTCTGTCCTTGGCTATGTTTTGGGTGTTCTCATGTAGTCTGGGCTAGTTTTTGGTGTCATTGTATAGCTGAGGATGACTCTGAAATTCTGATCCCCTTCCTTCCCCCTCTTGTCAAATGCAGGGATTACAGATATACACAGCCTTTACCTGCTATATACATTGTCAGGGACAATACTCTAATGTTTTAGGATGCTCTGTAGACAATCTACCAACTGAGTCACATCCCTAGAGAGTCTGTTGAACTGGCTCTTAAATACAGTAAACTTAGTATAATATTGAAATTAGACAGAAAAGGGCAAAATGTCTACCTCCATTATACCCATATGATTCCAAGAAAATTACTCAAAGTTACTGATAGTTCTTTTTCTCTTCTATATAGAAATGTAAATCATTTTTTATTTCTTATTTTATTATTTACATTTCAAAATTCTCCCTTCCAGGTTTTCTCTCTGCATCCTCTTCCCATCCCTCATTTCCCTTGCTTCTGTGAGGGTACACCTCTAACCCCACACATTCCCACCTCACTGCTTTTATTCTGGAGTATCAAGTCTCCACAGAACCAAAGGCCTTCCCTCATATTGATAAGGCATCGTCTTCTATATATGTAGCTGAAAATATGAGTCCCTCCTTGTGCATTATTTTGTTGGTGGTTTAGTCCCTGGGATCTCTGGGTGGTCAGATTAGATGATATTGTTTATGTTCCTATGAAGTTGTTGCTGAGGCCAAGAAGTGCTTGTGTGACAGGGGCCTGGTATAACTGCCCCTTTGAGAGGCTCTGCAAGCACCTGACTTATACAAAAACTGTACATTTTATATTTTAGGCTTGATATGTGTTCTAAAGAATTATTGATTTTTAACCATAACTTGGTACAAAATGGAATTTCTTTCAGATTATTTTAGATATAATATATGTCATTGTTTTAGACAGCAATTGGCAGTAGTGCCACTGTTTGGGGGAAAATAAACCAAGGGCAGCAATATTATCTGAGAGCAGCTAAAAGTATTCAGGTATTTAGAACCTAGACAAGCAAAGATGGAATACCAGGGTCAGAGACAATAGTGAACAATATGGCCAGTACAGGTCAGCCAGCAAATCATAGCAAAAGAACATTTAACCCTGAGATCTTTTTAAGACATTCTTCTTGTCATGAGTTTGACACATGAATCTTCTATGGAACCAGAAGTTCTCAGAGCTCTAAAAACAACCATGACAATGCTAGTTTGACAAATAGGTCCTCTGGCGATTGATTTTACTCAGTGAAGAAGATAAAAGAAAGGAAAGATAGAATCCAACAAAGGAAAGTAACATGTAAAAGGAAAGAAAGGCTTTTCCAGTGACTGATGAATCACAGTGAAAAATATTCAGTAAAAATGTGTGTAAGGCTATCAGAAGGGCTAAAGGACTCTATATGTGGAAGCTTTCTTTATGAAATAGAATCATTTGAAAAAGATAGTTTAGGACTTTCAATAATCCAAGCTTCTGTCATGTTTGTAATGAGCAGGGCTGAGAAGGTGGCAATGTGCTTAAAGGGGATTGGTGCTTTTGCCAAAGATAGAGGATTAGTTACCAGTTCCAACAAGGGATAGCTCACAACTACCCATAGCTCCAGTTTCAGGGGATAAGACAATCTCTTATTATTTCTCATTTAATTGAGAAGTCAGCTCTACTCAGTCATCCTTCATGAGATTTGTCAATACTTTGAAGTCTCCAATAAGTAAGGTATTAAAATATCTGTATTTTTATAAGTGTCTAATTTTATCACTTACATATTTATATTAAAATGCCCCTGTCCAAACTTTCTCCATTAATATATCATGGGATATTTTATTCTACTTGCTGAATTTAGAATAGAGAAATAATTAACAAGGACCTAGGATGTGACTAAAACCCTGAATCTTTATCTGGAACTGTAGCTAAAAGGAGGCTAAGAATTCATTAGGCATTAAGCACAAAGGGACAATTGCCAGCAGACTGATATCATGAGCTTGATTCCTAGGTTATACATTGTAGGAAGGAGAGAACTGATGTCTACAAATTGTTCCTTTGACCACCACACACATGATCTGGTGCTTATGCACATATATCTATTGAAAGAGGACTTAATTGTGCATCTTTCTCCTTTGTCACCTTAAGCTTCCATTCAGGTGTCTGAATATTTCTATAAATGGGAATGATGGGGATGTTCATCATTTTAGAAGAACAGCAAGGGAGATGTTACTCTGAACCTGACAGACACACATGGATCTGATGAAGAACTTTATAAAGTAGGTACCATAGACAAAACAAATGAATGCCTAGAAAGGACTCACAGTACAAACTGGAGAAGAAATGATCTATCAGTAATGACAGACACCAAGAGGTACTGATCAGATAAAAAATATCCACAAAGAAAGTTCAGACTCAAATGGTTTCGTTTTGCTCATTAGAAAAAAGAAAAGAAAAAGTCAGATAAGACAGAATGCATGTGGATATGCCTTTTAAAGTAGATGCATTTGACAACAGAATGCCATCAGATCATGTCATGTCCAGCAAAAAGTGAAAAGAATCAACAAGTATATCAAATGGTTTCATCACAGAAATATGGAAAAGGGTTAACATCCAGTAATCAGTAATTCAGATGGAAGTTTTAAAGTGACCATTTCAATAGCATGACAAAAAGAATTTGAAACCTGTCACATTTTCATAATAAGCATCATCAAAAATGTAGAAATCAAAAAACTCTCACAGCTAGATCGATAAGGTGCCTACTCCAAAAGAAAGATATGCAGATACCATCACAATAGTGATAGTGGGACATTTCACACAAAGCACAAGCAATAAGATGAAGATGTGTGCCCTTATCACCCCTGTTGAGCTCTAGACTAGAGTTACTAATTGGGAAACTAAAGTACCAAAAATGTTTGTAAAGAATCAAGTCTTCACTATGAAGCAGTAAGTACACCTTTCAGTACTATCTTAGGAAAAAAATCCTAACACAGCACATAAAGACTACTTTGCAGTAAGTGTTTTTGTAAAAGTTAAAGGAAACAAAATTGCCATAATCACCTATATTTTATATATTTTCAGTAACCAGTATAAAGTGAAATTTTATCCTCTTGTGTTGAGTAAGGAACCACATCCAAAGTGTCACATATGACCAACAGTTTTGCTCCCTGAAAAGACAACACATGTGCAATAATATCAAAAGGATATTCCTGTAAAACAAATAACATAATAGAGGTATGTCCTTATAAGCCGATCATAAAGAATCAGTTCAGAGCACTCAGGCCTTCTGCTGCTGGAATCACTCCTAGGCAGCAATACTCAACTGTGTTAGCATGAGGGTTGACATGACCAAAATGCATTTATGTTTGTCTGGTGGACCAATAATTTTAAAAAGAGTTCCAATTCTAGCATTCAAGAGAAAAAAATGAGAATCTGGTTGCCAAAATGAAGCTCAGACAGAAAGATACAAAATTTCAAGGTAGGCTCTCTTATTATCATATTACATATAAAACATAAAAGTATTATAAGGAGATCAACCTAAGGCCCAAATCACTAAAGTTCTTATGAAAAGACACAATAAGTTGTGTCAAGAATGCTATACCAAAACTGGAAACTTCATGGCAGGATAGATTAAAGGGAACTTCACAAGAATTAGAACATTAGTATATTATCCTCTATCAAGAGAAAGTATAAATAAGCAAGGATTTCTCAATAAAAGAGTGTGTAGACTGGTTCTGTGGTTTTCCTTGATATTTGCACTATGAATATGAACCATTGTGTGCAAACAACTGTAAGAAAGAGGTTAAGCAGTCTGTCATTCAAAGTCAAATTTAAGAAGACCGTTACCCTAAACAATAACTTTCATGCATGAGGGTATGGTTCAGACCCACTGAGAAGAGCAAACAGATCCCTGACCCCAGAACATAAGTGATAATTTTCATTAATTTTTCTGAGCCAGTCATTTTTAAAACAATTCATATTGTTGATAAGATAAATTAGATCCCCCCCAACAAAATGTAATTATGCCTATTTTTGATGTTTATGAATAAAATGCATTTACCATAAAATATGTTTTTACCTTTAATCAAGATATGGGTTATCAAAAAGATTATTCTGAGTTATGCATGTGGAATGAAGGCATCAGTTCATAACAGAACATTCTAGTGTTAGACAGATGAATTAAGATGTACATGATGGATTGTAACTAAGATAAAGTGAGGCCTCAAGAGATGTGGGCAACTCCTGGTAGTCCAAAAAGGAATGAAAGGGAATTTGTCTTTTTCTTCAGAAAGAAAGTCAGCTTGTCACCAATATGATAGCAGGCTACCTTATTTGCCAAATTTATACCTGTATTCTGATTTTATATATTTATTTTACTATATATTAAATATGTACAAAACATTCACATGCTTATGTGTCTGTTTGTCTTCATGTGCAATGCCAAGGTAGACCAGAAGATGGTCACTCCTCTCGAACTAAAGTTACAAGTTGTAATCTGCCATATTAATCCTGAGGACTGAACTCATGCCCTCTGTAAGTTCTTCACATGCTCTTAACTTCTGAGCCATCTCTATAGATTTAAATTCATGTGTTTCTACAAGCATGCTTAAAAATTGTAGAATATGGAATGCATTCCTAATACAAAAAAGACAAACACAGTATGTTGTAACCACCTAAGAGTACTAGCTTCTAATTGCTGAGTATTTTGGTGGGAAAGAGTGTGTGTAATGAAAGGAAGGAACTTTCAACCAGAGCCATGCCAATGTGAATGGAGCCTTCAAGATACAGCCAAAGTAAAACCCTTCCTGAATAGAACCCAATCATGTGGCAAATAAACATCATCCTGTTGGGAGAGGAAGCCCATGTCTTTCTCCCAGTAGTCAACAGGCAGAGGCGAGGGGACCTCTGTGAGTTGGACATTAGCCTGTTGTGCACAGTGAATTTCAGGACAGCCAGAACACAGAGATACCCTGTCTCAAAAACAGAAAACAAGCAAATATAATTACAGCTAAGGAAATACTCATGTCTAAAAATGAACAGACAGACAGGCCTAACTAGAGAATGAGAGGAAATCTTAGGTAAAGTCTTAGTAAAACCTCTCTTTTTAAAATTAGTCTATTATTAATTTTAAGTGTTTTAATTCATTAGCACTTAATTTATGTGTTTAAGTCATACCTACAGTTTATACTAAGTGCAGTTGAACCCATAAGATTAAATCATCCTGAGCTGCAGAACAAGATGGCTTTTTAAAATTTGAATACATTATGCTTTTCAAGTCTCCCTCACCTGGACTTCCTTCTTTTTCATTGATGTCTCATAGGTTTCCAGTCAGCACTGGTTTCACAGGCATTCCTAAAAGTCAAAGGCTTTGAGTGATGGTTATACCAAATTATTTGCTAATTAAAATAAAAAATATTCTCTTTCTTTCCTCAAAATGTTTGGTTTATTTTCTTCCTATTATTGTCCTAGTCACTCTGTCCCACTGATTTTTCTTGCATGATTTTTAGCTCTATTTAAGAAACCAATTCCAGTAAAAGTAGCAAAACGTAAGAGAAGTGGAATAGAAAGAAATAGCTATAGCATAGTCCTGGGAACCCTTCTCTGGCAATATTCCCTCTGCTGGTTACAAAATATTACATGTAATTTACTTGCTGTCCTCTGGTGTGGTGTGTGGATCAAAGCAGGCAGCGACTGAAAATACTCTGGAATTAATGCACAGGATTGATGTGAGTACCCAGGGTAATGGAAAGGGATTCACATCGGGCAGGTATTAGGTCCAGCTTTTAGAGTTACCTCATATAGAAGCTGGTTTTTCTCTGTGGGACACTTGTCTGACAAGAATACTCAAAGGGAAGATAACAGGGTATAGGTTGTATGACCACTGCAGGCCTTGGACTTTCTCCATAATGGCTATAAAACATACCTGAACAGAGAGACTGCTTGATATGATGCTCTCTGCATCATACCTGACATTCATTTTTCTTTACTATAAAGTCTCCTATGGTCCTGTGCGCTATCCCTAGTTTACTTATGATTATATACGAAATGATTATATACTAAAGTGCCATACATTTCCTGTGTGTATAAGATGATACAGAGTCATATATCGCAGTCTGACTGTGTCCCATGTGAGAGTGAATAATTCTGAAAAAAGAAATCTTTAAAAGACACTTATTTGGACCCACAGTTCTATGGTGATGATGAATCTTGTCATTTTGATAACATTTTTAAATCACCAAGGCACCACCCTTGGGTGTGACTACAGGGATATTTTATAAAGGTTAACAGAAACTTATTCAGAGTGTATGGAAGGGTGCCTCGTATTTGTGCTTCAGACTGAATAAAAAGGAGAAAGCAGGCCAACCACCAGCATTGATTCTCATCTTTCTGCTTTTGACTGTGGATGCAATGTGAACAGCTGCCTCACTGCCTTCTGTGACACTCCACCATGATGTCCTCCTGGTTTGAGTCAAAATAAAAAACCTCATTCTTTGAGTTGCAGTGATAAAAGTAGCTACTCCAGCCAAAAGTCCAAGGTTGAGCTTGAAAGGAAAAGATGACGGTTAGAAAGTTTTTGTATATATCATTGAAGGAATGTAGAAACAAGATTGATAAGGTTTGGAGCAAATTTTTACAGGATATGTCTTGATGTCTTTAAACAGTTTTCCATGCCACAAAGAGGGATAGAGGGAAGATGTGGAGCCATGGCAACTGACAAAGAGTGGGGTAAGGTTATAAGGCAACATCACTGGGGAGGCTGTAAGTGGTAAATGTGAGTTTGTTCCAGAGGGCACACATAGCCAGCAGTCTTTAAAACAGCCAGGTTGTGTGACATCAATTGAGACTTTTTTTTTTTTTTTTTTTTTTTGATAGTACTTAATGATGACCCTGGTTGATTTTTACAGTAGAGCTTACCAACAATTTCTATCTCCCACCTGGGATTTCATGGATCTTGTATGTGAAAAAAGAGCTGTAGGTGTCTCAAGAATCACCTTAAAAGGGTCCTGGTAGAGTCTAGTAATTGGATGACAACAGAAGAATATTTAGTGACAGAGGGGTTTTTGACATCTCAGACTTGTGGTTCTGCCTAAGAATCTGGTAAACATGTTTGTGTTACTAGGCTGACTGGCTAGAAGGAGCAGAGGGGTTGCTTGGGAGCTTGGGTTCAGTTGAATGGGGGAAGCAAAGAAAATAGACACTCCAGGCTTAGCTAGAAGGTCTCTTTCCCAATAAGAGGACAGGACATGTTGGCACTACTATAAAAGAATGGGTGAGAGGTACACCCCTAAAGATGCAACTAAGTAGTGGGGTTTGGTGAGAAAGTTAAGGTTGTCTTCCTACCTCGACAATAGAAAAACGGGGTGAAGTGGATCCCCAAAACTTCGTCAGGGCCAAGTAAATGGCCCCAGTGTCCAAGAGGAAGGGGATGGCCTGCCCACATACCGTGATAGCAACCCGTGGCACCCTGTTCATGATGGCAGTGGTCAGGTCAAGGGAGCCTGGGCCTCTTCAGTTGTCCATAGCCAAGCCTAGAAGGCTGGAGGGATTTTTGGGCGTGATGTCCCTCTGTTCTGCATTCCACAGGGCAATCAACAGCCCAATGTTCCTCTGGATCGTACTTAGGACATGGCCCCTTTGGCTTGTGAGGGCTAGGGCAAGCTTTCTGCCAATGACCTATTAACCACATCTGTAGCAGGGGCCCAGTGGTGTAGCAGTGGCTGAGACTGGTCAGGAAACCTTTGCCAGCATATCATATTTGTTTGTGAGCCTTTTTACCTTCCCCATGGTACACTTTAAAGGCCAGCACCAAGACTTCTGCCTGTGGAGTTAGGGGTCCCCTCTCTAGCTTTTAAGTTAGTTTCTTATGTCGGGGTAGCTCTGGGAAAAGAAATGGGTCATTAGAAGTTGTTTACCCTTATGAGTTTACATAAGAAAGTAACCATATTTCTGAGCTACTTGTTAGAAAATAGAAATCTGTTACTTTTAGTTGTTAAACTGCAGTTACCATAGCTGTCAATGCAGTCAGAAATCTGGCTCAGAATAAATAAAACTTTAATCTAGCAGGCAGAATAAGATTGAAAATAGTAAAGGGAAATAGAACATGCTGTTTGAGAGAGGCACTATAGCACACAGGTGAGAGAATGCAGTTGGAGCACTGGAGGCACTCACATACAGGAAGGGAGTTTGGTTCTGTGGCAGCAGGGCCAGGCTAGTGGTTCCAGACAGGGAGTGTACCACCGCCCTTCAGTGGGTGGAGGAGTACATGTGCTGCCACCATGGCAGGGGACCACATGTGGAATCAGCTAAGCAGGCCACTGCTTACTAGGAGGCCTGCTTTCATGGTTTCCCTAGGGACTGACTGCAGGGCCAGGGTCCCTGCAGAAACCCAATCGTCACCCTCCTCACCAAGAACCTTGGGCTCTTGGACCACTCGCAGCTCCTGCAGGTGCGGTATCCCGGACCAAATGCCTTTCCTCATCAGCTCCCAGAGGACAGAAAAAAGTCTGGGACAAAGATGGGGATGAAGAAAGCACATGTTTGATGGGAACAGCTAGGTCTAGCAAACAGAGTCCCAAGAGGAGGCTGGGGGTGGGGGTTGCAAGACCTGCTCTTCACACAGCAAACTGGGTAACAGATAGCTAGCAAGGGAGTGCAGTTTACTGGTTTTTGTTTACTGTAAATTAAACCAAAGCCCACAGGTTAGGATAGGAACAACTCTCTGAAATGGGGCTAAATTCTCGGAGTTTGTGCTCCATGGAGGCAGCCCATGGATGAGAGACAGCACTGGGGCTAAATTGGAGGCTTTGCTCCAGAATGAGATCCAGGTTTCGACTGGTTCTAGTAAAAGGAGGAGGGGGGTCCCAAGGGCAAAAATCCTAGAATGAGGGTCATTAAAAGCATCTGTCCTCAGGGGTAGTTCAGGAACACTTCCCTGGGACCACGTGGATGCTTACTCTGACCAATGTGGAGAGGGAGCTTACCAGGTCTTGGGATGCGAACCTGCATTTTCTTGAGTCACACGGCATCAATCCAATGTTGTTAAAAGTCATGGAATGAAAGGAAAAAGATATCTGGTCATGAAGAAATTTAATCTCCTCACACGGGACACCAATGAAAGGAAAAGTCACTGAAAGCAAAAGTCATGGGGCACCAATGTTGTGAAAAGATGACATCCAGGGTTTCGACACCAATGTTAGGGGAAGGATGAAGAGTGTGGAGGACATATGGCCCATGGAGGTGTGGCGAGGCTTGGGAGCAAGGGAGATGCCTTTGTGGAACCCATGTTGGGAATCCCTTCTGCCTGACGGACCAGCCACACAATGGTATAGTACAGAATAGTGTTTATTCAGGTCAAGGGGGAGTTAAGAGGGTGGTAGAGGGGTAGAGACAGGAAGAGAGAGAGAGAGAGAGAGAGAGAGAGAGAGAGAGAGAGAGAGAGAGAGAGAGAGAGAGAGAGAGAGAGAGAGAGAGAGAGAGAAATAGACAAGTAGACTCCAGCCTGAGCACATGGCAGGAGAGGGGGGAAGGGAAGGGGAAGTGGAGGGGTAGGGGTGGGGAAGCAAGGCTGAAAGTGCAGCGAAAGAGCAAGAGAGAGAGGAGGGGTCAAGCAGCTCCTTTTATAGTGTCAGGTCACTGGGTCAGAGCATACCTGACTACAGCTGGGTTATTGAGGGGTGGGGTATACCTGGCTGTTGCTAGGTAACTAGGGGGTGGGGTTTACAGAATCTCAACACAACTACTCTGCCATTCTGCTGCATAACAACATGCAGTCAAAAGAGAGAAGAAAGAGAAAGAGAAATGGTGACCACAATGATTAATTTATAAAGAAAAGGAAGCATTTTTAAGGTGGTTAGTTTTAACAGTTCTCTTAACACAAACAAGAATTACCCACCAGAAAGTTTCACTGAGAGATTGTCAACATAGATTGGCCTATGTTCTTGTTTGTGGGGGATTATTGTAATTAAGCCAATTGGTGTGAGAAGAACCAGCCCACACTTGGTGGGACCATGCCCTTTCCATAGGGTTCAAAACTGTATAATAGTAGCAAAACTGAGGTTAAAAAAAGCAACCAAGAAAGCAAATGAGCTTACCTGCATTTGTTTTGTCTCTACTCCCAGACAAGGGTAAAGATCTTTTGAGTTTCTGTCTGACGTCTTCAAAATGATCACCCAAAACCAGGAATTGTAAACCAAAAAAAGTTTGCCCCTGGTTGCTTTTTGTTGAAATATTTTATCACAGAAACAAATATGAGACTAGGATATCATTCATTAAAGTTTTATCCAGACACCTCCCTCAAGTCCCCTTTTCCCAACATTACTGTGTTAGAAATTAAGACTCCATCATATAAACTTTTGATGACACTAAGACCACAGCAGCTTCTATATATTATGCAGTTAAGACCTTAATGGATTCTGAAAACATAGATCAGTTAAGCAAATCTTAAATTATCAATGAAAGCCTTTTGGAAATACCCAGTATTGGCAGAGTGAAGCTTAACTTTAAAAGAGGCTTACTTGTAATGTTCTGTAATGCCAGACTATAACATAAATCAGACAATTCCAGAGTGCAATCAACACTAATCAAATGTAGCATGTTACAGAAGACTTAGTCCACCTCATACAACTAGGGAATAATTTGATAATTTTAACTCTCTTAATGAATGCTTTGTGAGTAAATGTTCTGAGTCTATTTTATTTAAATTATGACTATATGTTTAGGTGTTTGAGGGTTCTTGAAAAGGACAGAAAGGAATGTTTACTACTCTAAAGATGGGTTACATGTAATTATGAGCCTTCCTACAAAGGTTCTGTGAACCAAACTCAGACCCCTTGAAAGATCAATAACTTAACAACTGAGCCATATATTAAGTTTAGAAGTTTTAACCTAGATACCAGTATTTAGCCATGTATAGGTTTGTATACATATTAAGTGTAAACTTCATGACTAAAAGCACAGCTCAAGTGCTGTTTGTGGTTACAAATACTTCAGAACAACCACTAATCCTGATTGCAACATAATTACACAGGCTAAAAAAACAGGATAAAAAATTTGGCCGTGTATACTGATTTACTTTTTACATATATGTGTGTGTTTGTATGTGTGTGTGTGTGTGTGTGTGTGTGTGTGTGTGTGTGTGTGTGTGTGCACATATCATAGTAAACAAGTGGAAGTCATAGAACAACCTGCAGGGGACTGTTCTTTACTATGTGGAGATTAAAGTCACATTATCAGTCTTGGAAGTAAGCATCTTAACTTGCTAAGCTATCTTGCTAACTCCAAATTATTTCTTAAAATTGCATATCTTTAAGACATTTGATGTCTTTATCAAACCTTCTTCACTTTATTTTCTCAAATAGTCGCTCAGACTTGGAGATCATTGATTTGGTTAGACTTGTCTGGCCAGAAAGGCCAAGAAATCTTGCTGCCTTCACCCAGTCACTCCCGTTATATGCTAAAAGCATAGTACCTAAAAGTTAAATTGTGTTGAGGATTGGTCCCAAGTCCTTGTCCTTGGAAAGCATTTATTTTAGTTTCTGAACCACTTCTCTAAGCCCATCAGCCAACTTGTAAAATGTCTGAAATATTAAAAAGCATTAAAGAGATTCAGCTTAAAAATATTTTAATTCTATTCCTTGTAGATCATTAGAATGATAAAACATTGTTCAATAATATAATTTGCCCTGTTTGAAAACTCAGAGAAATATCTATTATTTCAGATAATCTGCTGAGCAACAGCATTTTGTAGTGTTCATTTGTAGTAATTTATTTCACAAAAAAGTGGTTTGGTAAACATTAGGTTTCAAACTTAAAGGGACAAATTGGAGTGTGTTATTGTCCTTTATGTTATGATAAATAGAAATAGAAAATGAATGCTTGGTATTAGATGAGGTGAACGCTACCTCTCAAAATTTACTTTCATGGCCTAGTTAAACAGGTTTGATAAAGTGGAAAGATGGCCAAACACTTCCTAGTTTGGCTTTTGTGTTCCTGGTGACTTACCTGAGAACCTTGGACATGCTATATAACTGAACCAAATGCCAAGCTTTTAGATTTTGAGGTATGGTCACAGTATGTTAGCTTAGGCTTCCAAATATCAGGCTGTATGTGACTGCCACCACATCTAGCCATAATTACATAAGTTTTCCACAATTTATTTTTAAAAGTGTATTTTATTTTTTATTTCTGTGTCTGTGTCCATGAATGTGAACATGAGAAAAATTGTCTTCAGACGCTTGAAAAGAACATTCAATCTCTGCAGCTGAATGTCCTGAGAGTTGTGAACCCCCAGATGATACTGCTGGGAATGGAACTCAGGTTTTCTACTGGAGCAGCAAGTGCACTTAACCACTGAGCCCTCTCCCTAGCACCCTCTTCAGAAAATTTAAATATGACCTGTTTATAAGATAGATCTTAGCAAATTGTGTACAGTACTGCTAGATGTTTATCCCATTACTTAGGGCAGAAAGAGAAGTGGATCCCTATCCTGGTCTACAAAACAAGTTCCAGGATAGCCAGGGCTACACAGGAATCATGTCTTGAATAAAATGCAGATATATATTTGCTAAAATAAAGATGCTTTAGATATAGGACTATCTTACTAGATTGAAGTAATTAAAGAATTGTCAACACATTTATATATGACTAGTAGATAGAAAAAACATCTCTAGATATTTTAACACTAAAACCATAAAGTCTTGAATAATCTAAAAGTTAAAGTCAGAGTCACAGGAGAATAAATATTACCATTAATCAATATAAAAATCTTGTGAAATAAGAAGAAGTATTCTGGAGACATATTCATTCTCAGTGTGACACTTGCTGTTTGTTGTGAACCTGACTATATTTTGAGCCACTGTACACACCTACAAGCCATTTTTATGAAGGCATTTTCAGTAGGTTTAATTCCAAAAGGGCAGACTCGCCCTGAATTTGCAATTTGGGTTTGCATCCTCTTAAGAGTTTTGCACTATATGAAATGGGGGTAACTGAGAAATCAAGTTGAAAACCAGGCATACTCTCTGTCTCTCTGTGCCTCACTCTGCCTCTCTTTATCTCGCTGTCTCTGTCTGTCTTTGTCTGCATCTGCCTCTCTACTTCCTGACTTGCAAACTATGTGACCAGATTCTTCACAATCATGCCACTACTCTTCACACCAGGCCATTCCCCCTATGATGAGCTGCACCCTTGAACTGTGAGCTATGGGAAACCCAGTCTTCCTTAATGGGCTTTTGTTGACTGTTTTTCCAAAGCAATAAGTAGGTAATGCAATGCCCTAAAAGCAAAATGTTCAAATCAGTAATTTCAGCAATGGCCTTTGGAACTTATTGTGGGAAAAGATCTATAATAAACACAAGGAACAGAGCAGATTACATAAATAAGAACATAAATAAATTAAACTGAAAACAAGAAAATAATAAATAAAATGAATAAACTACAGCTATTTATCTGTAGTAATCAATAAATTGATGCAAAATTAGAACCACAAAGCATTATTTCAGCACAAGTTGGAGAGACTTCCCAACTGAGGAAGGAAAAGTAAATGACCACAAATCTAATAAAAAAATAATAACTGAAGAAAACTTTCATGAACTATGTCAAGATAAAGTTTCTAGACTAGAAGACAAAAGTAGGACCAGTAAAGACATTTTTTTATGAACTGAAATTTATAATGTTATGGTTTTTGTTCTTCCTGGGACACTGTTAAAAGGAAGAAAAGCTGGGACTGGGGAGATATCACATCAGTTAAGAGCACTGGCGGTCCTTGGTTCTTGCACAAGTACTGAATCTAGCTCCCAATGCTCTCATAATACACAACAGCCTGTAATTTTAGCTGTGAGGGATCAGAACCCTTCTTCTAGTCACCACTAGAATCTGTACCTGTGTGCACACACCCATGCAGACATACATATATAATTAAAAGTGTGTCAAATAATTATTTTAATAAAAGGGAATGCAAAAACAAGTTGTGTATGCATACAGTTTCAAATTGTATTTCTATTGCAAGAATAGGTAAAGAAATCAACATTTAGCTGGAAAGATGTCTCACTGCTTAAAAGTACTTGCTCCTTTGTCATAAACTGAAGCCAAGATACAAGTAGCTTTGTTGTATGGATTATAGAAAGCTGCAATTCCAGCCACCAGAGATCTATAACCCTCTTGCCTCCTTGAGTATAAACATATACACACAAAGAGACAAACAAACACACATACACACACATAATCAGAAATTTAATGTATCTAAAAACCTCAAAGCTGCATGAAATGGAAGCTGTTTTATTAAGCAAGGAGCAAGGAGAACTGAGGGATTCCACAGAAAGTGTCTTCAGAAAGCATGAAACCACCTGCAAAGGGGACTCAGTGTTGGGCTTAAATATCAATGCAAATTAAAGCCACACATTATATAACAATGACTTAAGTTAAACCAAAGGCCAGCACCATCTTTGAGAGAATAAGAACTCTATTTATATATGTTGGTGAGATGCAATATTATATAATCCCTCCAGAATCGCTTCAACTCCTCAGAGCACAGATGTTCTACCATATATTCGTCAGTTGTACCTTCGGGCATTCATCTCAGAGAGAGGAAAGCTTGACCATACATAGAAATATTTAAATAAATGTTAATAACAAGTCATAAGTAGAAACATGACAGATATGCTTCAACAGACAAATTCTTAAAAGTGTACTACACATATGTCAAAAAGTGCAACTTGGCTGAAAAAGGCCAGCAAGTATTGATAGATACAAGGATGCGGCTGAATATTCTAATAATTATGTTGATGGGGAAAGCCAATCTAAAAATTATCTACTATATAATTCTATTCTTATTACACTGTCAAGATGATGAATCTGTAGAAGTGAAGACTGTGTCTCTGGAGATGTATAAGAACTATAAGCCAGCACAGAGTTGCTATTTTCTGTAAAGGATCATGAAAAGCACCTTACTAGTGAAGGGGATATTTGTTATATGCTTGTGATCTTTGGTGACAGTTTGCAAGAATGTCATCAACAGAACTGAGCAAAGGTCATATAAGATTTTCACGTATTTATTTTTTTTATACTGGATATCTTATATCTCAGGCTGACCTTCATCTTGTTATAAAACCAACGTTTACTCTGAACTTCTGACCCTCTATCCCTACCTCACAAGTGCTTGGATCACAGGCATGCTCCTTCATGCTTAGCCTTAACAAGTCCTAGAAGGAAACTGAGTGTTTTGTGCTTGCTAAAAATGTTCTACAGATTGATACAGACCAACAGCCCTCCATTCTTTCCTTACTGTATTATGTTATCCTATGACATAATCAAATAATCAAATAATCTTAGTGAAACAAAATTCATCGCTCAAAGTCCATGAGTATGGAGTATCTATTCTTTTTATGGGCTTAGACAAACTTTTATGCTGTGAATAAACACTGATAAATTTTTCACTTTTGGGTGTGTTTGTGGGTTTGCTGGTACCCACTGAAACCAATCCCTGGGGCTACGGTTACAGGTGGTTGTTATCTGGTAGAAAGGTGAGAGCTGCTGGGAAATTATCTGAGTTCCTCTAGAAGATAATTTCATAATCTTCATGAATGAGGTTTCTCTCCAGTTCCCTACCATGTCCATTTTTCTATCTTCCTTCCTTGAGGGTTTCTTGAAATGGTATAAGATCAAAGGTATTGACATGGACTGAATCCAACATTCTCTTTCTGGCCATTTTAGTTAACCTTGGACATGAATAGAGTTTTCTCATCTCCTGGTTCTCTCAGATTTGTTTATCCTCCAGGAAAGCTTATTTTAAATTTCCACTTTTAATCTTCACTCAAGAATACACACTGTTGTCATAAAAGGCAGCTTGGAGTCAATACCTCAAACTAATGTCTTCTTAGACTTTCCATATACTTTAATGAAAACAAGGCTGCTTATCCCAGAGTCCAATGACTTTTCAATAAGGTAACTGTTGATTCAAGCACAGTCTGTACTTACCTAAACATTGACATAATATAATTTATTACATTAAATATGCATATATTTTTAACAGAAGAATTATGAAATAGATAAGAGTGCTTCCCCTTTATTTCCTCCTTTTCATTGCTTGGAAGGAATCTAATTTTTAAGCACTAAGTTCCAGTAACTCAGCAACTCATTATTCCCTCTCAGATTTAGAGGCTGACAATAGGCTTGCTGGAATTGTTTGTTGGCTGAATGTATGATACCAAATTGAACATGTATCTTTCTTCCTGAATAAATCCATTTTCTTTAGCTGCCATGTTTATATATGTCAGGTAGATGGATTATATATAGATGAGAGAGTAATGGTTTTGATCTTTTCATGGCCATCCCCATGGTGGACAGAGTCTACAGGTCAGTTACTCACACAGTTACAAATGTTACAAGTGTTTGTTGGGCCCATTGAGGACTTCCTAACCATTTTGTTCTGTCATTGAACCAAGTGGTTTTCCCAACCAAAGTAAGAACATGATTAAAGAAACTTCATAACTTATTAGTTTACAGATTGTTTGTTAAAGATAATAGGCAACTTGTAAAAACTTTTTTTAAAAAAAAGCAAAAGCAGGAAGAAAAGGTACTTAAACTACTTAAATGTTCTGTTTCTCCTAAGGTCTGTGTAGCATAATTTTGCTGACCAAGATTCCAGAAAGGATTACAAAAATAATGAAACCTCTCTCATTAAGGTAATAACTCATACAATATTTAAAATATCTAGTATTAGTTATTAATTATTGGCTTTATAATATTAGACTTCTTTCATTCATTTTTGTTGTTGTTCCTGCTAACCATGAGTAGGTTTAATTATGAGAGTAAATATAAAGTCTGGTGACATGGATCGGTGGGTTGACACACAATCCTGAGTAGGACCTTCTGGATTCAAATGGTTAGAGGGAAAGACTAACATCTGAGAGCTGTTCGTCAACCTTCACACATGCACCGGGAACACACACACACACACACACACACACACACACACACACACACAATCTTTTTCTCTCATGCACACACACACTAAGGTAAGTTGATTTTCATTTAAAAAAGAATAAAAAGAAAAATACTTAAAAATTTATTGCAAACAGGGGGTAGAAAGGTATCATACAACAAGAGGCTTTTAAGTCATAGCATGAAGTTTTCAAATATATTATTCTTCATATACAATATTTCACGAATTTATATTTAAACTTAACAAAAACCACAATGTTGTATATAGCATTCCAATTCAATATGTGATATTGCTCCTCTACATTTCCACTATCCTTTGAAAATATAAGCTGCAAATATGTTGTTCCAATATTGCACCATCTCATCAGAAATATCTAAGTCTATATTTAATACTTAATTCCAAAAAAATATTACTATGAATTTAAGATAAAAATGTCAATTGTATGAGTCAAAATCTTTTCCCAGTATGAGTACACCAAGATGGGGTTAGTAGTATTAATCATGGATGTTTCCTAAAATAGCATCAAGTACATGAATGAAAGTCTGGCTCATTACAAAAAAATCAGCTTATTTTGTCTCATGACAAATTTCATAACTCTCATGAGAAATAGCCTGTTTTTTTCTCTTTATCCTTTTAGAAGAATTTATACTAAAGTCAGGGCAGGGAGATAGACAATACAGGACAGGGTGATAAACTCCTGCATCCTGACATTCATGGGAGGGTTCTGGCTTGCAGAGCAGCCTGGGCTGCAGAAGACTCTAAAAAAAGTGCTTCCCTTGTAGGAATTTCAACTTTGTGGAGATTCTGCATAGAAGCTCATGAGCTACTGGTTTTTCTAAAATACACATCCTAACATATTCCATGGAGTTCATGTAAATTATCTATTTATACTTTCAAAATAGATAAATTCTATTTAAATTTCTGTGATTTTAATCTGCATGTATATATGCAATGAGAGCATAGTGCAAATGTAAATATCTAAAAATTCATAAATGCTTATAAGATGTATAAAGGGTGATTTCTGTTAAATCAAATAATGGCATTTAAAATGTTAATTTCTGTCCCATTGGTTGCTTCAGTGTCTTATTATTATTTGAGTGATACAGGCAATAATTAACCCATCTTTCTTTACTTCTTCATGAACTTATCTCATAGATTTAAAAGATATTAAACTTACTACACTTACTTATTAGACTTCAAAAGGACTCATGTGCCACGCCATAACGGTTGAGGACAGAGGACAGCTTGCAGGAGACCATTCCGTTTATATCTTGTTGGCTGCAGGAATAAACCCAGGCTACCAGGCTTCTTAGAAAACTCCTTTACTTGCTGAGCCATCTCACTATCCTCACAGAAGGCTTGCCTCTACTATGAAAATAGTTTTATACAGAAAGCTGTGTCTCCTATGAAGTTCAGAGAATTTAGTTCATTCTTGGAAGTTTTGACACTATTGTCTGCATTAACTGGAACATAAATTTTCCTTTTCCTGTGTATCTTCTGCCCAAAGTGTCCTTCTCTTACCTCACACCTTCTCTGATCTTCATGGGAATACACTACCACAGAATCATGTGACCTCATGCTTCTCAAAGCAACTGAAGGATGGAGGATATTTTTGTGACTCTGAGTTTGAGGAACAATTCATCATCTCAGAAAAGACACTGATGGAGTGCTTGGGATCATGTGACATCCGCAGTCACTTTCAACCCCAGTAAATCTATCCCTGACACAAATGCTTGCTTGTACACATAACCGGCTATTCCTGGCATTCTTCTCTTTTTCTAAGGATTAATTGTAGGAGATACACGAATGGGTCAGTGGAGAAAATCTTATTGCACATTCATGTGGGTCTTAGTTTGCTTCCCCAGGCTGCAAAGAGAACCATGGATTTAATAGCTTGTACCTGTAACCATAGAACTTGGGGATGGAAAAAAATGGATTTGCTGGCTTACTAACTAGAAAACCTTTCTAACCTGGTAAGTTCCAGGTTTAGTGAAAGAGCTTGCCTCAAAAATAAGACGTAGAACAAAAAAACGAAGACTCTTGGCATAGGCACACATGCATAGTCATACACATGCACCACACACACAAAAACATGACCAAATAGTATTACAACCTGTTTGAACATGATCAAGTTATTCAACTGATACTCTTTTTAAACAGAGTGACATGCCTGCTCTCTTAGACATTGATTTAAGGATCAGCTAAGTGTGTGAAATATTCCAGGTGGTGTCACTGGAAAACAGTAAAAAAACTTCAAATAAGCATTGAAAAATAAACACAGTTCAAATATTGTCTGATAAGCATCAAGGTAAAATACGTTTAGTGACTTACATTTATACATGGACCTTTCTGTTTTGTTTTGAGAGAGTAATCCATGTATCACAGGCTGGCTAGAAACTGGCTAAGACCAACCATGACATTGTCCTTTTGATCCTCTGGTGTCTCTGCTCCAAATGCTGAACTGCAGGTCTGCACCACCATACCTGATTTCTGTGGTTCCAGGAATTAACCCCCAAGCCTCCTGCATGCTAGGCTGTCATTCAGTCACCTGACTGGCAGCTTTAGGTGATTTGTATTGTGGCAACTTATGCTCTGTGTACTTATAGAAATGTTACATGATATAACCTCTGACCCCTGTCATCAGGGATGTATTTAAACACACTTCCATAAAGTGAAGGAAACATTTTCCCTTGATGGATATGTCGATTGTCAAATGTCAAAGCAAGACATTTACATATGAAAATCATACACAAAGTATAAATGTGAGCTGAGGGGAAAGGTGAAAGTAATGAGCCATCTGCATGAACGCAGGATGACGTCTCCAAGACATGTAAAGAAAACCACATGAAGCCCAACATTTTGCATAATTGTGGCTGTTTATTAATAACCAATATGTCCTGCATTAAGCAACGTGACAATTATTTCTGACTCAACACAAGCCTAAACTTGAAATGCTGTTGGCTGTATTTTATAAGAGATGGAACTAGAGATTAATTCTCCCAGAGATTAATTAACTACCTGGCTCCTGTGTAGATGTCAGATGGCCATGCTGAGATAGAAATTGGCATATTTTTAATCTGTGACCCTTTCAGCTCTGCTTTATGGAGGGTCTGTGACAAAAGGATGTGGTTTAAACTAAGCTGAGTAGGCCTGTGAGAACCTTCAGTTCCAGACCATAATTAGAGCTGATGATGCTCTATATGATCTTAGAAAAATCTGCATTTCATACTAGAAAATATATGGTTGTAGCGGCCTGTGCATGTGTGTTTGTGATTTTGTGCACGTGAATACAGGTGTCTTCAGAAGCAGAAGAAATGTTCTGGAGCTAGAATTCCAGGCCAATATGAGCCCTCCAGGCAGCTTCCAGGAACCTAACAGAAATCCTCTGTGAAAACAAGATGTACTCTCACCCTCTGAGCCATTTTCCTAGATCTGAGATTATATTTATTAAAGTGATTTGTTTATTTTTAATACTATTCTGCTTGAAGACAGATTTATCTACATTTCTTAATATTCACCCAAAATATCTCCTTAGCTATCTCATATAGAATTCAATATTCAAAAGAATAATGAGTATATATATATGTGTGTGTGTGTACATATATTTATATGTGTGTGTATACATAAATATATTCAAAATTTTCTTATTTCCATAGTTCTTAATTTTAATATTTCCGTAATTCTTAGCTTTTCACTGTTCAGTTTACCAGGGGTTACAGATCTAACTATTAAACTTGTATTTTATAGGATTTCTGTTGATTTTGTATTACATTTCACTATTAACAGCAAAAAACAAAATATCATTTACCACATGGAATAATTTGTAATAATCCTTTTCTAGCAGTGAGTCTCTTTATCTGAATTTCAGCCCTACCCAACAAACATCAAAATTTCATATTACAGAAACTTGTGCTCAGGTTTGATTTATTTTACATTTATCAAAATTATACTTCAACTGAAAATTTTGTTTTAATTTTCATAATATTTAGCATAAATATTTTAAATGTAGAATATAATTGCTAATATTCAAAATGTACCTAGAGTATTCACGGTTTATATTAGAAAGCCAATTATTTAAAAACTTTTAAAAAGTTGAAAGTTTCCCAACGTATACAGTTAAGCAAAATAGTATTATTTCCACCCAAGTTACAACATAGGTATAGACCTTGGGTGACGTCTTGTTGATACCCTAGTACAATTACACAAGAAATTTTCAGGGGAAATTCTGATGCTAAGGTCTTGTTCCAGAATCGGTTCTTGTGTTAGTGGAGAAAGCTGTGGACCAATTGCTGAGCGGAAGGTAGACGCAGACCCCAGAGGCAGGCACAGGGGCGTGAGGAAGTTTTTCACCATGCTTTGGAACTAGAACTCGGCAGCTATGTGCGGTGAGGAGTCGGGAGGAGCCAGGGTCTGCGGCCACTACTATAGGCAGCTATTAATGGCTGTGTGGCAGGAGCGGGATAGATTTTAAGCCACTGTGTTGTGGGCAGGTGGAGAGACTAAGTTAAGGACTTGATAATGGCCTGCTTTTCCAGTCAGAAAATGGTAGTGCCCAGCAATAGTGGCAAGAAGGCAAATTGTAAAGGACCAAACTCCCGTGTCTTTTTTTCTGCGGATCCAATGGTCTTGGGAGGGGGCTGGTAGTGGGGTTGCCTGCCGGAGGAAAGGCAGGTAGAACAAAAAGGAAGCTGGGTGGGAGGTGGCAGCTCAGCTGGACACAGAGCAAAGGCGGTAGCATAAAACTACATGCAACAGGAAGTGATTAAATTACATAGAGTGTTTATACTTTGTGCACTTTGTCCTTCAGATGACAAAATATTTTGGATGTATGTGTCCCTTGTATATTTGTATGGGGTTGTGCGTGCATGTGTGTACAGAATAACTGTGTGTACATATAAAGAGGTCAGAAGTCAATATTGCTCATCTTTGCCAATTTTTCTACATCGTATTAATCTCTCTCTCTCTCTCTCTCTCTCTCTCTCTCTCTCTCTCTCTCTCTCTCTCTCTCTCTCTCTCTCTCTCTCTTTTGAGACACAATCTTTCAGCTAATATTTATCTTGCTAACTTAGCTAGAGATGCTTGCCTCCAGAATCCACATGTGGCTTATGCCTTCTTCTGGAGATACAGTTAGAGGCGCTGCCTAGCTTTGTCTTCCATGGTCTGCAGATTGGAACTTAGATACTCATGCCTGTTTGACAAGCACTTTAACCAGCTGAGCATACCGTACAACCTAGGTTGCTTTAGGAACTTACAATACACGTTTAGACATTCGTATAGTAATTACAAACCTGGGGACCCTGGCACTCTAAACAAGGAGAGATGGAGCAATATAAAAAAATAAAACATTAATAACTCAAGAGCTAAGAAAACAGCCTTGTTGCAAATTTTGGTATTTAAAAATCATGTCTAATCTACACACACCAAGAAGCCTTTGGCAATTTCCATGTTACATTTTGTCTTACATGTATTTTATGCTTATGGTAACTAGTAAGATTTCAATTCATAATCTCAGACGTTTAAAAAAAATCAAGTACTGACAAAAATATACTTATATAGTTTTACGCCGAAATACTTTTAGAAATATGTACATGTATCTCTCTTTTTATTTAAATAAAGTTGTAAGAAAAAAAATAAAGCATGTTAAAACCCTTTACCCCAAATTTCGATGCATCTCTGGTATTATTAAAAGAACGGCCTCTTCAAGAGTTTTCTGATGATATTTCCTCCCAAGGGATTTGATTAATAATGATGTTTACTACAATATGATAAATTTACTAAGGCACAATTTGCTCACAGACAGTCATTAATGCAACTTAATCTGTCAATATTCTTGCAGAGCATACACTCTTTCTTCATAGGAGAATGTGCTGATTGAGTTTGCAATTACCAAGGCCTGGAGGAAGTGGCCCAGCTCTGGTTCTTCACCTCTAATGAAGGTTAATCTACATTGTCAACTTGAAGAATTAGAATTGCCATGGATAGATGCATTTTGGTGTGTTTATAAGGACATTCTTAGATCAAGTTAAGGGTGCTGAGAAGACACACCCTGAATGTGGGGGCCACTGTCCTTTGGGCTGAGGATCCAAACTGAGTAAAAACCGAAATGCTATCTGAGCACCACAAAACTTTTCTTTATTGTCAGATTGAGAGTGCTCCTGTCCTGTATTCTGTCACACTGGCTTTGGTTTCCCAGTGCTGGTTGCAAACCTGGAAATCTCAAGTCTATATGCACCCACTTAACTAAGTCAATTTTCTTTTGTTTGTTTTAAAAATTGCTCATTTTTATATATGTTTCAAACGCTGCCCCCTTCTTAGTCCCCCTCCAAGAACTCTTTATCTCATCTTTACTTACCTCTACCTCTGAGAAGATGCTACCTAATCCACACTATCCATTCCCCTCATCCATTTTCTCATCCCCACCTTACACCTCAAACATTGCCCTTCCTTGTGGTATCAAGTCTCTACAGGATTAAGTGCATCCTCTCCCCCTGAGACCAGACAAAGTAGTGATGTTGGGAGCCACAAACCAGCCCTCTGGTTGTCTGTTTAGTCTCTGGGAGCTCCCGGTGGTTTAGGTTACTTGATTCAGTTGGTCTTCCTATGGGGTTGCCATACCCTTCAGCTCCTTCAATCTTTTCACTATTCAGAATCAGTTAGTGGGCTTGATGACTAAGCCTTAAATAAATTCCCAATTTTTATGATTGTATTTACAAAAGACTTCATTATTGATATTAAAGCAGTGTACATTGTTTGAGGGAGGAGGTAATTTTTACAACCTGAACCTACCTACATGTCTTTCATGTGAAACTACTGAGGTCATTCTATACACTGACGGACATCATGAACTGACATATCTTCACGCTATTTTGTGAAGTATCTGTGTATGAGTGGTAAGGTCAACTGGGTCAAGAAGACATAGACTGATATTTATCTGTGTTTTTGTTTCTGATAAGCATGGGAAGACAAAGAAAATGCATCAGGTGGAAAGATAAGAATATTCAGTAATTATGTTTAGGGATAGAATTTGAATTTCTGATCTTTCCAAAACTTAACATGAGTGGGTGTTGTATTTTCTCAAAGGCATTTTCAGCATCTAATGAGATAACCATATACTCTTTTTCTTTTGTGTTTGCTTACATAGTAGATGACATTGATGGATTTTCAAATATTGAACCATCTATGCATTCCTGGGATAAAGCCTATTTGATCATATTGAATCATGGTTTTGATGTGTTCTTAGATTTGGTTTTCAAGAATTTCATTGAGTATTTTTGCATTGATGTTCATGAGGGAAATTGGTTTAAAGTTCTATTTCTTTGCAGGGTGTGTGGTTTATGTATGAGTATAATTGTGGCTTCAAAGAATTAATTGAGTAGTGTTCCTTCTACTTCTGTGGAATAGTTTGAAAAGTTTTGGTATTAAGTCTTCTTTGAAGATTTGATAGAATTCTACACTAAAGCAGATGGCCCTCGAATTTTTTTCGGGGGGGGGGTTGTTGGGAGACTTTTAATTATTGTTTGTTCCTGTCTAAAGAAAATGCAGGACCAAAAACTGGAACAGAGACTGAAGAAAAGGTCATCCAGAGACTGTCCCACCTAGGAAATCCATTCCATCTGTAAACCCTATTGCTGATGCCAAGAAGCACTTGCTGATGGGAGACTGATATCGCTGTCCCAAGAGGCTCGGCCAGAGCCTGGCCTGACCAATACAGATGCAGATGCTTGCTACCAACCATCGGACTGAGCACAGGTACACCAATGGAAGAGTTAGGAGAAAGACTGAAGGAGATGAAGGGGTTTGCAACCCCATAGGAAGAATAACAATGTCAAATAACCCAACCTTCCAGAGTTCCCAGGGATACCAATTAAAGAGTATAAGTGGAGAGAGCCATGTAACAGAGGATGTCCTTATCTGGCATCAATGGCAAAGGTGTTCCTTGGTCCTGTGGAGACTTGATGCCCCAGAATAGGGAAATGTTAAGGTAGTGGTGGGTACGTGGGTAGAGGAGCACTTTTATAGAGGCTTGGGGAGGGGATATGGGATTGGGGGTTTGTGGAGGGGAAACCAACAAGGGAAACAATATTTGCAATGTAAATAAATAAAATAACCAATAAAATAAGAACATTTATGAAAAAAAAGATTGCAAGGTTTACCTTCCACAAAATATTTACCTGACTAGAGCAGAGGAAGTCTTCCACTGAAGTGATGATTGGGATTTAAAGCAAAAAAGAAATAAACATAGAACTGTATCCACACTCAGCAGGGGCTCAGACAGCATATAAACTGTGAGAAAATTATCTAGCTAAATCATTTAATTCCAATGCTTTATTCTTATTTTTTATTAAATCACTGCATAAAAATACTATCTCTTTTAACCAACAAAACAAACATAACAAATTACTCTTTTGAAAAATTTATTATTATTATTTTATTATTATTATTATTATTACTATTATTATTATTATTATTTGTGTTTTTTGTATAGGTTTCTCTGTGTTGCCCTGGCTATCCTGGAACTTTGTTGACCAGGATAGCCTCAAACTCATAGAGATCAACCTGCCTTTGCCTTCCAAGTGTTGGGATTAAAGCTGTGTGCCAACATCACCCAGCTTAAAATTGTTTTTAAGATTCTATTTTTATATATTTATGTATCTTTGTAAGAGTATGTGTATCTCACATATATGTGTGGGTATGTACACACCTGTGTATATGCCCACAGAATCCTGATGAAGGCATCATATCTTTTGGAGATAGTTACAGGTAGTGTGAGCTGCCTAAGGTTGGTTATGAGCACCAAACTATGTTCTGCAAAATCAGTAACTGCTGAACCATCTGTCTAATCCCCAAGTTCTCTATTTTAAAGACATTTCTGTCATCATGAGAGATGGCAGATAATAAGGAAGTTATATCTGCATTGGCAGGTTTTCACAGAACAGGGAAGAAGGACTCAAGAGGGTTTGCAGACAGCTGTCCCTTTACTCCTTCTTCGTACCATTCTTATGAGATCACTTCTGCTAGGCTTGTGTTTCCAACCTATATTGTGGCTGAGAAATGTGGGCTGAGACATTCTAAACTGTGAGACAAAGATAAAGACTTTGGTATTCATGAACTCTAAATCGTGGATTTTGGTAGGATGATTATAATAACAGCCATGCCATCTTTGCATATCAAATATTAGAATCCATTCTGAATGAATTTCTTTATAAAGGGTTCCACAAGAGAGAATGTCACCCTGTCTTAAGGTCTGAACATTGAGGAAAGCAAGGGCTGCACCTGAACAAAAGACTGAAGAAGCAATCGATAAACAGTGATTAGGAAACGTATAAGCCATTAGAAGTCCAAAAGAGCTAAGCGAGCTAAGCAAATAGCTAATGAAATCGATGAGTGTATGCGTGTGCTGTGTTTAAATTTGAATTGTCATGGACAGGTGCATGGGTAACAGCTCTTGGCCCCAGCCGCAATGCTGCTTGGGAAGATTGTGAAATCTTTAGATTGTTGAGCCTTAGAACAGAAGATCAAGGTTAGGGTTAACTGGCTTCCATGAGTTGGATTTTGAGGTTTTATAGCCTAAGCACACTTTCTGATCTTGTTTTATTTTATTTTGTTTGGTTTTGTTTTCTCTCCCTTCTTCTTGTGTGGAGATAAAGTGTGATAAGACAAGTGCCTGCTATTGAGTGTATGACTTGAGCAGAAAATAACTTAATAAAATATTTGGATCTAAAGTAAATATAAAATATTTTCAAAATCTGAGACACACTTAAGTATACACCTTTACTTATATATAAAATAACACTCCACTGTGGTTCCAGGATACTAGCTTTCACTACATCAAGAGAAGTTAAAACTGAAGTGGATCCTCATTTAGAAAATAAATGGCTACATTTTCTTTTTCCAGAAACCTATATCCAAACTATCTGAGAGTCCACATGGAATCTGGTGAGAGGATTTGTAAAAATTCTAGTTGAGAATTTGCTGAACATTCAGTTGTGTGAAAATGCAAACCTGGTTTGAGCTTAGGGGCAGGGATATTTTACAACAGATGGTCTCCCTCTTTTAGCAATTGAAACAAAAGAGCAAGATTAAAATGAGGTAGTCAATATGTTTTACAGACTCAAAAACCTTTGTAATTGACAAAAGGCCAGACAAGTTTACTTCAACAACAGACAAATAAAATGTGTTAGGGCCTGCAAAATCCATTCATTTTAATATTTTTGTTTTAGAGATATTTTTGAAATATTTTGGAGATAAACATCAAAAGTGGAAAGATAAACATAGCTAAATAAAATTTAACAATAATTATAATGGTTTAAACTTTTGACATTCTTTTACCATTTATATTTTGACTGAAGAAATACAGTCTTTTAAAATGTTTTTGAACATTTAATTTTCATTTAATGTTTATGGTTTCTAGTCTATGTATTGCTGTGTATCATGTGCTTGTTTGGAGCCTGAAAAGACCAGAAGAGAGAGTCAGATTCCTCTGGGAATAGAGATCCAGGTGGTTGTGAGCCACTGCGTTGATGACAGGATCACAATCTACTGTTCAGGGGAAACAGTGAACGCCCTTAACTAACAAGCCATCACCTAGCCTTGAAAAAGATCTGATTTTAATGGGAGCAGCAAACAACAATACTTTGTCTGGTTGAAGCAAGCATCTTAATTTTAAAAGATAGACATTGGACATGAAAAGAGGGCTCAGCAATTAGAACCAGGAGCTAATCTTTTTTTTTTTTTAATTTGATTTACAACATAGAATTTTTATAGGAAGTCTTAAGAAAAAAATTAAAACACATTGAACTGAATAAAAATACATATTGAACTCTGATGCAGCTAAGTTATTGTTAAGGGAGAAATTTGTTATGGTAATTGTTTACCTTAGAAAAGGAGAAAAATTCTAACATAAATAATAGAAACTTAGCTGTCACCACAGATACTGAAGACATGGAAGGAACAGTATGGGAATGCTGTGAACAGTACTACACAGTGAACTTGTCAACATAGATTTAATGGAGCCATTCTTTTTTGTTAATTTATTGAAAGAAGAGAGAAACATATACAGATTTTTAGAAGCATTTTGGCCATGCTTTTAGAAGTTTTATAGCATGCACTGAAATCTTACTAGTTACCATAAGCATAAAGTACATGTAGAACAGAACATAACGTGAAAAAAGTCAGAGTTTTCTTGGTGTGTATAGATTAAACATAATGATTTTAGAATTCCAAAATTGCTACAAAGCTATATCTTTAGCTCTTGGATTATTAATGATTTAAAGTCCAGGTGTACCCCACACTGATAGGGTGGTATACACTTACTTTTTTATAAGAAGGACTGAGGTTTTCACTTTTTGGCCTTTGGGTAATTTTTTTTTTTTTTTTTTTTTTTTTTTTTTTTTTTTTTTGCTTCATATAGCCTGTAAGTTATTTCTAAGGTATTCAGAGCATTCTGGGGCTAGTATCCAATTATCAGTTATTATATGTTAATTCTGTTTTTTGTGACTGGGTTACTTCACTCAGGATTATATTCTCTACATGCATCCATTTTCCTAGGAATTTCATAAAGTCATTGTTTCTAATAGGTGAACAGTACTCCATTGTGTAAATATATCACAATTTTTCTATCCATTCATCTACTGAAGGACATCTGGGTTCTTTCCAGCTTTTGGCTATTATGAATAGGGCTGCTACGAACATTGTGGTGCATGTGTCCTTATTGTATGTTGGAGCATCTCTGGGGTATATACCCAGAAGTCGAGTAACTGGGTCTTCAGGTAGGACTATGTCCAATTTTCTGAGGAAACACCAGACTGATTTCCAGAGTGGTTGTACCAGTGTACAACCCCAACAACAGTGGAGGAATGTTCCTATTTTTTTAGCATCCTGACCAGTATCTGCTGACATCTGTGTTTTTGATGTTAGCCATTCTGACTGGAGTAAGGAGGAATCTTAGGGTTGTTTTGCTTTGCATTTCCTGGATGACTAGGGATGTTGAGCTCTTCCTTAGATGCTTCTCAGACATTCGACGTTTCTCAATTGAGAATTCTTTGTTTAGCTCTGTACCCCACTTTTAATAGGATTGCTTGATTCTCTGGAGTCTAACTTATTAAGTTATTTGTATATATTGGATATTAGACCTCTATCAGATGTGAGGATGGTAAAGCTCTTTTCCAAATCTGTTGGCTGCCATTTTGTTTCCTTAGCTTTACAGAAAATTTGCAATCTCATTAAGTCCCATTTCTTGATCCTTGGTCTTAGAGCTCAAGCCATTTGTGTTCTGTCCAGGAAATTTTCCCATGTGACTATGTGTTCTATGGTTTTCCCTATTTTCTCTTCTAATAGTTTCAGTGTATCTGGTCTAATGTGGAGATCTTTGATCCACTTGCACTTGAGCTTTGTACAAGGATATAAGAAAAGGTTTATTTTCTTTCTTCTGCATGCTGAGTGCCGGTTGAACAACTCCATTTGTTTAAGAGGTTGTCCTTTTTCCATTGAATGTTTATAAATCTTTTCAAAGATCAAATGACCATAGGTGTGTGAGTTTATTTCTGGGTCTTCCCTTCCTTTTTATTGATCTAACTGCCTATCTCTGTATCAATACCATGCAGTTTTTATCACAATTGATCTGTAATAGAGCTTGAGGTCAGAGATGGTGATTCCTCCAGAAATATTTTTTGTTGTGGAGATTATATTTTGCTATTGTAGGTTTATTGTTATTCCAGATGAATTTGCAAATTGATCTATCTATTCTACTCTATGAAAAATTGGGCTGGAATTTTGATTTGGATTGCATTGTATCTGTAGAATTTTTTTTCACAAGTTGGCCATTTTTACAATGTTGATCCTTTCAATCCATGAGCATGAGAGATCTTTCCATCTTCTGAGATCTTCTTCAATTTTCTTCTTCAGAGTCTTGAAGTTCTTGTCATAAACATCCTTCACCTGCTTGGTTAGGGTCACCCCAAGGTATTTTATAGTCTTTGTGACTATTGTGAAGGGTATCAATTCTCTCATTTCTTTCTCAGCCTGTTTAACTTTTGTGTAGATAAATGTGGTTGATTTGCTTGAGTTGATTTTATATTTATCCACTTTGCTAAAGTTTTGTTTTATCAGCTGTAAAAGTTATCAGGTAGAATTTTGGGATCACTTAAGTATACTACCATGTTATCTGCAATTAGTGATGTTTTGACTTTTCCTTTCCAATATATACCCCTTTAACTACTTTTTGTTTTCTAATTACTCTAGACAGGACTTCTAGTACTATATTGAATAGATAGTGGGAGTGTGGGCAGCCATGTCTAGCTCCTAATTTTAATGTGATTGCTTCAAGTTTTTCTCCATTTGGTTTGATGTTGGCTACTGCTTTGCTCTATATTGTTTAAGTATGTTTATGTGTGGGCCTTGGATTCCTGATTTTTCAAAGACATTTATCATGAAAAGGTGTTGAATTTTATCAAATGGACTCTCAACATCTGGTTAGATGATCATGTGGTTTTTTTCTTTGAGTTTGTTTATATGGTGGATTATGTTGATGGATTTCTGTATATTGAACCATTCCTTCGTCCCTGGAATAAAGCCTACTTGATCATGGTGAATGATTGTTTTGATGTGTTCTTGGATTTAGTTTGCAAAAATTTTATTTAGTATTTGTCATCGGTGTTCATGAGGGAAATTGGTTTTTCATATTTCTCTTTTTTTGTAGTGTCTTTATGTGGTTAGGTATGAGTATAATTGTGGCTTCAGAGAGTGAGTTGGGCAGTATTCCTTCTATTTCTTTTTGTGGAATAAGTTGGAGAGTATTGATATTAGTTCTTCTATAAAAGTCTGATAGAATTCTCCACTAAACCCACGTGGTCCTGGGCTTTTTTTGCTTGGGAGGCTTTGGATGACTGCTTCAATTTCCTTAGGTATTATGGGACTATTTAGATAGTTAATCCAGTCATGATTTAACTTTGGTATCTGGTATCTATATAGAAATTTTTCTCTTTCTTGCAAACTTTTTAGATTTGTTGAGTATAGACTTTTATAATAGGATCTGATGATTTCTTGAATTTTCTCAGTTTCTGTTGTTATGTTTCCTCTTTTGTTTCTGATCCTCTTAATTTGGGTCTGTCTTCTAGTTAGTCTGGCTAAGGGTTTATCAAGTTGTTGATTTTCTCAAAGAACCAGCTCTTGGTTTTGTTGATTCTTTGCATAGTTATTTTTTTTCCCTATTTGGTTTATTCCTGCTTTGAGTTTGATTATTTCATATTGTCTATTCATCTTGGGTGTATCTGATTCTTTTTGTTCTATTGCTTTCAAGTATTCTGTCAAGCTCTTAGTGTTTGCTATCTCCAGTTTATTTTTGGAAGCACTTAGAGTTGTGACTTTTCCTCTTAGTACAGTTTTCATTGCATCCTATAGGTTTGGGTGTGTTGAACTTTCATTTTTGTTAAATCCTTAACAAAAATTCTCAATTTCTTTCTTTATTTCTTCCTTGACCATGTTATCACTGAGCAAAACATTGTTCATCTTCCATGTGTATGTGGGCTTGTTTTTATTTTTGTCATTATTATAAAGAAGCCTTATTCCATGGTTATCTGATAGGATGTGTGGGGTTATTTCAATCTTCTTGTATGTGCTGAGGCCTGTTTTCTGACTGACTATATTTTCAGTTTTGGAGAAAGTAATGTGAGGTACTGAGAAAAAAATGTATATTCATTGGTTTAGGATGAAATGTCCTGTAGATGTCTGCAATTTCCAATTGGTTCATAACCTCTGCTAGTGTCACTGTATCTATGTTCAGTTTCTGTCTCCATGATATTTTCATTGACAAGAGTGGAATATTGAACTCTCCCACTATTATTGTGTGTAGTCTAATATATGCTGTAAATTTCAGTAGAATTTCTTTTATGAATGTGGGTGCTCTTTTATTTCAAGCATAGCTGTTTAAGATGAGGGTGGATCTTGATAGAGTTTTTTCTGTGATAAGTAAAAAGTGTCCTTCCTTATCTTTTTTGATAACTTTTGGTTGAAATCTATTTTATATTCTGTTAAAATAGCTACTCCAGCTTTTTTCCTGGGACCATTTGCTTGGTTCTTATTCCAGCCTTTTACTCTGAGTTAGTGTCTGTCTTTGTCTCTGAGACAAGTTTTCTGCAGGCACCAAAATCCTGGATTCTGTTTATGTACCCAGCCTGATAGTCTGTGTCTTTTTATTGCAGAATTGAGTCCACTAATGTTAAAAGATGTTAATAAATTGTGATTGCTGTTTCCTGTTATGTTTTTGTTAGAGTTAGACTTATGTTCCTTTGGTTTACTTTCATGCTTCTTTTTCTTTTTTTTTTTCCCCCACAGGTGTAGTTTCCTTCCTTGTGTTGAATTTTTCGATCTATTATTCTTTGTAGGGCCTGATTTGTAGACAAATATTTTGTAAAATTGGCTTTGTTCTGGAATAGCTTGGTTTCTCCATATATAATATAGTAACCTGGGCTGGCATTTATGTTCTCTTAGGGTCTGTATGACATGTGACCAGGACCTTTTAGCCTTCATAGTCTTTGTTGAGACATCTGGTGTAATTCGGATTAGTTTGCCTTGTTATATGTTACCTGTCTCCTTTCCCTTACTGCTTTTAGTATTCTTTGTTTTGAATATTTGGTATTTTGGTTATTATTTTTCATGAGGGCTTTCTTTTATAGCCCAATCTATTTGGAGTTCTGTAGGCTTCTTGTATATTTATGGTCATCTTATTCTTAAGGTTAGGAAAATTTTCTTCTATGAATTTTTTGAAGATATTTACTATGTTTACAATTTTTATTTTTATTACAACTTTATTTGGAAATCTTTGCCCTCTTCTTCACCTATTAGTCTTAGGTTTGGTCTTCTCATTGTATCCTGGATATCATGTTGCTTAGAAGATTTTGGGTTTTTTTATTTTCTCTGACTGTTTTGTCAGTGTTTTCTATGATGTCTAATGCTCCTGAGATACTCTCTTCTCTCGTAGTCTGATTTCTTTTTAAGGTTTTCCATCTCCAAAGTTGTCCCTCCTTTTTTTTATTGATTCTATTTCTGTTTTTAATCCCTTCATGTATTTGATTGTGTTCTTCAGTAGTTTTTTTTTAGTGATTTTTGTGTTTCCTCTTTAAGGTTTTTTATTTTTTTATGTGTGTTCTTCTGAAATTGTTTAAGGGACTTATCTATGTGCTTCTTGCTGATCTCCATCATCATCATGAATTATGATTTCACATCTAAGTCTTTTGTGTGTGTGTGTGTGTGTGTGTGTGTGTGTGTGACTTGCAATTCACTACTTACTTTGGTGGGAGAGCTGGGTCTGATGTTGCCAGGTTGTCTAGGTTTCCATTGCCTAGGTTCTTTTGATTTTCTCTTGCCATTTTGTCATTTGTGATTATAGGTGATCTTGTTGTCTCTGACTGAAGCTTGTCTCTCCTGTGGGTTTTAGGGCCTGTGGGTTCAGGAAATAGTTTGCTTTTGGGTGTTTGGCTATTTGTGGGCAGGCAGTATGTTCTGGTGGCAATGCCTCTTTTCTCTTTCTGAGGGCTCAGGTGGGAGAGCACCTGTGAGGCTGTTCTGGAAGCTCAACTGCGGGAGGGTCTTCAGTCTTGATGGCAGTAACCGGGCCCTCTTGTTGGATCAGAAAACCTGATCCCAGAGTGCACCACACTATCTGCCCTCCAATATTACCAGCTTTTCTCTCCAAGGCTAGCTTGTGAGGGTATGTATTTGGCTTAGGGCTTACCATGGGCTCAGGTGAGAGAGAGCACTTGCAAGGCTATTTTGGGAGCTCAGCAGTCTACCAGCAGGTCCTGAGTCTTGATGGTGGTCACCTGACCCTCACATTCCACTACATCTTTCTATTAACCTTCAAGTTCACTTGAAGGTAATGTTAATATTACCATATCATTTTATTTTGTGTGTTTTAACTGAAGCACCGGTAGATGCTAGAAAACTACAAAAGTCATTTAGAGAGAGAAAATGGAGTTTAAGTAGAGAGAGGCATTAATAAACCAGTGTTTTTCCATGTAAGGGAAAAGAATTAGCATAAAATTTAAGTTGAGTGAGAGAAAAGAGAGAATAGGGCAAAAGAGTGTTTGGGACCTGGGGTAGCACTAAGGATGTTTGCCAGGGACAGACAGAAACCTGATATTTTATAAACCTCTTTAAAATGCATTTTAAGAATATTTTAATTGGATTTACTCTGAACAAGGCAATATCCCTTGTATGGTGTACCCCTCTTTATGTTGTTAGACTGCTCCAGACAACCCAAACCGACACAATTTCTCCCATTGTTCTTAGCTGACCACTACCAATACATTGATGGTGACACTGTATTGCTAAATACAGGAAACACACCTGACAAAGGAAATATAGAAATGAAGATGGTACCACACACTCTTGAATAGTTTCATTTTATATTTTGAATTAGGAAATGAAACAACTTTAACATTAGTCATTTTAATAATGTGGATCCCTTAAGAGATCACATATATTTTAGAATTAAAAGATATTTGTTTTATTTAAATAATTTATTTGATTATTAAGTGGGTGAGTGTGATTAAGTTAATTAGTTTAATTAGTTAAGAAAAAAAAGCATGTAGATTAGGCTGGCCTCAAAACTATTATGTAGTTGAAGAAAATCTTGAATATCTAATCTTTCTGCCTTTTCCTTCTTAATACTGTGGTTACATGTGCCATCATGCCTGGTTGTGTGTTGCTAGAGATTGAACCCTGCTCTTCTTGCATGTTAGACAAGCATTCTATTAACTGGGTAACATCCTCAGCCAACTGTTAGCATTTCATTTTATTAAAAAAGGCAACCCACTTTGTACTGGTTTGCATTACAGTTGACATCTTCTACAATTGGAAAGATGTCCTTATACCATTATTTCCCATACACTGCAGTCATGATGTAAGCTGTTATATTCTATATCAACAGTTTCAGGTGATGCATTTGGGAGGAGGTTATACTTCTTCAACACTGACTTTGAACTTCTGTGTTGAATCTTTGCAGTAAATTGTAGTGTGTGTGAATGTGTGTGTGTGTGTGTGTGTGTGTGTGTGTGTATGTGTGTGTGTGTGTGTGTGTGTGTTTGAGTGTGCCAATGACAAAGCATATATGTATAAGTCAAAAGAGAGTTAACTCATTTCCCTGGACCACTTTTTGATTTTTTTGTTTTATTAAATTTCATAGCTTCAGAGTCTGCCCCTTTAAATTATTCTTTACTTCCCTTTATATATTTTTTACACTGTTTCTGGCTTATCACCGGTTTTGTTTGGATGTCTTCTTCCCTACTATATTAATTAAAATATAATTTAAAAAATACCATTGTTCTAAGTAACTCCTTGATTTTCAGTTTTTCAGGTTGATTTTGGGGTGATTATATTGTTTTTCTTTTTGTGTTTTTTGTATTTTTGTGGTCCAAATTTTCTTGCTTCTCCATATGCCTTCTAATGTCTTGTCTTGCTGAAATTCATGTATTGGAAGAAAAGCAGCCACCATGTAATGTAGGTTTGGGACCATCTTTGTGCACAGAAAGGAATTTACAAGCTCAGTAAATTCTTTTAGATTAATGTATAATTTTGCGGGGTATGTGCATGTGATTGTTCAGTTAATGAACTTTGAGAATTTTCTTTTCTGGTCATATATTTATTGTTCTGTGACCTAAACGTGGTATAAAAGTTCTATAATATCCTTATTTTCAGTTTCAATGGTGAGCTATAGACATAAAAATAAAATATTGTGAGGAGAAAAAGACTGCTTTCTGTGAATTCTATTACAGTACATCTGGTTATCAGATACTATTAACTACTGACTTCCCTAATTTGCAAATTAAATCTCTATTATAGGATAGCATGTACTCAGGGGAAATGAATACATACTGAGTTCAGATGCAATTGCACTTTTTAGTGTGAACTGCAGGGTCAGAATTCACTCACCTTGGATCTGTGAAAGGGTCAACAATTTAGCAGATTTTTGGGTGCTGCAATAGTAAGTCTGTCTCTGCTCTTAAATTATCAGTAATCCAAAAAAGGAAGTTTCTTTTCAGTAGAATGAGAAGGTGGTGGGAGAGGAAGAGGAAAGGAAGAAGCAAAGGGAAGGAAAAGAACAAAGAACTAAAGGGAAGGGGGGAAATGTAATAGGGAAGAAGGAAATAAACACAAAGAGATGATAAAGTAGAACGATATGTGCTCCATTCTCCCTTCAGAGGGAACTGCCATGGAGCAGGTGGTTGGTTTAACCCAGAGGGGTGACAAGCATGCTCTGCTGTACCAAGAAGGCTTCTTGCTTTCCAGCCAGCTTCCTTCTGTCATTCTGTCATATTTCTTCCTCTTCTTCTTCTCCTTCTTTGTTTATAATTCTTTTTCCTCTTTCTCATTGTCTTCATTCCTTTTCTATCTTTTTTCTTTCTTTCCTTCCTTCTTTCTTCTTTCCTTTGTTCCTTTCTTTCTTTCTTTCTTTCTTTTCCTTTTCCTCCTATTCTATATTCTCCTTCTCTCCCCATCCCTACTCTTCCTTCTTAATTATATAAGCACCTCCTAGGTTCCCTGCTACACCAGGACTATTAATTCTTTGAATTAGTCAAAGAAGAGCACATCCCTGGTCAAGGTTCAAAAACAAAAAGATAGCTCTGTTCCCTCCCTGCCTCTGAGAAGCATTGTGCTAAACTCATTCCTTGGTGGATTTAAGTCATTCAGGTCAAATGACTGAAATTTAAAGCTTAGGAATAAGCATCCTCCATATCAAGGTGTCTTTAACCATTCTTCCCTCATTAGAGAACTGGAATTTCACAGTTTTCTGGGACACCTTGAGCCATCATATTCTCTTCTCACTTGCAGAGAATGAGGGGGAGACTTCTGTTCTGACTTCTGAATTCCATATGGTCTCCTTTAGCAATGCATTTTTTAATAAAACAAATGTATATATTTTAGTGTTTCATTTACTATATACCACGTGGGAAATGAGTTTGTATTTACTTACAGAGTAAAGTGAATTCTCAGTTTGCAATGACATGGATCAGTACATAAAAGCTCTTGCTGTAAAACCTGGCAACTCACATGGTTGTCACATGGTGCAAAAGCTTGACAACCCACATGGGCCCCATATAGTTAAAGAGAAGTGAGTGCCCCAACTTGCCCTTGAAATTTACATGTATGGTGTAATAAATTTTGTTTTGAATGTGTATCACATATGTATGTGTGCACACATACAAAAGAAAAGAGTAAATAGATATGTAACAATAGTTTAAATTAGGTGTCTTTCATTTTGAACATCTCCATTCCATAAACAAGGCCATCAAGTGTACACTTGCTTAGCAGAAGGAAAGAGTTACAGTGGTATTTCTTCTTCTCCATCTCTGTTTGCTATTCACACCAACTCAGCAGGCAGGAGAGCTGTCCTTGCCATTCTTAGAGAGTCATTTCAAGCCAGGCCTCTAGAGCTCTCCTGTGAACTAAACTATTCTTTCTTCATAAAGCCCTTTGAGACCCTTAAGATACAGAAGCAGCTACTCCTCCTGCCCCAATCTCCATTGTACAGACCTTGTCCCAGACTTTTCCAATGGATGCAGTATCTAATACCAGCTCTGAGATAGGGAGTGTGGGCAGCCCTGCACTACAGGAAAAAAGTTTCGACCAATCCCTGATCTTGCTCCAAGGTCAGGTCACATATCACAGATTACCATAGAAATCTCTCTCTCATCTTCTAAGAAGACCTATGTAAACCCATTGTTCTGTTCAGTTCTCTTTAGCTTCTTTCCTGAGCAGAAGTAGGCACATTCCTGTTTATTTCCTAGTCCAATAAATCTTATGAAGCTTATTGTATTGAGTGACATGACTTTGTAGCATTCCTTGGTTTCTGACTGCCAGGATACTCTTCCATCCAGTCTCTAACATGTACAGTACAAAACATAAGTTTCTACAGTTAGGAAATGCCACTGCAAGAAAAGGCCAAAGTTACAAACTTTGTTTTTAAATTTTAACAACTACAAAAAATCTGTGCGTTTCTAAGAATCTCCTTTTAAGACTAGAGATTGAGATTTATATATTAAACACCAAAATTGAATCTATCTTTGTGCTTTTGGTATTTTACATGAAGGCCATCTTAGCTTCACACATACTTTGGATAAACTGGACTACAGTCACATCTGGATTTAAAGATACCTTTGAAAGTATTAGTTCTTTTATTACATAAACATTTTAGAAACAAGAAATATGACTGTTTTATAATTAATACCACTTCTCTTATCAGAGAAATAAATTACTAATAAAAATAGTCAGGGAGCAACAGAGAGGTCTAAGTGGTTAGAGGGCCCAAACAAAAGCAATTGAACCCAAGTATGGGCTTCAGAACAAAGGCACCTCTAATCTGAAAACTCAGAAAGCAAGATATGACTTTCCCAAAATAAACTGACTAGCTATGCTAGCCGGCTTAGTGATTTCTAATCTTTTACAGGGAGGTTGAATCAATAAATAAGATAGTATTAAAGCATATTCCAATATCAATTTTGAGCACATACTGGTATGAACATATATATGTATGTGTATTATTGAGTATATGCGTGTGTGTGTGTGTGTGTGTGTGTGTGTGTGTGTGTGTGTGTGTATAAATATTTACTGTCACATGAAAAAGACCATAAGGGATTAATGAACATCTCAGTAGGGACCATGAAAAATTAAACTTCATGCAGAGAAAGGATTGATTTGTTGTTATGAACTGTGTATGTTTGAATCCTGTCTGCATACTTATAGTGATTTACCTCAACTTATTATAGAAGTTCTTCACTCCAAATTACTATGAACATCAACATGAAAGAAAGGGGTCTTGTATGTTTTGTGCATAATCCCCCACATTACAACAACATAGCCTAATGTCTAAGAACCCATTTTCCAAAATTAAATTAATTCCTATTATGACATGTTTTTGGATCCTATAAAGAGTTGAAAAGAGAATAAAAATAATACCACTCTACCGTATATAAAATAGACCTCTAAATTATCAGACAAAACTTAAAATCTTTTCTGAATACTGTTTAATGTGTGTTCTAGGGACATTTGGTTGTTTAGGTAAATCCTCATAACCAAAAGCAACTTAGAGGAGAAAAGTAGCTTGTATTGGCTCACAGTTCCAGAGAGATAGAGTTCATCATGGCAGGGACACTGTGGAAACTGTCAGTGAGAACTCGGAGCCAGAGCAGGAAGCTAGTCACACACAGGAAGTAGATAGAGAGCAAGAGCAGAGGCAAATCTACCACAACTCAATGTCTTCCCCTAGTCTTTTACTTCTATTAAATGTTCTATAACTTCTCAAAACAGTACATTATCTGTGGAATGTGTTTGAGTATATAAAACTGTAAGGTTCATAGCTCATTCAAGTAACAGAAATATCCTCATGGATTCATAGTTTTTATCTGTAGTTTATAATGACATAAGTAAGAAAAACTCTGTCTCAGACTATTAAATATGCCAGTGAAGTTTTCAAGTTCTAAGCAATATGTTGCTTTATTCATATGTAGTTTCTTATAGCAAGTATTCCTTTTCTTACAGCTAAAGGCTTGGACAAACCCTAATTTCTCTAATTATTGTTTTTTTTTTTAAATAAAATGAAACAGTAGCAAAAATACTATATCACCATCAGAACTTCCACTGATTATAGGACTGACAAGCAGTTTTAGCATTGTCCAAAGCTTTACTTTATTACAGACTAATAACACAATAGGTTAGATAGAATCTTATAACAAAATTTTATATTAATTGAAACAAAATATTTTATAACAACTATGAGCAATTTACTTTCAATCATACAAAGGATACTGAGGTAATGAAACATGGCCTTCCTTTTCTGGGATGAATAAACCAACACAAAATAAAGCTACATCAATATGATCAAAAATATATTGCGTACATATATGAAAATATAATATAGTTAATATACAATATTAGAAACTTCAAATGCAAATAGAAACCTCCCAATGTTCAGAAACATTTGTCATAACATTGCTTCTTACTTCAAATTTTTATTTACCATGTAACTTTGGAAATTTATTTAACCTCTTTTGAATACTTAAAATAATTTTTTTTAATGTTTGGACTTGGAATGGTGAAATGGCTCAAGGAGGGTAAAGGTCCTTTCCAGAAAGCCAGATGACATTATTCCATCCTTGGATTCTATGTGGCTAAAGGAAAGAACCAATTCCCAGAGCTGTCCTGTGACTTTCATACAGAAATACATACAATTTTTAATTTAAAATGTTCTGACTTACATATCCATATGGTCATATTAAGGGACTGAAGCACAAAATAAGCCAAGTTTTGAAGACTGCTAATAGTTTTTTGGAGGCCATATGTGAACACACGTATGCAAAATGATAGTCTATCACTATTTTCCATCCTCACCAGATACTGAGATTGGTGTTTTCTTTTCATTGCACAAATCAAGGGCAGCAGAATGGAAAAGCCTAAATGAGAAAGGGAGCCTTGGAGGTTATCTCAACATCACAGAAAATACATCCACACATTGTTTCATAAATTACCTGTATTTATCAAGATAACCTTCCCAATAAATTACCCAAGATAAGTTTTAAATGACTTGAAAACTGTTCATCCTTGGCCTGGAGAAATGCCATGGTGATTATGAGAACTTGCAGCTTTTCAGAGAACCACAACATTGTTCAAGTTGACATTGCATGGATAATACCTGGATGTCATGGGGATCTAATACATCCTTGTGGCTCTGTAAGCAGCTTGCACACACAACCACACGTATATACATAATTAAGAATAAAAATAAATTTTTAAATATTATCCTGTTTTTGTTAGTGTGAGTTATTTGCTATCTAATATTGAGTAATAACTTTGGAGGGATATTACCTAAGAGAGCATTTGTGTCCTATTTCCAGTTTTCGGAGGAACCACTAGGTTGATTTTTACAATGATTGAACCAGTATGCGATCCCAGCAACAATGGAGGAGTATACTTTTTCTCTATATCCTCACTAGCATGTTCTGTCACTTGTGTTTTTGATCTTTGCCATTCTGATTGGATTAAGGTGAAATCTCAGGGACACTTTGACTTGAATTTACATGATGACTAAGGGCTTTGAACATGAATTTAACTGATTCTTGGCACTTAAAAAATTCTGTTGTGAATTCTGTTTAGCTGTATACCTCATATTTATTTGGGTTATTCGGTTTGTTGAAAGTTAACTTCCTCAGTTCTTTCTATATTTTAGATATTAGCCCTATATTGAATATAGGATTTGTCTCAATCTGTAGATGAAAGATCTGTCTTATTGATGATGTCTTTTGCTTTACAGATACTTTCCAGTTTCATGAGGTCCCATATATCAATTGTTGGTCTTAAAGCCTCAGCCATAGAAATTCTGATCAGTAAATGCCACCCTACCCCCATGCCCACTTCCCCCAATGAGTTTGAGGGTCTTTCCTACTTTCTCTTTTATTAGATTCAGTGTATCAGTATTTTGTTGAGGTTATTGATCCACTTGAGCTTTGTGCAAGGTGATAAATGTGGGTCTATTTTCATTATTGCCTCTTGAATAATTTACAATATTTTTGAAGAAAAAATTTCAAAACCCTCATTCTCAAAATTTTAGAACTTGACAGAGAGGTGCTATTGGAATGTGTAGAAAATATCTTTGTGTACTTATATTTCAAATGGCTTGGGTCTTCCACTAGAAGCTTATTACATTCTTCCAAATTAATAAAGAAAAATAAAAATTAGAATGAATAAAAACAATGGAAACCAAGACAATCTCGGAACATCAGAACCCAATTCTCCCATGACAATAAGTAGTAGATTTCCCAACACACTAGAAAAACAAGTTATGAACATAAAATCATACATCATGGTGATGATGGAGTTCCTGGAGAAGCACATGAATAACTCTGTTAAAGAATTACAGGAGAACATCCATAAACAAGTATAAGTCCTTAAAGAGGAAACTCAAAAATAGCTTAAAGAGCTATAAGAAAACATAACCAAACAGGTGAAGGAATTGAAAATGGAAATAGAAACAGTAAAGTGATTAGAAAAGGAGACAATCCTGGAGACAGAAAACCTAAGAAAGAAATCAAAAGTCATAGATGAAAGCATCATCAACAGACTACAAGAGGTGGAAAGTAGGATCTCAAGGATAGAAGATAACAGAAACATTAACACAACAGTCAAAGAAACTGAAAAAAATCACAAAGCTCCTAACCCAAAACATCCAGAATATTCAGGACACAATGAAAAGATAAAATTTAAAGAGAACAGACATAGAAAAGTGAGAAGACTCACATCCAAAAGGCCCACTTAACAACTTAAACAAAACTTTAAAGAAAACTGTCTAACCTTAAGAACAAAATGACCATGAACATACAAAAAGCTTACGGAACTCCAAATAGATTGTACCAGAAAAGAAACTTCTCTGGACACAGAGTAGTCAAAACACTGAATGTTCAAAACAAAGAAGGAACACTAAAAGCTGTAAGGAAAGAAGAACAAGTAACATATAAAGTCAGACTGACAAGATTTACTATAGACTTCTCAACAGAGATTAAAAAAGCTAGAAGATCCTGGACTGACATTATATAGGCCCTGAGAGAACAAAAATGCCACCCTAGGTTATTGTATCCAGCAAAACTCTCAATTAACATAGATGGAGAAACAAAAATTATTCCTGGACAAAATTAAATTTACACAATATTTGTCAACAAAAACAGCCCTGAAAAGGATAATAGATTAAAAATTTTAACACAAGGAAATAAAATGCACCATAGAAAAAAGCAAAAATTAATCTTCTTACAAGAAAACCAACAAAAAGTAAAGCACACAAATATAATTCTAACCCTAACCAAAAAAAAAAAAAAAAAAAAAAAAAACACAGAAAACAACAATCAGTATTTCTTAATATCACTTAATATCAATGGACTCCATTCTCTAATAAAAAGACGTAGACTATCAGAATGGATACATAAAGAGGATCCCGAATTTTGCTGAAATAAGAAAACTTATCTCAATGACAATGAAAGACTGTAACTCAGAATAAAAGGCTGGGATTTTTTTTTTCAAGCAAATGGTCCTAAGAACAAAGCTGGAGTAGTCATCCTAATATCAAATAACATAAATTTTCAACCAAAAGTTATCAAAAATTTAAGAAAGTATACTTTCTACTCACAGAAAAAAATCTATCAAGACAAACACTCAATCCTGAACATCTATGTTCAGAATACAAGGGCAGTCACATTCATAAAAGAAACCTTACTAAAGCTCAAAGACTGTATTGCACGACATATAATAATGTTCAGAAATTTCAACACTGCACTCTTATCAATGGATAGATTATGGAAGCAGAAACAGAACAGAGACACAGTGAAACTAACAGAGGTTATGAATCAAATGGATTTAATAGACATCTGTAAAACATTTTATCATAAAACAAAATGAAATATATTCTTTTCAGCACCTCACAGTAACTTCACCAAAATTGAACATGTAGGTGGTCATAAAACCGGCCTCAACAGATATTAGAAGATAAAAATATTCCCATTCCTCAAATCACCATTGACTAAGGCTGGTCGTTAATAACAACAAAACATTCACATACTCATGGAACCTGAATAAATTTCTATTCAGTGATAACATGATCAAGGAAAAATAAATAAATTAAAGAGTTTTTAGAATTTAAGGTAAATGAAGGCACAATATACCCAAACTTATAAGATGCAATGAAAGCATTACTAAGAGGAAAGCACATACCTCTGAGAAGCATGAAAAAATTAAAATGAAAGAGCATACACTAAGAGCTTAAAAGCACACCTGAAACCTTTAGAACAAAAAGAAGCAGATAAACCCAAGAGGAGTATCTCTTCTAGTTACTGGGAAATAATCAAACCCATAGCAAAATTCAACCAAGTAGAAACAAAAAGAAATATATAAAGAATCAACAAAACTAGGAGTTGGTACTTTGAGAAAATCAGCAAGATAATAAACCTTAGCCAGACTAGCTAGAGGGAAAAGAGAAAGAATCCAAATAAACAAAATAAGAGATGAAAGGGGAGACATTAAAAAAAAAAAAAACATAAACTGAAGAAATTTAAGAAATCATCAGATGCTACTACAAACGCCTATACTCAAGCAAACTGAGAAATCTACAGAAAATGTAAAATTGTCTATATAGATACCAGGTACCAGTTAAATCAAGATCAGATAAACCATGTAAACAGCCCCATAACTTTTAAAGATATAGAAGCAGTTTTTAAAAGACTCCCAACCATAAAAGCTCAGGACCAGTGGGGCTCAGTGAAGAATTTGATAAAACTTTCATAGTAATCCTGATACCAGTACTCTCATAAACATTCCACAAAATAGAAACAGAAAGTACCCTATCCAAACCATTCTTCAACACCATAATTATGCTCATACCTAAACCACACAAAGACTGTACAATGCAAGAGAACTTCAGATGAAAATGCCTCATGAATATTGATTGAAAAATATTCAATAAAATTCTTTCAAACCAAATCCAAGAACATATGACCATATTTTTAGATACTGAGAAAGCATTTGACAAAATTCAACAACACTTCATGTTAGAAAGTCTTAGAAAGATCAGCAACTGAAGGCTCATATCTAAACATAGTAAAAGCAATATACAACAAACCAGTAGCCAACTTCAAACTAAATGGATAGAAATGTCAAGCAATCCTACTAAAATCAGGAAATAGAGAAGGCTGCCCACAATCCCTTGATCTATTCAATATAGTAATGTAATTCCTGGCCAGAGCAAAATAAATAAATAAATAAATAATTTAAAAAAGAAGTCAAAATATTATCATTTGCCAATAATATGATAGTATAGTTAAGTGACCCCAAAATATAAACATCCTGATAAAGAAATTAAGGAAATGACACCCCTCACAATAATCACAAAGAACATGAAATAAGTTTGTGTGACCGTAATAAAGCAAGTAAAAATCTGTATGACAAGAATTTCAAATCTCTGAAGAAGAAAATTGAAGAAGATCTCAGAAGATTGAAAAATCTCCCTTGCTCATTGATTGGAAGAATAAACAGTAAAAATAGCCATCTTGTCAAAAATAATCTACAGATTCAATGCAATCTCCGGCAAACTTCTAATTCATTTTTCATAGAGTTAAAAAGAACAATTTGTAAATTCATTTGGAATAACAAAACGCTAAATTAGCAAAAATTATCTTTTACAATAAAAGAACTTCTGGGAGAATCACCATCTCTAGCCTCAAGCTATATTACAGATCAATAAAGATAAAAACTCATGGTATTTGTATGGAGATAGGCAGGTTGATCAAATGAACAGAATTGAAGACCCCAAAAAGAACCAACACATTTATGGTCACTTGATTTTTGATTTAAGAGCTAAAAGCATTCAATAGAATAAGAACAGTGACTTTAACAAATGATGATGTGTCAACTGGTAGTCAGTATGCAAATAGATCCTTTTGTATCTCCTTGTACAAAGCTCAAGTACAAGTGGTTCAAAAATATTCACATCAAACCAGGTACACTGAAACTATTAAAAGAGAAAATGGAGAAGAGCTTAGAATACATAGGCACATGGAAAAATATTCTGAAATAAAACACCAATGAGTTAAGCTTTAAGGTCAAGAATGGGCAAATGGGACCTGATGAAATTGCAAAGCTTTTGTAAGGCTAAAGGTACTGTGAAGAAGACAAAACATCAACCAACAGATTGAGAAAGGATCTTTACCAATTCTACATTTGACAGAGTGCTAAAATCTAATAAATACAAAACAGCCTTGATACAATCAAATAACCCTATTTTTAAAATAGGGTACAGAGTAAACAAAGAATTCTCACATGAGGAATATCAAATGGCCAAAAAGCACCTAAAGAAATACTCAACATCCCTAATCATCAGGGAAATGCAAGTCCAAACAACCCCGAGAATTCACCTAACACAAGTTAAAATGGCTAAGGTAAAAACTCCAGTTACAGTAGATGCTGGTGAGGATGCTGCAAAATAGGAACACACCTCCATTGTCAGTAGGATTGCAAGCAGGTGCAACCCACTCTGGAAATCAGTCTAGAAGTTCCTCAGGAAATTGGACAAAGTACTACCTAAAGACCCTGTAATACCACACCTAGACATATACCCAAAACACACTCCAACATGTAACAAGGAAACATGTACCACCATGTTCAATATATTTTTTTGTTTTTTGTTTTTGTTTTTGAGGTTAGGAGACACTTTTATTTATACTTTTCTCTCCTACTCTCCAATATGTATTCCATTTAATTTAAAATAATTTCTTTGTTTTTATTTAATTATTATTTTATACATATATCTGTATGTATACACATGTTTATTCTTCTTTAACAACTTTATTTTACAAAACAGATAAATGTACAGATTTTAAGCATTTTTTGCATAAAATTATACAATACATTTTTGTCAGTACTTTTTTTTTTTTTTTAAAGGTTTGATGGTGTGATAAAGATCCCACCAGTAACAATGAGCATAAAGTACATGTAAAACAAGATGCAACCAGGAAATAGTCAAAGATTTCTTGGTGTGTAAAATTTTTTTTTTTTTTTACAATGAGAAGACAGTACATGTAATACAGGGTACAACCCTGAATTTCTCAATGTGTTCATGGTGGGTAAGGATTGAGCATGACTATTTTTTTGTTTTGTTTTGTTTTGTTTTCTTTTCTTTTTTTCTTGGACTTCATAACGTCTGTGAGCTGTTTTGGGGGCAGTGTGAGCCTCTGGGGTAAGCATCCCACTATCAGTGACTGCATATTATGTCTGTTCTTTTGTGACTGGGCTATCTCACTCAGGATGATATTCTCTAGATGCAGCCATTTTCTTAAGAATTTGGTTAAGTCATTGTTTCTGGGGGCTGAGTAGTATTCCATTGTGTAAATGTACCACAATTTTTGTATCCATTCATCTTCTGAAGGACATCTGGGTTCTTTCCAGCTTCTGGCTATTATAAATAGAGCTGCTATGAACATTGTGGTGCATATATCTTTGTTGTGTATTAAAGTGTCTCTGGGGTATATGCCCAGAAGTGGAATAGCTGGGTCTTCAGGTAGTACTATGTCCAATTTTCTGAGGAATCGCAAGACTGATTTCTAGAGTGGTTGTATTAGTTTGCAACCCCATCAAAGGTGGAGAAGTGTTCCTCTTTCTCCGCAACCTCACCAGCATCTGTTGTCATCTGAGTTTTTGATCTTGGCCAATCTGACTGTTGTGAGGTGGAATCTCAAGGTTGTTTTGATTTGCATTTCCCTGATGGATAAGGATGTCTAGCACTTCCTCATATGTTTCTCAGCCATTCTATATTCCTCAACTCAGAACATTTTGTTTAGCTCTGTACTCCATTTTATAATAGGGTTATTTGATTCTCTGGCGTCTAGCTTTTTGAGTTCTTTGTATACCTTGGATATTAGGCCTCTATCTGATGTGGAGTTGGTAAAAATCTTTTCCAATTATGTTGGCTGCCATTTTGTTTTCTTGACAATGTCAGCCTTACAACAACTTTGCAATCTCATTAAGTCCCAATTGTTAATCTTTGACCTTAGAGCTTGAGCCATTGGTGTTTTGTTCAGAAAATTTTCTCCTGTGCCTATGTGTTCTAAGGTTTTCCCTACTTTCTCATCTAATAGTTTCAGTGTATCTGGTTTAATGTGGTGATCTTTGTTCCACTTACACTTGAGTTTTGTACAAGGAGATAAGAAAGGGTCTATTTTCATTCTTTTGCATGCTGAGTGCCAGTTGGACCAGCACCATTTGTTGAATAAGGCAGTCCTTTTTCCATTAAATGTTTACGGCTTCTTTGTCAAAAATCAGGTGACCATATACATTAGGGCTCATTTCTGGATCTTCTATTCTATTTCATTGATCCACATGCCTATTTCTATAACAGTACCATGCAGTTTTCAGCACAATTGCCTTGTAATATAGCTTGAGGTCAGGGATAGTGATTCTTGAAGATGTTTTTTTTTGTTGAGGATGGATTTTGCTATTCTAGGTTTTTTTGTTATTCCATATGAAATTGCACATTGATCTTTCCAATTCCATAAAGAACTCAGTTGGGATTTTGATGGGGATTGCATTGAATCTGTAGATTGCTTTTGGTAGGATGGCCATTTTTAAAATGTTGATCTTTCCAATCCATGAGCATGGGAGATCTTTCTTTTTCTGAGATCATCCTTGATTTCCTTCTTTAGACATTTGAACTTCTTGTCCTACAGGTCCTTCACTTGCTTAGTTAGAGTAAAACCAAGGTATTTCATAGTTTTTGTGACAATTGTGAAGGGTACATTTTCCCTAATTTCTTTCTCCACATGTTTGTCTTTTGAGTATAGGAAGGCTACTGATTTGTTTGAGTTAATTTTGTATCCATCCACTTTGCTGAACTTGTTTATCAGCTGTAGTAGTTCTCTGGTGGAATTTTTGGGAATTTTTAAGTACACTATCATGTCATTGGCAAGGAGTGATGTTTTTAATCTCTTCCTTTCCGATTTATATCCCCTTGATCTCCTTTTGCTGTCTTATTGCTCCAGCTTGGACTTCCAGTACTATGTTGAATAGGTAGGGGGAGAGTGGGCAGCCTTGTCAAGTCCCTGATTTTAGTGGGATTGCTTCAAGTTTCCCACTGTTAAGTTTTATGTTGGCTATTGGTTTGTTGTATATTAACTTTATTATTTTTAAGTATGGACCTTAGATTCCTATTCTTTCTAGGACTTTTAATATGAAGGGGTGTTGAATTTTGTCTAATGATTCTCAGCCTCTAGTGAGAAGACCATGTGATTTTGTTCTTTGAGTTTGTTTATATGGTGGGTTACATTGATGGATTTCTTTATATTCAACCAACCCTGTATCCCAGGGATGCAGCCTACTTGGTCATGATGAATGATCATTTTGATGTGTCCTTGGATTCGTTTGGCAATCATTTTGTTGAGTATTTTTGCATCAGTGTTAATAAGTGAGATTGGTCTGAAGTACTCTTTGCTTGTAGGGTCTTTGTGTGGTTTAGGTACGAGGGTTATTGTAGCCTCAAAAAATGAGTTAGGTAGTATTCCATCTGATTCTATCTTTTGGAGAGTGTTGGATTATATCTGCAATAAATGTCTGATAAAATTCTGCATTGAACCTGTCTGGACCTGGGCTTTTTTTGGTTGTGAGGCTTTTGATGAATTCTTCTATTTCTTTAGGTGTTATAGAATTATTTAGATGGTTTACTTGGTCTTGGTTTAACTTTAGGATCTTGTATCTGTCTAGGAAAATGTCCATTTCCTCCAGATTATCCAATTTTGTGGAGTATAAATTTTTGATGTAGGATCTGATGATTACTTCAATTTCCTCAGTTTCAGTTGTTATGTCTCCATTTTCAATTCTGATTTTGTTAATTTGTATACTATCTCTTTGCCCTCTAGTTAGTCTGGCTAAGAGTTTATCAATCTTGTTGATTTTCTCAAAGAACCAACTCTTGGTTTTGTTGATTTTTTCAATGGTTCTTTTAGTTTCTATTTTGTCTATTTCTGCCCTAATTTTGATTATTTCTTGCCTTCTAATCTTCTTCGGTGTATCTGCTTCCTTTTCTTCTATGGCTTTTAGCTGTGCTGTCAGGTTGCTGATGTAAGCTCTCTCCAGTTTCTTTTTGGAAGAACTTAGGGCTATGGGTTTTCCTCTCAGTACTGCTTTCATTGCATCCCATAGGTTAGGGTATATTGTGTTTTCTTTTTTGTTGTAGTCTAGAAAATCCTTAATTTCTTTCTTTATTTCTTCTTTGACCCTGCTATCGTTTGTTTAACAGAGTATTGTTTAGTTTCCATGTGTATGTGGGCTTTATGTTGTCTTTGTTGTTGTTAAAGACCAGCCGTAGACCATGGTGATCTGAGCGGATGCATGGGAGTATTTCAATCTTCTTATATCAATTGAGGCTCGTTCTGTGTCGAATTATGTGGTCAATTATCGAGAAGGTGCCATGGATTGAAGAGAAGAAGGTGTATTCTTTTACTTTAAGATGATATGTTCTGTAGATATCTATTAATTCTTGTTGGTTTAAAGTCTCTGCGAGTTTTTCAGTGTCCTTGTTCTGTTTCAGTTTCCATGATCTGTCCATTGGTGAGAGTGGAGTATTAAAGTCTCCCGCTATTATTGTGTGGGGTGAAATGTATTTTTTGAGCTTTAGTAGGGTTTCTTTTATGAATGTGGGTGCTTTTTTATTTGGAGTATATATGTTAAGGATTGAGAGTTCTTCCTGACAGAATTCCCCGGTAATGAGTAATAAGTGTCCTTCCTTATCTTTTTGATAACTTTTGGTTTGAAATTTACTTTATTCTATATTAGAATAGCCACTCCAGCTTGCTTCTTGCGGCTGTTTGCTTGGAAGTTTTTTCCCACCCCTTTACTCTGAGATAGTGTCTTCTTTGTCTCTGAGATGAGTTTCCTGTATGCAGAAAAAGGCTGGATTTTGTTTATGTATCCAGTCTGATAGCTTATGTCTCTTTATTCGGGAGTTGAGTCTATTTATGTTAATAGATATCAAGGAATAGTTGTTTCTGTTTCCTGCTATTATCGCTTTAGTGGGTTGAGTTGTGTCTGTGTCTTTTTCTTCTTTTGGTTTTCTTGCTTAGGAGTTTTCTTGTTTTTACTAGGATGTATTTTCCCCCATTGTATTGGGTTTTCCACCTATAATTCTTTGTAGTGCTGGGTTAGTGGTCAGATATTGTGTAAGTTTTGATTTGTCTTGAAATATCTTCATCTCTCCATCTATGGTGATTGATAGTTTTGCTGGGTATAGCAGCTTGGGCTGGCACTTTTGCTTTCTTTGGGTGTGCATAATGTCTGTACAGGCTCTTTTAGCTTTCATAGTCTCTGTTGAGAAACTGGGTGTGTTTCTGATTGCTCTGCCTTATATGTTACCTGACCTTTTTCCCTTACTGCTTTTAGTATTCTTTCTTTGCTTTGGGCACTTGGTGTTTTGACTATTATGTGTTGGGAGGTATTTCTTTTCTGGTCCAACCTATTTTGAGTTCTGAAGGCTTCTTTTATGCTCGTGGTTATCTCATTCTTGAGGGTAGGAAAGTTTTCTTCTCTGATTTTGTTGAAGATATTTACTCTGCCTCTTAGTTAATACTCTTCTCCCTCTTCTATTCCTATTAAACTTAGGTTTGGTCTTCTCATTGTGTCCTGGATTTCCTGAATATTTTGGTTTAAGAGCTTTTTGTTTTTTGCATCTTCTCTGGCTGTTTTGTCTATGTTTACAATGTTGTCTTCTGCCCCCGAGATTCTCTCTTCCATCTCTTGTAATCTATTGGAAATACTTGCTTCTTTGAATCCTGATTTTTTTTAAGGTGTTCTACCTCTAGGGTTATTTCTTTTTGTGTTTTCTTTATTTTGTCAATTTCTGTTTTAAATTCCCTCTTCCATTCCTTCATCTCTTTGGCTCTGTTTTCCTCTAGTTCTTTGAGCTTTTTGAGTTTTTTTTTTTGTTTGTTTGTTTGTTTGTTTGTTTCCTCTTTAAAAGCTTCTGAATCTTTTTGCTTTTCCTTCCATTCTTGTTTAAGTATCTCTATCTGCATTTTGAGGTACAATTTCAGGTCTTTGTTTTCTTTTTCTTGAGTGTTTGGCATTCCAACGTTTGCTGGTATGGGAGAGCTGGGTTCTGGTGTTGTCATGTTGTCTTGGTTTCTTTGGGATAAACTCTTTCTCTTTTATCTTGCCATTTTGTTGTCAGTGATATTTTCTTGCCTTTCCTTTGTATCTGGTCTGTGTCCCTGGACCTCCACTTATCCAGGTGGCAGATGGGCTGAGCCCTGTTCTGTGGTTCAGAGTCGCCGGATGGAAACAGAAGTTCCAAAGTTGTATTCCTGGTCCCTTGATCAAGCAGGGCAGGGGGTTTGCTTTCCGTGCGCACTCCGCAGACATCTCTCTGCTCCCTGGCTGCCTAGATCTCTTTCTCACCAGTCTTTAAACCTTTAGGAACTGCTGGTCTGGGTGACAGATGGGCCGAGCTCTGTTCTGTGCCTTCCACCATGTTCAATCTTATCTATAACAGCCAGAAGCTCGAAACTACCTAGATATCCTTCAAAAGTGGAATGGATACAGACAGTGTTATACATTTACTCAATGCAGTATTACTCAGTTATTAGTAACAATGACTTTGAAATTCCTAGGCAAATGAATGTAACTAGAAACTATTATCCTGAGTGAAGTAATCCAGTCACAAAGAACACACATGTCATGGGCTCACTGATAAGCAAATACTAGCCACAGAAAGCTCTGAATACCCAGAAAACAATGCACAGACCTTATGAAGCTCAAAAAGAAGGAAAGTAAGAGTATGTGTGTCTCAGTCCTTCTTAGAAGAAAGAACAAACCACTCATGTGAGGAAATACAAGGTCAAATAGAGGGGCAGGGATTGAAGAAAAGATCAATCAGAGATTGCCTTACCTGGGATCTATCCCATATGGAGCCACCAAACCCAAGCACTATTGCTGATTCCAAGAATTGATTACTGGCCAGAACCTGATATGGATGCCTCCTCCAAAGCTCTACTAAAGTCATACATATAAGGTTGAGAATGATTGCAGCTAACCATTAGACTAAACATGGGGACCCAAAAGGAGCCAGGTAAAGGAATGAAAAAGCTGAACAGGTTCGCAAACTCATGAGAAAAACAAAATTATCAACCAACCAAATTCTCCAAAACTCACATGGACTAAAATACGAACCATTGAGCATACATGGAGAGACCCATAGCTCCAGTTGCATATGTAGCAGAGAATAGCAGTGTCTGGCATCAATGAGAGAAGAGGCCTTTGGTCCAGTGGAGGTGCTTTTGCCCTGTGTAGAGAAATGCCAAGGCACTGTGATGGAGAGTGTGTTTGGGAGAGGGAGCACCTTCATTGAACAAGTGGATGGGGAAATGGGATAGAGGCAGGAATGGGGGAAGAGGATAATATTTGAATTGTAAATACAAAGAATATCCAATAAAATAATTAAAAAATAATTGCGCTCATGAACTAAAGATATAATGTCATGTAAAATAAAACAAATCAACAACAACAAAACAAGACTGAGGGCACAGAAAGTGATTTCATCATTTTCTTAGAAAACTAAATGAGACTTTCTCTTGTAGTCAGTTTATTTTTATTATATAATGTTGGACTATTATTGTGTTCAAACATATTATTGGAATGGCAGGAGCTGATATATAGTTTATGCAATTCCATTTGCTTAAAAGTTCATTTATTGTTACTAGATATATTATTTTATAGGAGATAAATATATGACAAACATAAAACTTATAGACATACATTATTCAAATAATGAATAAGTTACAAACAAAGGCTGATGACTAAGAGTCTGAGTTTGTAGTCAGGATAATATAACATGCCAAACTCTATAAATATTTACGTGCAGAACAACAAACCTATATAAAAAAGGATGAATTATATTGCATTACAATATCTGGAAAATATATGCTCATTGGGTTAATTTAACTACTCAGGATTTGGTTATAACTAATAAAGTTAGTATCCGTGGTTGCAAAGTTGTAGCAGGTGATTATTTTTTACAGTTTATAAAATATCTTGAAAATCAAAACCTCTGTGCCAGAAACTAATTGAGAACAACTATGAATAAATTGGCTTAAGCATCCCAAATCACATAGTGTGATGTCAAAAAAAATCAAAAAGTAAAAAATTATATAGGTAGTGATACCATAACAATCATGATTGAATTGTAAACAATCTTCCAAGTTTGAAAAACATATCAAAAATACTATAATTTATTTTCCAATTTAATTATTTTTGTAGACTTTGTGTTAAGTTCATGACCCTAAACCTAACCCTAACCCTAACGCTAACCCTAACCCTAACGCTAACCATAACCCTAACCCTAACCCTAGCCCTAACCCTTACCCTAACCGTAACCCTGAATTAATTTTTTTAATGAACTATAAGGTGTTGACTATGGTTTATTTTTGTCTATGTATGTACAATAATTCTATTTGTAATCGATGATTCTTAAAAGCTAAATTTTTTTCTTTATAGTGAAAAATGTGGACAAATAAAATGAATAACTCACCCCTATGTAGATATACCATACTTATAAATGAAACATTTTAAGTTGTTCAGCAGCCTAACAAAATCTTGAGAGCATAAAGTAGAATACAATTCAGGGTATATAAAATGAAGTGAGGTTACTGAGATGAAATAAAACACACATATCTTCCTTATGTTTTTACAATTTAGATTATTGAAATCATCCACAAAATATCATTTAATGAGCCAAAAAAGTCAAGGTATAGATTCACATTATAAGCTATAATATACCATTGTCTACCGGACTATCTATATATCTATCATCTATTTTTCATAAATCCTGATAATTTTGCAAACAAATTTATCTAAAGTTCATTTATATTTTTATTTGTAAAATATTTGAATATTAAATTTCAATTGACTGTTAAGAAAATTGTTGATAAACCTTCTAAGAAGTGTCACAGCAGCTGTAACACATCTGAGAGCACAGGAGCTCACCCAGCACCAGAGTACTCTGTATCCAGACCCCGCTGAGAGAAAGCTGGTCTCACAGGAGTTCTGGTCCATCAGAGAACACAGGTGAGACCACCACCTCTTGCTCAAATTCCTGGCATGAGAGGAACCTGCTCAGAGCCCTCCGGACACTGGAACCAAAGAGAAGTCTGCAACAGGCTTCTTCCAGTTTCTGCCTGTGCCTGAAGCTGAACTGGTGCCAGAACACTCTGTACCCAGATCTTGCTGAGAGAGTTATAGTCTCCCAGAAGTGCTAACACACCTGAGAGCAGAGATAAGATCACCACTGCTGTTCTGACGTTTGTGCCCAGTGCCTTCAGGACACAGGAATCTAGAAGAAGTTTGGAAAAATAGCCTTTCTCTTTCTGTCTGTACACTGTGCTGACCCTGTTCCACAGCTTAGTCTACCTAGAACCTATTGGGGGAGAGCTGTTCCCCTGTAGTGTTGACACACAAGCTTACAGGAGGGTCAAGCCACTGTCAGATTCAGCAAGATGAGCTAAAATCAGGGATAAGATATCCAAGACAACAGAAACAAAGGGCACTTGGCATCATCAGATCTGAGTTACCACACCATAGCAAGTCCTGCATACACCAGCACACCAGAAAAGCAAGATTCTGATTTAAAATCACAACTCATGACAATGTCAAAAGACTTTAAGAAGGTCATAAATAATTCCCATAAAGAAATACAGGACAGCACAAGTAAACAGGCAAAAACCTTAAGGAGAAACCAACCAACTAAGTTAAAAAAAAAAAGAAAAGAAAAAAAGAAAAGAAAGAAAAGAAAGAAAAAAGAAAAACAAAACATCTAGAATTTAAAATGCAAATAGAAACAATAAATACATAAAAAACAAAGACAATCCTGGAGATAGAAAACCTAGGAAAAAGATCAGGAGTTATAGAAGCAAGTATAAGCAACAGAATATAAAAGATGGAAGAGAGAATCCCAGGGGCAGAAGATAGCGTAAAAATAAATTGACATCATAGTCAAAGAAAATACAAACTGCAAAAATATCCTAACTCAAAATATGCAGAATATCAAGGATACAATGGGACAATCAAAACCTGAGAATAATAGGCATAGAAAAGAGTAAAGATTTCCAACTTAAAAGGGCAGTAAATATCTTCAGCTAAATTATAGAAGAATCCTTCCCTAACCTAAAGATGGAGATTCCTGTAAACATACAAGAAGCCTACAGAATTCCACATAGGTTGGACAAGAAAAGAAAGTCCTCTTGTCTCATCATAGTCAAAATACCAAATATAAAATAAAGGAAAAATAATAAAATCAGTGATTGAAAATTGTCAATTAACCTGTAAAGGCAGACATATCAGAATCATACCAGAATTCTCAACAGAGACTATGGAAGCTATAAGATTTTAAGCAGATGTCATATAGATTCTAAGTAAGCACAAATGCCAGCTCAGGCTACTATATCCAGCAAAACTCTCAATTAACATAAATGGAAAAACCAAGATCTTCCAGGGAAAAAAACAAATTTACACAATATCTTTCTAAAAATCTAGCCCTACAAACAGTAATAAATGGAAAACTCCAACACAAGGAAGGAAACTACAAACTAGAACAACCAAGAATGTAATCTTTCAACTAGCCCAAAAGTAGACAACCACAGAAACATAATTCTACCTCTAACAACAAAAATAACAGAAAACAACAATCATTGGTCCCTACTATCTCTCAAAATCAATGGACTCAACTTCCTAAAAAAAAGACATAGACTAACAGACTGGATAAGTAAGAAGCACCCAAAATTTGGATGCATACAGGAAACACACCTCAGTCACAAAGACAGACACTCCCTCAAAGTAAAAGCTAAACTATATTTTTTTAAGTGAATGGTCCCAAGAAAGAAGTGTGAGTAGCCATTCTAATATCAATTAAAATTGATTTTCAATAAAAAGTTATCAAGAATATAAGGAAGGATACTACATAATTATCAAAGGTAAAATACACCAAGATAAAATTCTCAATTCTAAATATGTATCCTCCAAATGCATGGACAACTATATTAATAAAAAAACATACTAAATATCAAAGTACACATTGCACCTCAGACAATAATAGTGGGAGATTTCAATACTCTACTCTCATTGATCAACAGATCATGGAAACTGAAACTAAACAGGGTAACAGTGAAACTAACAAAATTTATGAGCCAAATGAATTTAGCAGATATTGATAGAAAATTTCATTGATGGACAAGAGAATATTCTTTTTCATAGCAGGTCATGGTACAACCTGCAAAACTGACCTTATAAACAGTCACAAAACAGGCCTCAACATATAGAAGGAAAGTGAAATAATCCCATACATTCTATTGGATCACCATAGACTAAGACTGGTTTACAATAACAACAAAAACAACAGAAAGCTCACATACATGTGAAAGATGAACAACACTCTACTCAATGATAACTTCATCAAGGAAGAGATAAAGAAAAAAATTAAAGTCTTTTTATAATTTAATGAATAGGAAGGAACAACATACCCAAACTTATGGGAAACAATGAAAATAGTGCTAAGAGGAAAACTCATAACTCTGAGTACCTCCAAAAAGAAACTGGAGAGATCATATACTAACAGCTTGACAGCACATCTAAAAGCTCTAGAACAATAATAACAACTAAAAAGCCGATGCACCCAAGAGGGGTCGATGGTAGAAAATAATCAAATTAAGGGCTGAAATCAACCAAGTAGATCCAAAGAGATCTGTACAAATAATCAACAAAACCATGAGCTGGTTCATTGAGAAAATCAACAAGATAGTTAAACTCTTAGCCAGACTAAACAGAAGGCATAGAAATAGTATTCAAACTAAGAAAATCAGAAATAAAAAGGGCGACATAAGAACAAAAACTGAGGAAATTCAAAAACTCATCAGATTTTCCTACAAAACCCTATACTCAACAAATCTGGACAATCTGGATGAAAAAGAACTATTTTTTAGAGAGATAGCAGGTACCAAAATTATGTAAGGGTCAAGTAAACAATCTAAACAGTCTCATATCTTCTAAAGAAATAGAAGCAGTCATCAAAAGTCTCCTATCAAAAACAAGCCCAGTAGCAAATGGGTTCAGTGCAGAATTTTATCAGACCTTCATAGAAAACCTAATACCAATGTTCTCCAAATTATTCTGCAAAATAGAAACAAGGAACACTACCCAGCTCATTCTTCAAAACGACAACTATGCTCATACTTAAACCACACAAAGACCCTACAAAGAAAGAGAACTTTAAACAATTTCCCTCATGAGCATTGATGCAAAAATACTCAATAAAATTTTTGCAAACCGAATCCAAGAAAACATGAAAATGATTATTTACCAAGATCAAGTAGGCTTCATCTCAGGGATGCAGGGATCGTTCAATATATGAAAATCCATCAGTGTAACCCACATGGCTTTATGGAGCCTGACAACATTAAGAATATAGAGCCATCTGCAAGTCAGTATAAATAACATTAAAAAAATAAGGATGAAATGGCTTCCTTTAAGTATTCATTAGAAATGCTATGACTACTCAATTCCTGATTTACCTGATAAAGTCTAAATTCTTGATTACAAATCAGTATAAAAACAGAAATTAGCTGATAGAACACTTAGCATGACTTTTATAGAAACAGTTATTTGTTGGCAATGTGATACGCATAAAATACACAAAATAAGCACATATAAACTCCTGCATAGATATATTTTTTACATATACACATATATACCTATAATTGCACACACATATGCTTATACACATATACACATATTTCATTATGTAGCAGTTTCTTCTTAGATTAAAACATTTATTGTTGGGAAGAAGCTCATTTAGACAAGGAAACTTGTACAGAAAGTTTATTAACCTCAAGGAGTAAACAACTCAAATATCTTCAGGACGTTTCTAAACCCAAACAAATTCACCAGGTTCCTGCCATCCAAAGCATATGCATGATATAAGAATTACTGAGTGACTCTGTCAGGAAAGCTAAGCTTCCTGAAAGCGACCCAGACTAACTAAACTACCTTGATAAGATACCCATCAACCTGAAGAACTGTTGGAGGAATATGCAATGTGCTCAAGGTTTTCAGCTTTTGTGAACTATCACCTATGTTTGGGTAGGTTTTTAGTGGTGTAGCTAGCTTTAAATCATTTTCAGGCCTATAAATAATTCCAATTAAATTTATTGTTTCATCAAATTGGACTTTAGTGGCACCCATACTTTGTACTATCATGTATTACTTATTTGATTTGTAGCTATTTGCTTATATCTTTGCAATAATAGTTTCACATATCATGTGTTTTATATGTTTATGTATATGTATATATATATGCCTTCAAATTCATGTACATAAACATATTGTAGCTTTGTTTTAATTTTACATTTAAGAGATGGCTATGAGATTTATATGGGAAGTCTCAGCCCATCTGGGGTCCAATCCATTCTCTGGGCAGGATGTCCTAAACTATTCAAGAGTGGAGAAATAAATCTGGGTACACATAAGCAATTCACAAGTATGAACTCATTCCTCTCTGCTCTTGACTGTGGGTATGACTAGTTATTTGAATTTCTGCAGTGACATACAGCTCCATGGAATTAGAAGGTAAGTGAGTTGCTTTTATCAGGGTACCTTTATCACAAAAACAGAAATTAAACTAGGGAACATATACTTATATACACATGCATTTACAAAAATCGATGATAGATAGACAAATATGCACAGCATATACACACAGTGACTCTTATGGATATGTGCATACAAGTGTATTTGTAAGAGATATCAATATATAACAGAGAAAAAAGAAGATACAACCTTGGTGATTGTGTTAACTTCATGGATGAGAGATATCAGGTTGGCTCTTAGAGAGTGAATATTAACCCCTGTGTTCACATTAGTTCTCAGACACTATGACTGTGTTAACTTATGCAACAAATGGAATTTTGAAGACATGATTAGATAAGGAATGATCTTTAAATTAAAAAAGAAAAAAAAGAAGTCCTGAATTGATTGGGTGAACTGAATGCAATCACAATATTTTTCTTTTATAGCAGAAAATAGATGAATTAGGGGATACAATGAGATGGGAAGATACTGTAATTAGGACTTGAAGTTGCAGGGTGATTCCATAAAATCAGAAATGTGGGTAAAGCTTAGCATTAGTACATGTGCATGTAATGAATGTGTATATGAAATTAGGTAAAACATATAAAATGAATAAACATAAGTTGAAGATGCTATGAGTTATAAGAAAAGTGGGAAAGGAACATGGGAGAGTTTCAGGGAAGGAGGGCAAGGAATAAATGCAGTTATAATTTCAAAACAAAATTAAAACTTAAAAATGAGTGGAATATACAATGAGCTTGGCAGGTAGCAACTACTGTTTGAATCTTCTACTGTGCCTGGGAATAATAAGAAAGTACTGGGTCTGGGGCAGGTTTACCACAGGCTTCTAATTTGGTCTTAATGGGAATTAACTGCCTTTTCATTCTTCAAAAAGAAATACCCAGCAAGCCATTGGTATAATGCTGTTAAATATCAAAGAAGAGCCTCAGAGATAAAAATCATCATAAGGAGTGGAGGCCAGAAAGGAAGTGAAACAGGTGTTTCAGTGAATTCACAGAACATAAATCAACAGGAGCAAAGCAGGCTCAGGGTTAAGACATGAACAGGAAGGGGCTGGTAGGATGCTGTTTTAGTGTAATTTGGCAATGGGCATGAATTTAGATTATCACGTCAAGAGAAATTTGTAAAAATGCTTTTTGTTTGTTTTTACAATATTTACTCATGTTCCATGTCAATATGACGAAGTACCAGCCATGAATTAAGAAAAGGAAAGACTACTTCTGACCCTGGGTTTGACAGTGAAGTACACAGAAAGGAGGCATGGCTGATGGAGGGCCCAGGGCTGCAGCCAGGAGCATAAGCTGTTCACTTACATCTCTGTTGATCTGGAAACAGGTAGGGAACTAAGTCCAGGGTCAGGGATGGTCTATGAACGATAGGGCCTTATGACCCATTATTTCTAGTGAGGCACTAAGTACCTGCAAATAATTTGCAAGTCAATAATCAAGTATACAAAAATAGATAAAAATGAAATAAAATTATCCTAAAATGTGTGTGTGCATGCACATAAACATGCATTTGTGTGCATTTGTATAGTGTTTGATGAGACATGATTTCTCTGTATAGTTTTCCCTGTCTGTTCTGAAACTAAGTCTTTGGACCAGACTGGCCACTGGCTGATTAAGTACTGGGATTAAAGACATGTGCCACCAGTACGCAGCTTCTGATGCTTTATGGCACATGACATCATTAACATTTTTAGTAACTGTAAAATGAAAATGAGCTATGGAGCTGCCTCAGTGGCTGCTATGCTTTCTGTGCAAGCTTGAGAGCCTAAATTCAGATTGCCTGAGCTTTCCTTGAGCTAGATGGGTCAGAGCATGTCTGTGATCTCAGCATTCCCAAGAGGACAGGTAAGGCAGAGATAGGAGAATCCCTAGCAGATTGCAGGGACAGATAGCCTACTGTGTTTAGCTGTGAAGAGATAAGAATAAGGAATTGTGCTTCAAATGAGAAGGAAGTTAGGGACTGATGCCTGAAATTATTCTCTACCAGTTACAACTTTGCCATGACACAAATGCAGGATAGTTACATGCAGATATACACAAAAGTTTATTTTACCTAATGAATACAATTTTGGTATATGTAAATAGATAGTTTTTACATTTCCACCATTTAAAGTCTCTATTACCTTTAATTTATACTGCATATTTAAAAACTTAAGTGACCTTTAACACTATTCAGTATTTGTATATAAATCTAACTGTCAACTTTTGTGTGTTTGCTAATACTGTATTCATATTCTTTGCTTAAAACTGGAGAAAGTCAAAAAAAAAAAAAAAAAAAAAAAAAAACATTGGCACAGGATCTTGTGTAAAATTATGCAGGTTAGGTCAACACGTTCCATATTTATACTCTCAGTTTTACTTGATTATATTGCATTCAGCTTCTTGGAAGAGAGCTAGGTAATTGATTATGTTATTGTTTAAATGAAATGCCAGTGAAAATAATAATTTAAAAACCAGTTGGAACCACCCCTATAATGCTGTACACACAAAGACAACTCAAGAAGAAATCAATATTATTGAGTAAGAAGACAAAACTCTATTGGCAACAACTATTTAAATATAACTACTGAGAGCTATTTGCCATTATTAAATACTGTCCTATAGACCTTGCTGTGGCCAAGAATGGAGTGAGAGGTACTTACAGATATTTGATAGTGCTTTATGCACTTTTTAAAGATAATGTAGTTACCCTATACATTTACTTTATATTATATATCATTTGAGTATTTGTGGTGCATAAAATGGGTTTAGATCTCTTGGAGTTAAGAGATGTATGTGAGGTGCTTGCCAGACTTAACACCAATTTTTTTCTTTCAGTTTTTTAAAATTGAACACCTTTTTTTTATATAAAAAAAGAAAGATGTACAGAATTCAAAAGAATTTTTGCATAACAATACATGAATACATTTTTGTCAGTACTTGATTATTTTAAAGGTTTGATAGTATTCCTTAAAATCTTAGTAGTTACAATAAGCATGAAGTACATGTAAAATAAGATGTAACCTAGAAATACTCAGTTTTCTTCATGTGTAAGATTAAGCATAACAATTTTTTGTGGTGGGGGCTTTGTTTTTCTTGAACTTCATACAGTCTGTAATTTGCTTCTGGGGTGATCAGAACTTTCTGAGGTTAGTATCCAGTTACAAGTGAATGCATATTATGTCTGTTCTTTTGTGACTAGGTTATTTCATTCAGGATGATATTCTCTAGATGCATCCATTTTCTTAAGAATTTCATAAAGTCATTGTTTCTGATAGCTGAGTAGTACTCCATTGTGTAAATATACCAAAATTTTTGTATCCATTCATCTACTGAAGGACATCTGGGTTTTTTCTAGCTTCTGGCTATTATAAATAGAGCTGCTATGAACATTGTGATCCATGTGTCTTTGTTGTATGTTGGAGCTGCTCTGGGTTATATGCCCAGAAGTGGAATAACTGGGTCTTCAGGTAGTACTATGTCCAATTTTCTGAGGAACTTCCACACAGATATCCAGAGTGGTTGTATCAGTTTACAACCCAACCAGCAGTGGAGAACTTTTCCTCTTTCTCCACATCCTTGCCAGCATCTGCTGTCATCTGAGTTTGAGATCTTGGCCAATTTGGCTGGTGTGAGGTTGAATCTCAGAGTTGTTTTGATTTGCATTTCCCTGATGGGTAAGGATGTCGAGCACTTCCTTAGATGCTTCTCAGCGAATCCATATTCCTCAATTGAGAATTTTTTTGTTTAGCTCTGTACCCCATTTTTAATAGGATTGTCTGATTCTCTGTTGTCTAACTTCTTGTGTTCTTTGTATACCTTGGATATTAGGCCTCTATCAGAAATGGGGTTGGTAAAGATCTGTTCCCAATCTGTTGGCTCTTGTTCTGTTTTCTTGACAGTGTCCTTAGGCTTACAGAAAAGTTACAATCTCATTAAGTCCCATTTGTCAATATTTGACCTTAGAGCATGAGCCACTGGTGTTCTATTCAGGAAAATTTCTCCTGTGCCTATGTGTTCTAAGGTTTTCCCTACTTTCTCTTTTAATAGTTACAGTGTACCTGGTTTAATATGGAGATCTTTGGTCCACTTGCACTTGAGCTTTGTACAAAGAGATAAGAAAAGTTCTATTTTCATTCTTCACTATGCTGAGTGCCAGTTGAGCTAACACCATTTATTGAAGAAGCTGTCCTTTTTCCATTGAATGTTTACAGCTCTTTTGTCAAAAATCAAGTGGCCATATATGTGAGGCCTCATTTATACATCTTCTATTCTATTCCATTGATCCACATGTCTATCTCTGTACCAGTACCATGCAGTTTTTAACACAATTGCCTTGTAATATAGCTTGAGTTCAGGGATGGTGATTCCTGTAGATATTTTCTTGTTATTAAGTATGGATTTTGCAATTGTTGGTCTTTTGTTTTTCCAGATGAAATTGCACATTGCTCTTTCCAACTCTATGAAAAATTGGCTTGTAATTTTAAAGGGGATTGCATTGAATCTATTCTCCAGCTTGTTTTGTGGGGTCATTTGCTTAAAACATTTTTTCAAACCTTTTACTCAGAGATAGTGTCTGTCTTTGGCTCTGAGATGAGTTTCCGGGATACAGCAAAATGCTGGATTCTGTTTATGTATCCAGTCTGATAGCCTATGTCTTTTAATGGGTAATTGAGTCCATTTATGTTAACAGATATTAAGGAATAGTGGTTGCTGTTTCCTGCTATTTTTGCTTTTAGAGGTTAAATTGTGCCTGTGTGTCTGTCTTCTTTTGTCTTTCTTGTTTTGGTACTTTCTTGTTTTTACTAGAACGTAGTTTCCCTCCTTGTATTGGGTTTTTCAGCTATAATTGGTTGTAGTGCTGGGTTGTGGTCAGATATTGTGTATATTTAGTTTTATCTCGGAATATCATGGTCTCTCCATCTATGGTGATTGAGAGTTTTGCTGGGTATAGCAGCTTGAGCTGACACTTGTGTTCTCTTAGGGTGTGCAGGATGTCTGTCCAGGATCTTCTAGCTTTCATAGTCTCAGTTGAGAAGTTGGGTGTGATTCTGATTGGCCTGCCTTTAAATGTTACTTGACTCTTCCCTTACTGCTTTTAGTATTCTTTCTTTGCTTTAGGTACTTGGCATTTTGACTATTATGGGTTGGGAAGAATTTCTTTTCTTGTCCAACCTATTTGGAGTTCTGTAGTCTTCGTTTATGCTCATCATCTTCTCATTCTTAAGGGTAAGGAGGTTTCCTTTTACAATTTTGTTGAAGATATTTACTGTGCCTCTTAGTTGATATCCTTTGCCCTCTTCTATTCCTATTATCCTAAGGTTTGGTCTTCTCATTGTTTCCTGGATCTTCTGAATATTTTGGTTGGGAGCTTTTAGGCTTTTGCATCTTCTCTGAGAGGTTTGTCTATGTTTTCCACGTTGTCTTCAGCCCCTGAGATTCTCTCTTCCATATCTTAGAGTCTTTTGGAGATGCTTGCATCTGTGACTACTGATTTCTTTTTTAGGTTTTCTACTTCCAGGGTTGTCTCTTTTAGTCTTTTATTTATTGTTTCCATTTCCATTTTAAATTCCTTCTTCAATTTCTTCACCTATTTAGTTCTGTTTTCCTCTAGTTCTTTGATTTCTTTGAGTGTTTGTCTCATCTCCTCTTTAAAAGCTTCTATTTATTTATTCTTTTTTTCCTGTTCTGTCTAGGATCTCTAACATCATATTGAGGTATGATTTTGGGTCTGACTCTTCTTTTTCTGGAGTGTTTGGCATTCTGATGTTTCCTGTGATGGGAGAGCTGGGTTCTGGTGTTGTCAGATTGTCTGAGTTTCCATTGGGTAAGTTCTTTTGCTTTTCTCTTGCTATCTTGTTGTCTGTGATTGTTTCATGTCCCTCCAGTGTACCTTGCCTGTGTCCCTGGATCTCTGCTGTTCCTGGTGGAAGATGGCATGAGTGTTTGTTCCACATGCTCGTGCCCTTTAGCACCAGTTTCTAAAGAGCAAGATACACCTTGAATCATTAATCTCTCCCCCTTTCCTGGCTGCATTCTTAGACCCAGAGGGAAATGAGATAAAAACTACAGTAATACTGATATCAGGAAGAACAGAGTGAAGACAGGAGTATGTACAAACACACAATCTAAATAGATAGAAACTGCACATACATTAAGAATGCTAAATAGAATGAAGGGGATATATTATTATTAGTGCTGAACTAAATATTGAATTAAAGACTAGAAAGATGCCTCAGAGAAGAACAGCACTTGCCCTGGAGACATGGCATCATAATTTCAAATTCATAGGAGCCATGTTGAAATCTGTCATCTGTCCACACAGGTACCTATAATTCTAGTGCTATGGGGAGCAGAAACTGTATGATTACCAGTGAAATAGCAAGTAAAAGTAAAGACCCTTTCCCAAATACATAGTGCAGACAATATCACAGCAGGATTCACAGAGTTCTATATGCATATATGGGCAAGTGTTCTACACATGCATTGGATACTGGCATGCACACATGCACCTGCAACTTAAAAAAATAATATATCTTAAATATAATATTTGTCTGTATTGTACATTTGTAATATATTTTATATAATTTATACATATAAATAGTATATAATTAGAATGTTATTTGGTATGGGCAAAGCAGAAGATGGAGTAGATGGTATGCTATAAGGATACAGCATGAAGACAGTAAATTAAATTCATAAAGTTGAAATCCTCCATCCCATCTACACAGCACAGGGCTATTGGTGCTCAAAACTAATGCCTCTCAAACACACTGATTTGGTGGTAAAATTTCCTAACAAATTAACATACGTTTAAACATTTTAAAAATAGTAGCATATTATTTGGTGCTGAAGAGATGGCTACACAATTAAAAATCACAGAGCTTTTACAGAGAACCCAAGTTTAATTTCCTGTTCCTACATCAGGAGATGAACAGAAATCTGTAGTTCTAACTTAAAGAGGCCAAAAGTGTCTTCTACTTTCTTTGGGCACCTGTGTTTCATGCAACCCCATATACATATGTATGTATGTATGTATGTATGTATGTATGTATGTATATATATATATGTATATATATATGTAGATATATAGATATAGATAAATATAGATAGATATAGATATAGATATAGATATAGATATAGATATAGATATAGATATAGATATAGATAGATATAGATAGATATAGATATAGATATAGATATAGATATATAGAGAGAGATATAAATATATATGTGTGTGTGTATATATATATGTGTGTATATATATGTGTATGTGTGTGTGTGTGTGTGTGTATCAACAACACAAACTTTAGGAAATTAAGGATAATCTTTCATCTTATCAGCATCATCTTTAGTCTCCTACAAGAGTATAACAGCCAATGACTTAGGTTACTGACTCCACAGAGTCAAGAAAAACAAAATTGCAACTTCATCATGTGGCAGAAATGACTTGGGAACAGAAACTGTCGATGTGCAGCACAGCCAGCTGAAGCATATTTTGATAAGATGAGCTAAAGTGGTTGTGAAACAAGTCACTAAAATGGCCAGGAAATTGGCTGCTAAAATAGCTATTTTCTTCCTATAGTATTGATTTACAAGTTAAACGATGATGTATACATTAAAGAGAAACATAAAATCACTAAGCATGAAGTTTATAAACTTTGTGAGAATTTATATTAGTATAAAGTAGAATTTTACAAGTGTTCTGTGATTTTTACAATTATTATTTCTAGCATCTAATGCACACATTTTTGCCAAAAATAAACTCTCTAATTTTTTCTCATAGCATTTTCTTATGAATAGCTCGACCCACACATTATCAATTCTATAAAAGTTTCTCCTAAATATCCCATATATGCATACTATTATGTACACATGGAATTATGTTTCTTTACATTATTATGTATATATTGCTTACTTATGCACAAAAACAAACTATTTGAGTTTTAAAAATTTTTAGTCTGTTGTGGGAGCAGATGTATGGTTCTAAATCTTAGGAGAAAAATTATTAGTAACTATGCCCTAAGGAATGAGCATCCTTAATGAACATTTTTCTTTTGTGTAGCTGTGGCTCTCCTTGGCAATATTGCTTGTAATATAAACAATGGCATGCTTGTGGAGCAATTTAGAGCTGTGGAAACTAGCTGCATTATTTTTAAAATGTGTCATTGTCTTCCAAATAGAATTGTATATTTACAAATAAACATTTCGTTACAGTGTGTCTCTTTTGAAACAATTAAGGGCATAAAACAAGGAAAGAAGATCCTTGGGATGAGAAAATCTATTTCTAGATTTATTCCAGCTCTCACATAATTAGATCACGTGGCAAGGTTGAGATGTGACTATGGAAAACAGACTCACAGGAAGAGCCTGCTGGAGTGAAAGGAAGCCGAGAGAGGATGAAGACGACATAATGAGAATACATGCTAATAAAATCAGCATCACAGAAAAGAGAGAATTCCACAGAAGTCACATTCACGGGAGATGGCACTGAAGACAGAAGTGTTCATGGAAGCCTAAGGTCAGAGGAAGCAGATCTCTGTTTCTGTGTGCACATAGGAGTTCTTGGCTGTACAGCTACATGTATGTTACCATTCTTGTGAAGGCAGGGACTGATGTCTGGATTTCTTTCATGATTGTTTTCCATGTTATCTTCCTGGAATTACCAGTTTGTTAACTGGTAATTTGGCCAGCTGGTTACAGAGCCGCAGCAATTTGTCTCTGCTCTGCCTCTCGGTCTCTCTGTCTCTCTTAGCTTCTCAGCCTTTCTGTCTCTGCCTCTGCTTAAAAAAAAATAAAGAAACATGTCTTCTAAAATAAAACATGACTTCTAGACATCAAACATGGGTCATCGTAAGTCATCTCTTAGTTTCAAGGTCTTCAGTTTCTTTACTCTGTTTTAATTCTTTTTTCTTTTCTTTTAGTTATTCTTTTCTTGTACAACAAATGCAACCCGACTGCAGCTTCCAGTCCCGTTTCTCCACTCCTCCCATGTCCCCTCATCTTCTTTCTCCTCCAGATCCACTCATCCTCTGTTTCCCTTCACAAAAGAGCAGATCTGCCAAGGATTATCAATCAATCATGACATAACAGGATGCTCAAGTCTAGGCACAAACCCTCCAATCCAAAATGGACATTTCAACCCAGTAGAAGAAAAGGTTTTTCCAAGAGCAGACAAGGGAGACAGAAACCACTGTTAGGAGACCCATGAGCATGGGAAGGGATAGAGGCACAGTATGCTTGTGGAGAATCTAGTGCATACAAGCTCTGTGACTGCTGCTTAAGATTCTGTGAGCCCCTATCAATCCTGCTATGTTGACTTTGTGAGCAGTGTTCTCTTGTTATACTTGGCCCTGCTGCCTTCTACAACACTTTCTCCCACATTTCCCCAATATTCCCCAAGCTCTAACTAATGTTTAGGTTTGTCTCTGCATCTGTTTTTATTAGTTGTCAGAGAAAGTCTTTCTGTAGAACATCCTTGGCAATAGGATCAGAGCTTGTGAGATTGGACAACCAATGACTGGTCTAACTTGAGACCCAAGCTACTAGATGGGACACTACTAGCTGCCTGAATGATCAAGAACTGGAAGATGAATAACTCAGAGACCTAGGGTAGTACCAAATACAACCAACCAAGAGAAAAGAAAAATAAAAATCAAACAAATGATTCCTAAAGATATTCTGATATGTACATAACCCAGCCATCATCAGACTCAATTTCTTTTAAGTGAATGAATTGTTTCTGCCAGGAGAGTAAGGAACACTTACATGTTCCTAATGTGTTTATGTATATGTTTGCATATGTGATTCAGATATTAATATTAGCTACCATTAATATGTGGATCAAAAACTAAAATATAAAACCAAAGCAGAAAAGATGTTTCAACTGTAATATATGGCAATGAGAAACTGAGTATACCTGGGGCTGCACAGATGGGTCAGTAGTTAAAAGCACATGCTGCAATTTCAGAAAACTGGAGTTTAATTATCAGCACCCTGTAACTGTAGCCACAGGATATCTGATGCTCTCTTTGACGTTGTTTGGCATCCTATGCAGATACAGATACACATAAATAAAAATAAAATATTTAAAACTAAATTCTAATGTTTTTTTGTCTCTTGGAGGTCTTCTTTTAGTTTTGGATTTCAACAGAAGATACACTGGGAATGAAGCTGCCATGAGAAGCTCTGGCTCAGCTCCTGACACTTGGAAATGTAGTTTTATTTATTGCAGCATCCCATGGTCCCTACTGGCCTCAGAACTGTGCACACTCTTGAAATCTGAAAGACCACAAGTAAATACCACCTTAGACACAAGTTTTTCTAGGTGAGTTTTATACCAAGTTTGAAAGTTATAGTCTACCATTCAAGGCGAAATGGATTCCTAAGGCTGAGAAAGCCTGAATTGATAATTACAAAATCGTATCATTTTAAATTGACAAGTGCTGGAAAAGCAAAATTCATGGGTATTGCAACAGCAAGATTGGAACAACTAATCTGGTGAGTAGAAAAGTTTTCTAATAAGTCATGCCTGCATAGGAGGGTATTGGGGGGAAGGAGATGAAAAGTCCCAGAACACAAGGTTTGTGTGTAATGTGCATGCTTACTGAAGACCAAATGTGTCTGGTTCCCTACACCAAGGACTGGAGGTGGTTGTAAGTTACCCTATGTGGCTAGAACCTGAACCCATGTTCTCTACAAGAACATTGTAAACTATTAACCAATGATCCATATCTGGTCCGTAAAGATTGGTCATTCATCATTTGACAACCCTAACACTTTTGTATATGTATATCAAAGGAAGATGATTGGAAAATTATTTGGTTGGAAATAAGCAAAAGAAGCATTCTAAGTACTACCATTTCATTTTAGACTCCATTTAATAATAGAGAGAAGTTAAATTTAAGGTTCATGTTCCTAGGGCAACTGGATGTTTCACAATAGCTGAACATCTTCCATTCTAAGGAAAGAGTTGTCTTAGTTCAGACATCTCAAGATCATCCTCTCCATTTTGCTGGCAGGTGCAAACTAAGTTTTTGTTCCCAAGCCCAGGAACCAACTCTTTTCCTAACTGATAAAAGCTCACTTGTGCTTGTCCACCTGGACAGCAGAGAGCCTGGGGCACGGACCTGGTGAGGTATGCTGTGAGTTCTCAGGGCACAGAGAACACTTTACTGTGCTCTCCGGATAAGGGTCAAGCTTCCATCATCAGTTCTTGGGATCTGCCCAGAAAGGCGGTGCTCAAAGACCAGCTCCGCAGGTGCTTTTAAACCTGGCCCAGAAATAAATCAGATGCGTAGGCCCAGGGAGGTCTCCAGAGAGCAGAGAGTACTGTGGTCTCTGAAAAAACAATGTCCTTTTGGCCTAGAAAAAGAGCCGGGACTCCACCAGTAGATCTCAGGACCTGTTGTCAAAGGGCTAAGCTCTCAGAATGGCCTCACAAGAGCTGCCACACCTGAGCCCACAAAGACAGAACTGAGTCACTGTCATCAGAGCTCACTTCTTGCCCATGAAGAGCTGAACACTGAGAAGCAATTTTCTTCCTGAGCCCACCAGCCCTCAGATCCACAGAAGAGACAGGTGCCAGTCAGTGACAACAAGATCACCTATAATCACATATAACAAGATGGCAAGAGGAAGCAAAACAACTTAAGCAATGGAAACCAAGACAACCTGGCAACATCAGGACCCAGCTCTCCCACCATAACAAGTAGTGTATTACCAAACAATCCAGAACAACAAGACTTAGACTTGAAATCCTACTTTCATGATGATGATGGAGAGCTTTGAGAAGTGAGTGAATAACTCCCTTAAACAATTACAGGAGAACCAGAAGAAACCACTCAAAGAACTACAGAAAGACACAACCAAACAGATGATGGAATTGAAAATAGAATTAGAAACAAAGAAAACAGAAAATGAGACAACCATGGAGATAAAAATTTTAAAAAAATGAGGAGTCACAGATGCAAGCGTCACCAATTGACTACAAGAGATGGAAGAGAGGAGCTTAGGGGCAGAAGAAAACATAGACAAACCAGTCAGAGAAGATGCAGAAACCAAAAAGCTCATAACCCAAAATGTCTAGGAGATCCAGGACACAATGAGAAGACCAAACTTAAGGATAATAGGTGTACAAGAGGGTGAAGAATATTAACTCAGTGAATATCTTCAACAAAATTATAGAAGAAAACTTCTCTGTCCTTAAGAAGGAGATGGCCATGAACATAAAATTAGCCTACAGAACTCCAGGTAGATTGGACCAGAAAAGAAATTATTCTGAACACATAATAGTCAAAATACCAAATGTTCAAAACAAAGAAAGAATACTAAAAGAAGTAGGAGAAAAAGATAAAAACTCACTTGCTCAATCTCTTATGTTAATATATGATTGAACAATGCTACAGTCTACCAGTCCCTCCCCCCCACTTTATGATTTCTTTCTTTAAGTATGATGTACAGTGTCACTTTAGGGGTCAAAGTTCAGCTCAGGAGTCTACTTTGAGATCTTGATAGATCAGTTGCAGTTTTAATAAATTGTTGTTATCTAAATTGACCTGGTGTTTGAATTATGTTGGATTGAATCAGATCCAAAATAATATAGGTTCCAGTTCCCGGTCTAGAATTCTCTAACATAAAAAACTTCTCATATTTGGGTATCTAGAGTTTTGGGACTGGTAGGGGACAATGGAAAGAAAGCATGAGATGGACCTAAATATGTAATTTCAGGTATCTGCTACCAGGCATTAGCCATCACACAGTCACAAGTAAGTAGAGATTAGTCATATTTTGGTAGATACAGAATCATATGTTATAGTGGGAAAAGCTCCATTCTCTGAGCAGGAGACTTTGAACTATGTAAGAGTAAAGAACAGGAGCAAGCACCTAGGTAGTAAAGGCATATATCCTTTGTTATACAGTGGGAATAGGACCACCATCTCAAATTTCTAGTCATGTTTGAAGCAAACTTTCTAAAATGTGGACCAGGACAATGAATTCTAGCCAGTTTCATATCTGGAATTTCCAGAAAACAGCCATGAGTTATATTAGCTCATCATGGGCTTATAAAGGCAAACCTCTTCAGGCTCTATCTTTTCTGATGTGAACTAATCAAAGGCAAGTATACACCCTGACATTCTTTCTCCCTACTTACCTCCCACCTACCTGTCATTCAGTACATCCTGTGCAATTCAGGCAATCAAACCTGTTAAGCAAAATTGAAAGCACTTAGCTTACTATCTTTCATGAACGACAACAGCCCAGAATTCCAGGGAGCTGTGTGTTCTTGGACAAGTGAGATTTACAGGTAAAATGCATTTTTGTAGCACAGCTCGCTACAACACAGAGATTTAAACTTAAAACATAACTTTAACCCCCACACATTCTCTCTGCCTTTAACTGTGAATGTTAAACAAGCTTTTTCAGGCTCCTGCCTCTGTGACTTTCTTGCAATGACTGACTGAAGCCTTGAACTGTGAATCAGATAAACCTTTTTATCCTATGTGTTGCTTTTGGCCAAGATGTTTTATCACAGCAACAGAAATGAAACTAGAAAAGATCTCTAGTTTTCCTACTCTTATGTCTTTTTCTCTCACACTCAAATAAATTACTCTCTGATTCCCTTCTGGGTTTGTTTTAACCATTCTTTTATCTGTGGAATCAAGAATATGCAAGAGGTACTCTGCCTTTCAGAGACAAACTCACTAATTATTTTTCTTCAACTCATCTGGAATCGAGGTCCTTTTCTGTCTAGTGTTTTAGATCAACCTGAATTTTCAAAGCCACCATTTTGATCTTTAAAACAGCTCTGTGAGTTCTGTTGACATGAAACAACAGTCTCCTGCTGTAAGTTTGTTCACTATCAAAAGCCCTCTCTACAGACAGCCAACTGAAATGAAGCACTATCAAAGATTACACACTAATCTAATCTTATTCCTTATGTACTGTGTCAACCATTATACAAGGTTTCAATGAACATGCTGTCTTTTTCCAACAGATCCTGTTTTTATAAAGGGCATGATATATTGTCTTAACTGTCAAGCATACAGTATTACCTGAAGATCAAAACACAAGTGATGAGCTTATCTATCATAGTATGGGAAATTAAGTCAAGTTTATATCAGGGGATATCCTCACCAAACAGTTAAAAGTGATTCTCAACTCAGGCTGATTTCCTTCACTAACTTAAATATCATGCCATGTATAAGATAGAAATTACGTAAAGCAAGAGTTATTTACTAGCAAGAGTAATACAGCTATATTCTGACATGTGGAGGGCTAGGATTTCAAACACACATTGTTTTCTGCAGAGATACTGATGACTAATGAGGAAGAAACAGTATCTTCTAAGTAATGTAAAGATATTTCTACAAAGCAAGTAATGTAAGGAATGAAAACAGTAGTAGAGACAGGCTCCTGTACCTTTTGTTTGTCTGTTTGTTTGTTTCTTTTTATCTGGAGGAGATCATAGTTTTATAATCTTTAAATGTAGAGACACATCATATCATATATTTCTGAATACAATATTATTTTACTTATTTTTTAAATTGAACAACTTTACTTTAAAAACAAAGATAAATGTACAGATTTTAAGCATTTTTGGATAAAAATATACAAATACATTTTTGTCAGTACTTGATTGTTTAAAGGTTTGATAGGATGCATTTAAATTTTACTAGTTACAATGAGCATAAAGTACATGTAAAACAAGATGTATCCTGGAAATAGTAAAAGTTTTCTTGCTGTGTAAAGATTAAGTATAGTGGTTTTTAATTTTTTGGCCTCCATTTTCTTATGAATTTCATAAAGTCATTGTTTCTGATAGCTGAGTAGTATTCCATTGTGTGAATGTACCACAATATTTGGACCCATATATCGACTAAAGGACATCTGGGTTCTTTCCAGCTTCTGGCTATTATAAATAGGGCTGCTATGAATATTGTGGTGCATGTGTTTTTGCTGTATTTTGGAGCTTCTCTGGAGTATATGCCCAGAAATGGAATAACTGAATGTTCAGGTAGTACTATGTCCAATTTTCTGAGGAGCCCCCAGACTGATTTACACAATAGATGTACCAGTTTACAATGCCATCAACAGTGGAGAAGTGTTCCTCTTTCTCCACATCCTTGCCAGTGTCTGCTGTCATCTGAATTTGTGATCTTAGCCATTCTGGTTGGTGTGAGATGGAATCTCAGGGTTGTTTTGATTTGCATTTCCCTAATGGCTAATGATGTTGAGTACTTTCTTAGATGCTTCTCAGCCATTCTATATTCTTTGATTGAGAACTTTTTTTTAGCACTGTACTCCAATTTTAATAGGGTTGTTTGATTCTCTGGTGTCTAACTTCATGTGTTCTTTGTATAAATTGGATATTAGGACTCTATCAGATGTGGGGATGGAAAAGATCTTTTCCCAATCTGCTGTTTGCCATTTTGTTTTCTTGAAAGTGTCCTTAGCCTTACAGAAACTTTGCAATCTCATTAAGTCCCATATGTTGATATGTGACCTTAGTGAATTAACCATTGGTATTCTGTTCAGGAACTTTCCTCCTGTGCCTATTTGTTCTAAGGTTTTCCCTACTTTCTCTACTAATACTTTCAGTGTACCTGGTTTAATGTGGAGATCTTTGATCCACTTTAACTTAAGCTTTGAACAAGGAGTTAAGAAAGGGTCTATTTTCATTCTTTTGCATGCTGAGTGCCAGTTGGACCAACACCATTTGTTGAAGAGGCTGTCCTTTTTCCATTGAATTGTTACAACTTCTTTGTCAAAACTCAAGTGACCAAATATGTGAGGGCTCATTTCTGGATTTTCTCTTCAATTCCACTGATCCACGTGCCTATCTCTGTACCAGTACCATGCAGGTTTTAGCACAATTGCCTTGTAATATATCATGAGGTCAGGGATAGTGATTCCTGCAAATGTTTACTTGTTGTTGAAGATGGATTTTGCTATTCTAGGTACTTGTTATTCCAGATGAAATTGCACATTACTCTTTCCAACTCTATGAATTATTTGGTTGGAATTAAGATGGGGATTGCATTGAATGTGTAGATTGCTTTTGGTAAGATGGCCATTTTTACAATACTGATCTTTCCAATCCATGAGCATGGGAGATCTTTCTATTTTCTAAGATCTTCCTTGAGTTCCTTCTTTAGAGATTTGAAGTTATTGTCATATAGGTTCTTTGCTTGCTTAGAGTCACACAAAGGTATTTCATATTGTTTATGACTATTGTGAAGGATAACTTTTCACTATTTCTTTCTCCACATATGTCTTTTGAGTACAGGAAGGCTAGTGATTTGTTTGAGTTAATTTTATATCCAGTAACTTTGCAGAAATTGTTTATCAGCTGTATAAGTTTTCTGGTATAATTTTTTGGGGTCACTTAATTACACTATCTTATCTGCAAACAGTGATATTTTTACTTTGTCCTTTCCAATTTTATAACTTTGATTTCCATTTGTTGTCTAATTGCTCCAGCCAGAACTTCCAGTACTATGTTGAATAGGATGGGGGAGAGTGGGCAGCCTTGTTGAGTCCCTGATTTTAGTAGGATTCCTTTATGTTTCTCACTTTTAAGTTTGATGTTGGTTATAGGTATGCTGTATATTTCTTTTATTATGTTTAGCTATAGGCCTTGGATTCCTTTTCTTTCCAAGACTTATAATATGAAGGAGTGTTTAATTTTTTCAAATGCTTTCTCAGCATCTAGTGTTATGACCATGTGCTTTATTTCTTCAGGTTGCTTATATGGTAGTTTATGTTGATGGATTTCCATATATTAAACCTTCCCTGTATTCCAGGGATGAAGCTTACTTGATCATGGTGAATAATCATTTGGATGTGTTCTTGAATTCGGTTTGCAAGGATTTTGTTGAGTATTTTTGCATCAATGTTCATAAGTGAGATTTGTCTGAAGTTGTGTTTCCTTATAGGGTCTTTGTGTTGTTTAGGAATGAGCGTTATTGTGGCCTTGAAAAATGAGTTATGTAGTGTTCCATCTGATTCTATTTTGTAGAATAGTTTGGAGAGTATTGGTATTAGTTCGTCAATAAATGTCTGATAGAAATCTGCACTGAACCCAATTTGACCGGGTCAGCAATGCATGGGAAAAGCAAAATTTTCAACTAACCATGCCCACCATAACTCATAGGGATTAAAAACACAAACCAATGAGTTCACATGGAGAGACCTGTGCCCCCAGGTGCATATGCACTGAAGGACAGCACTCACTGACATCAGTGGGAGGAGAGGCCTTTGTTCCAGTGAAGGCTCATTTTCCCAGTGTAGGGGAATGCCAAGGAGTTGAGGGGGGAAATGTTGGTTAAGAGACAGAGCACTGTCAGAGAGGTAATTGGAGAGGAAGGGGGTGGGATTAGGGTAAAAGAGATAACATCTGAAATGTAAATACAGAGAATATTTTTAAAAAGAACAAAGAAAAACAGAAGAACATAGAGCTTCACACCCACTGGGCAGACCTGGACCCTGGGTTTTCCTTTCTTTCTATGAAATATGTCAGCCTTCATCAATCATCTTTTTGTTCCTGGGTGCTCTTTGGCTTGTTGTCTTGATCATTCTTTGCTTTGTTGTCTACCAGACAGTAAATTCTTTGACTGTCCTACAGAATGAGTTCAGCTAGCCTCATACCCTTGCTAATAACAGCATAGAAAGAACTTATAAATCAGTGACTCTTGGGCTGATACCAATAGACCTGCTTCATTGGTGAATGCTTGAAAGACCCAAACTCTGTGTCTTTAAAATATTTCAAGTATTAAAACAGTAAGAGATTCTGGCTCTGTGTTTAAAAGGTAATCCTTGAGCACTGGTTTTTTTCTTGCCCTCATATTCTAAGAAATAGTGACAGCTACCAGGAAGATACATGCCCAGGATGTTTAAAATAGAGATGTTTAAAATACCACACCTGAGCTGTGCTCGAGAGACTGGGATATATGTGCTTTTGGAAACTATCTTGCATTTTGCAAAATCGTTTTGAGGGGAGGAATGTATTGGACCTACTTAAGAGGGTTGGTTTTGGTGAGACAGATTAATATATACAATGTACATGCACATATTGTTAGGAACAAGTATTAATTAGAATGTTTTCTAACAGGATAAACATGAAAAGATACAACATTAAGTACATATACTATGTTTTTTTCCATGTGCACATTTCCATCTTCCCCATCTAAAGTCATGGAAATCTGGAACACAAAAGACAAAGAAGGTCTAGACAACAACTTTCAGGAGTCGATTCTCTCCTTTTATACTGTGGGTTCTGGGGACTGAACTCCTCTGCCTTTATGCACTGAGCTATCTCATCAGCTCAAATTTAGAAATGTTTCATATTTTATTGTGTTTAAAATACCAGAAAACAACATCTATGCATACACATATGTGGTATCCTGTGCATATGTATACGTATGTGTGTGGAGTCATGAGTTCAACTTCCATAGATGTCATCTCTCTTGGGTTTATGAGACAGAGTCTTTCAGTGGCCTGGAGCTTGTGAATTAGGTTAGGCTGGCTATCCAGAGAGTCATACAAAGATGCCTATGTTCATCCTTTAATTATTGGATTAAGAAGTATGCACCACCATTCCTATATTATTGTTTATGATGTGGGTTCTTGGGAGTTATACTCAGACCCCTGTGCTTTCAATAACAATGTCTTATGGAATGAGCTTTTGCTCCAGCTCTGAATTTATCATTTCTAGCAGATGTACACAATGTAACAATGTTTACAACTTTTCATTTCTTTAGCCATGTTTTCTCATCCCATGTAGATTCTATTCACCCATCCATGCATGCAGTTAGTTCTTTGCTTGGATGTAGGTTCTGAGGTTTGAAACTAGGATTCTCTAGGTGCTAGGTAAACACTCATAAATAGTACTTCTCAGCCCATATAGCCTCAACATGTAGCTCATATTGACCTTGGATTTATTTTTCTCCATCCTCTCTTCCTCTGTTTCTCAGAACAAAAGTTAAAAGTGTGTGAGCACTTGTATCCATCTATACCAAATAGATTATTTAATGTTATAGTTTCATAACAGCCTTTGAACAGAAAGGGTCTCAATAATCATGTGTCTGTGTCATTCAAAGTATTTTTCAGGAACTAAAAATATCGTCATCTAGCAACTTATTAGGAATGAATTGCTTCAATCACACTTCAGGCCCAATGAATCCATGCTCCCAACTTCCTTGATGGGCATCATTCCAATGAACTGACTCCTTTTGCTACATCTGTCAAAAGGTTTCCTTTTGTTGTTCTTCATCCTCCTTCTTCTGTCTCGGATAATTATTTTTCTCTCCTTTTCTGTATATTTTATGGCCTGTATCAATGCTAGCTGGTGCAACACATGGCACCAGAGGAAAGTATTGCTGAGATCTTTTGTCAGCTTCTCTTGTGTCTTTCCACTCTCAGCTTTGTCTAAACAAAGATACATTGAAAACAATACATAAAAAAGAGGCAGAATGAGCAGCGTCTACCAAAGCACACATAAGCTAAAGCCAAGTTGTGAAAGGATCCATCTCTTCTGAAACTTATCCCTTAAATTTCAAAAATTGTATTGGTTAGTTTTTTTCTGCAAGATACAAAAGATGGTATAATACCAGGTGAAATGCCAGGTAAGCATACTAGGACCAAAATCAACATATAGAAGAAAGTGTTTATTTTGGCCTAAGGCTGCAAAGAGAGAAGGCATATGGTGGGAGAGGGATTGTGAAGGTCTTAAAGAAAATATTCACATATAAAAAGAAATGCGAGAAAACTAGAAGTGAGGCAAAGTTATAAACACTCAAAGCTCATGCCCAGTGACTTAATACCTCCAAAACCGAAGATTCTCCAACCTCCAAACACAGCACACAAATCGTGAACCACATGTTCAAACATATGAGTCTATGGGAAATTTCATTATCCAAACATCCTTAGATTCATTATCAAATCAGAATAGCCCCAGCAACACACAAGTGTTGTGTCAAAAATATTTTTATTTTGTATCATAGAGTTTTGTTGCATTTGTGTGTATATTTGGTAGGGAAAAGTATGTTCTCATAGTACCATGCCTTTAGGGGCTGGAAAAAGACATTAGATCCTCCAGAGCTGGAATTACATGCATTTTTTTTCCACTAGCTAAAACCAAACTAAGCTTTGCATGATCTTTGCCAATGAACCATCTCTTTAGCTCCTGTGTCTCAGTTTTCAAGTTATTTCTGGCAAAATTTCTGAATCTTAGAGTAATCAGTAAATACCATGCCAGCTTCAGTACCTAAGATGTCAGTTTCATCCACAGAAATTGTGTATGTCCAGTGGCAGTGCTCAGCTGCCATGTGAGGGCTGAGTAGAGAGACAGAACAATCTCCGGTTCTTGATTGACAGAATATCGACATGTCCGTCCATGAGCTCCAGGTCCAGTGAGAGACTAACACACAAAGTAAGTTGAAGAACAGCAGAGGATGACATCTGATGTTGATCTTTGGCCCCCATACATATTCACACACATGTATGTTGTACACAGTCATGTACATAAGTTTATGTATGGACACACAGAAATGACACACATATGCATCTTGTATTGATGGGAATGGCTTATAGTAAGCTTTCATTGTTTTTATTTTCTTTTGTGTTTTATAGCCTCTGGGACCATAAATATGAAAGTTATTGGGTGGTGGTTACAGAGGAAAGTACAGCAACCTCGATATAAATAATTTCTATGTAGTCTTCATTAAAAAAAAATAAATGAGACAAATGAGTAAATGAATATAATACTAAGTAAACAGAAATGATAAAAAGCAAACTTATTTTTCAGTAATATGATATTTCCCCAAAAGTAAGAATTTTTCACTAAAAAGATCACTTATTCAGAAATTAGGAGAGCTTGCCTAGTAAGATGTATCCTTTGGCCAAGTAGCTTGCCACCAAGCCCAATGTCCTGAGTGTTAAAGCAAGGTCAGTAAGTTATTCTCTTAAATATGTAATATAGCTGGTTTACATTTCCCACATAAAAATTAAATAAAATAGCAATGAGAAAAATACAAATTATAGAATTGAATTCCATCACGTTCTGCTAATCTAGATGCCAGGAACAGTAATTTCATGTATTACACATTTTTCGTTCAGGTTTCTGAAGTCTGTCTTACTGGTTCCTTAGCTGACAGTGATAAATACAACAGTATTCATGGAAGACAATGAGCCATAACTCATGATCATCTTTGTTTATCTAAAAGCTAGAGTTCTAAGAACTAGACATTAAGAAATGAAGTTCTTATAGCAAAATTCCATTATTCTTAATAACATCTCATCCTTAAGCAGACTAATGTGATTTTCATTGTTTTTAATTCAAAATCCATCAGTTTACATGCACCAAATCAGAGTATGCACAAAGCCCTAGAGAAACAGTTTATGTGTTGACATCATCCCAAGCTATGCTTATCATTATTTCACCAGGTAAAATGCTAGAAATTCAGTAGCTCTGTTTTGCCATTTTGTTGGCAACAACCACATCACTTCCATTTTCACTACACACACACACACACACACACACACACATATATATATATATGTATGTATGTATGTATGTATGTATGTATGTATGTATGTATGTATAACAAAAAGTTGACCATAATAACAATATCTAGATTTATTTGTAAAGGGGCAACAATTTATCTCCTATTGTGGTTGGAATAAAAAATTTCACAGTAGACTCATGTATTTGAACACCTGCTTTTTCACCAGGGGTGCTCTTTTGTGAAGATTCCAGAACATTCCAGTTGAGGAGGTTGTCTGAAGGAAGTACATAACTGGGGGAAGGCCTTTTAGTGTTAATAAAGAGCTTCTTCCTATGGCCTACGTCTCACGCCTCATTTTTCCTATACATGAATAAATATGATCATCCAGGTTGCTGCTTCTGCCACCTTCTCTCATGCCCTATGACCTGTGACATTCCTAAAGAATGTGAGAATTGGCTTTAGAGAATTCCATTTCAGGAACAGAAAAGAAACCAGTGCTGTTCTCTTCAACCTACAATATCTTCCACTTGTCAGTTCCTAGCTTGCCCTGCACTGAGCTGAGATTCCATTCTCTTCCCTATACAGACTATAGGATTAGCAGTCTCTTTTGAGACTGGGGAAGAGAAATGACTTTCTTTTCTCATTCATTTATTCTGACTAATGGTCTTTTATTGGTATGATTAACAGAATATACCTGCTCCCCTGCAGAAGAATCTGCATACTATTGTGA